>NW_024412395.1:65891205-66141369 GCF_014898765.1 Herpailurus yagouaroundi | reverse complement strand
CTGCTGGAAAAAGCAGAAGGTATAGATAAACTAGAGAACACTGAGTGCCTTCCATTCCCCACCACATTCTCTCATATCATTCTTGCCCCTGTTGCGATGTTAACTGTTCCAGACAGTTGAGGGAGGCAGGACAGATCTTGATTTTTGCCTCGGTATTCTTCAAGCAGTGCTTCAGATCATTTTGCATGCAACATACACCTTGCAGCAGTCACATTACTGCATTGTGAATATTCAGGCAGCTGAAAACAATGCCTTTTGGGGGACTGTAATAAACATTGTAGTAAGTCACCTGCAGTTCTAGTCAATTAAGTTTCCTGAAATCTTTCTGTATTGTGTTTTCCACTGTGAATCATATATTACACTGTCACAAAGTTATGTAGTACACTTTCAAATCTCTGAATAACCACTGAACAAAACTGCAGGGTTCCTTGTTATGAATCACAAAACTGATTTCTTGCCCAGGGATAGCACTCCTTGTGAGGTAAGACATGTTGTTAAATAATATTGAAACTGTGAGGTGACTAATGATGGGGAAGATTTGCTATTTGATGTTTTCATGCAGGATTTCTTTTTGTTTGTTTATTTGTAAGGATTATAGTTTTATTATTCTAAATTTGAATATTTTTATGTAAAGATGCAAAAAAACTGTATGATGACTGTAATACTTAAGAAAGGCATACCATCAAAACTTTAGATCATACCAGTATTAAAAGATGAACTTCTGTCTCTTTAACAATCTCAAAAAATTCAGGGTAGCTAAGAATATCAGATATTTATATTGGCATATATCACTACCAACAGATATGTTATAATAGAAAATGATCAAAAAACTTCCCGTTCACTCAATCA
Organism: Herpailurus yagouaroundi; assembly: GCF_014898765.1. NCBI lineage: Eukaryota > Metazoa > Chordata > Mammalia > Carnivora > Felidae > Herpailurus > Herpailurus yagouaroundi. The sequence continues at coordinate 66,140,520 of NW_024412395.1, read as the reverse complement.
TATATTAATTCAGTAAATATTTACAATATATGATGGTCGTAGTATTAAAATTGAGACAAAGCATTGATAAGGTCATGGTAGTGAATTTTGAAGGAGGAAAATACAATGAATGATAAAGCAGTCAACTGTGTTTCTTGTTAAAATTTTTTTTTCATGTTTCTTTGTTTTTGAGAGAGAGACACACATAGAGTGGGAGCAGGGGAAGGGCAGAGAGAAAGGGAGACACAGAATCTGAAGCAGGCTCCAGGCTTGGAGCTGACAGCACAGATCCCCATGCAGGGCTTGAACCCATGAACTGTGAGAGCATGAACCACGGGGGAGGGGAATTTCCTGGTCACATTATAGGACTATTGGTGTAAAAAACTGAAGATAAAGCCAAAGCATCCAGTTTGGTACTAATGGGACTCAGTTGATTTTAGAATTCAGAACTACAAAGTTCATAAAATAGAAAGAAAAAACCCAAATTGCTTGTTTGAATTATGAAATCAGAAATGCCTTGAATATTCTCCTATCTTTAGGAAAATCACACCTAAGCAATTCTAGAGATAGGAGTTTCTGATTCTTTAAAAATAATCCAAGGGGGTGCCTGGGTGGCTCCGTCAAACATCCGACTTAGGCCCCAGTCATGATCCTGGCTTCATGGGTTCAAGTCCCACATCTGACTCTGTGCTGACAGCTGGGAGCCTGGAGCCTGCTTCAGATTCTCTCTCTCTCTCTCTCTCTCTCTCTCTCTCTCTCTGTCTCTGCCCCTCCTCTGCTTGCACTCTTTCTCTCTGTCTCTCAAAAATAAATAAACATTAAAAATTTTTTAAATTAATCCAAGAAGTGATGGAGTGCTTGGGTGGCTTAGTCGGTTGAGCATCCGACTGTTTATTTCAACTCAGGTCATGATCCCAGGGATGTGGGATTGAGTACTGTGTTGGGCTCCATGCTGAACTCTCTCTCTTAATAAATGAATAAATAAAAATAATAAAAATAATCCAGAAAATAAGATTTCACAGATTCTTTTACAGTCTACTTCTTAATTCACAAACACTATTTTCCAGTAAAGTTAACATTAATTGTTTCATCTCGATGATTAAGCCTTTTTTTTTTCTCCTAACAAAAATAGAAAATAGTTGCTCAATATCTATAGTTGGAAAATATTAGATTTGAAACAAACCATTTTATCTCTGAGGTAACTGAATAGATAGAATAGGTGACTTTTCTAAATTTGCATAGAAAATTATGGACAAAGAGATGATTGAATGCAGATGTGCTACTCTATTTTTTTTTTAAAGTTTCTTTATTTTCAAGAGAGAGAAAGACTGAGCGCAAGCGGGGGAGGAGCAGAGAGACAGGGAGACACAGAATCTGAAGCAGGCGCCAGGATCCGAGCTGTCAGCACAGATCCCGACATGGACCTCAGACCCACAAACCATGAGATCATGACCTGAGCTGAAGTTGGACGGTTTACCAACTGAGCCACCCAAATGCCACTGTGCTACGCTATTAATATAATTTTTATTATTTCAGAGCCTTCCCTATGAATTAGCTAAGTCAGGTAATATTAAGCAGATGAGAAACAAGGTCAAAATGAACAACTCTGAGCTTATCCTATGCTACATGTTTCTGGTGATCTACTGCAGGAAGTAAAAGAAACCAAGCCCATTATTATATACAACAAAATTATCTAGCATGTATAATATACCACATCCCTTAGCTAAAGTAATCTTTCAATCAGCAAAGAAGCTTATTTGAAGCTACCCCTGGTTACTCTAGTAGGTATTTAAATAGCATATGACTCCTTTTCAGCATTTGGTTGTGGCTGGGAAAAAAAAAGTATATAATTCTTGAGAATTGCTTCTAATAATTGTATAGTTTTAAAATCATGTTTTAGACATACCTTCAAAATGATTAATATGACAATATCCCTGGCCCATATGCACTATGAATTCTATATGGTAAAGGTCATATGACTTCTTATGGTAGAAATCAAAACCAGCTAATTTGACATTATTCCGTGGTTCCCGGACAGTGTCAACTTTGTGATAAAAATGAGCAAACAATTTTTACAAACAATATACAAATGTTCATCTTTGACTTTTATGTCCTTAGTAAAGGACCTGAGATGCAAATCCACTTAGCAGCTATGAGCTGCTGTTATAAGCTATGACAGTTGCAATTTGGAAAGTTCCTTGGCTAGCTCTCTTCAGACTTCCATCATAAAGCATTTATTTTTTCAACCGACAAGAATTAGTCTTTAAACCTGGCCGTTTTTTTGGAAGGTTTTAAATTCTCAAGGGCCAAAATAGCTTCTTGCACAACTACTTTGTACCTAAGGAATTAAATGGAAGCCATCATACATGAAGAAGCCTAGGAATTTGTGAATTGCTCACAACTGAGGCTGAAGTATCAGTGTTGCAGTAGAGGTTTGAGAAGGTGTTGAAAGCCTTCTAAGGCATTTTGAGAAATTCTCTGAATTATGAGGAATAGGCTTGCTTATGCTGCGTTAAAATAAAAGTCCAGGGGTGCCTGGGTCCCTCGGTTGGTTAAGCATCTGACTTCGGCTCAGGTCATGATCTTTGGGTTCATGAATTTGAGCCCTGCATCGGGCTCTGCGCTGACAGCTTGGAGCCTGGAGCCTGCTTTGAGTTCTGTGTCTCCCTCTCTCTGCCCTTCCCGTGTTCACACTCTCTCTCAAAATAAATAAACATTAAAAAAATTTAAAAAAAAGTACAAACCTTAATGCCTGCATAAAAAAAAGATTTATTTCTTACTCCTGCATAGTCTAACAAAGAAGGACACTGGCCTTTCTCTATTCTGCAGTTCATCTGGAACACATAACCTCCACAGCCACCATAGTAGGATAGGAAAACATTGTAAGATTGTTCAGGAGGTTTTTAGTCACCAGAACTGGAGGTAGCCTGCTTTACTTCTACTGTCATCCTATTGGCCATAACTAAGTCCCTGGCTCAATATTACTGTGAAGGAAGTAGAGAAATATACTTTTGTGTGCCTCAGAAGAGATTACAACTAATGAAATCCTGTCATTGAGTCTGCCATCATGTCCTACAATAATATTCTTCCCTTAATTCACCTCCCAAATTGTGTCACAAAGCAGTATGCATTAAAACTTCAACGTATTTATGTAAATATATTCAGTGCCTTGACTTAGAGTACAGTGATTTACACTAGTTTTAGTATCTTTATGTATTCTGTGTACTTATAAAATAAACTTTATTGAGTTTTATTAAATCAGTCTCTTTCTCTTAAATCTCAGGTTCTCTGTTGCAAACACTCAGTTACATTCAATTCATGGTTGAACTCAAGGATGAATAGTATAATAATCAATATCCTGGGTTATTATTTAAGGATGGTAGAAAACTGACTGTAAAACACTTACTAATTTCACCAGCTAGATACTACTTTATTTTTCTCATTCTTTTCATAGCTCTCAAATACACTTCTAGAATTGCTATTATATATTCTATCAAGGTTGTCATAATCTCAGTCTTGCTATTTAATGATGTTATGCATGCATATAGTAAGTTTAATTTGTTCAAATAAAATTTACAAGTCTAAAATCCTCAAGACTGAATTCAAAGATCTCCATCAAATGACCCTGATTTACCTCTTAAGCTATTTTCTTCACCATGCCCCCAATCTTCCATCCTAATGTCACTGTTTAAATGATCATTTTTCCTATGACTATACTCAAGGTTTTCCCATGCCAAAGACTAAAAGGAGTGTGTACTGGAACCATAGAAAGACATAGAGATCGTCACTGTGTCATTCTCGGTTCCTCGATGTGTGGTGGATGGCAGTCTTAATTCGTCTTCACTCTAAGGAAATCACTAGACAAAATCAAAGTTTGAGAACTCATGTCTGTATTCTGGACAGATTCTAATGTTACAGGGAGTAGATAGGGATTGGTCTTGGTAGAGGGTTCAGTTAGGTATGTATTATTGTTTGACAGGAGTTAGAGCATGAAATGTTTACCACCATGGTAACCTTCTTTCTAGATCTCATATGTTGACCACTAATATTTCAGTAATATGTGGAAAATACCAACTATCGCTTTTACTGTTTTCTATCATCATTAAATTTTTTTTTGTAGAGTAAGGTATTTTCAAAAGCTTACAATACAGTAAAGAGAATAATAAACCACCCTGTATTTACCATCCAGCCCTGTCAGAACCTAGTAAAGTTTTCATTGATGGCCTCTTGTTTGGTTTTTAAATTTTTTTCTTGCTTTTGTTTGTCTTAAAAAAAAAAGAAGAAATGAGTAATATAGACACAGCTGAATCCCCCTGTAAACCTTTTCCAATAACGTTCTCTTCATCTCCAGAAATAACCCCTAGTTTCAATATGATGTTTATCAAGTTAGGCCTCAATGGAGTAGGTGATACTAAACAAGGATTTTAAGTAAGTTTTTGTTGCTTTTGGATATAAAAAGTTTATTCCAGCATATTTTCTTTTTCTTTAATTTTTTTTTTTCCTACACTGAGTGCACAGCTCAGCACAGGGCTCAATCCCACAATCCTAGGATAATGATCTGAGTTAAAATCAAGAGTAGGATGCTCAATTGACTGAAACACCTAGGCTCCCCCAGTATATTTTCTAAGGTATCTTACCTTACAGCAGAATCTCATGTTTAATCACTTTTTCATGAAAGTCTGTTGGTGTTATTATTTTGCTCTTGTTTTTAAGTGATATGTTGCCTGGGTATAAAATTTTTCACTGGCATATTTTTCTCTTGGCAATTTGAAGACAGTACTTTATAGATTTATGGCTTCTAATAATAGATGAAAGAGTTTCTATCATACTTGGGGCCAATTTTTTAAAAAAATTTTTTAGTGTTTATTTATTTTTGAGAGAGACAGAGACAGAATGTGAGTGGGTTGGGGCAGAGAGAGAGGGAGGCACAGAATCCAAAGCAGGCTCCAGGCTCCTAGCTGTCAGCACAGAGCCTGATGTGGGGCTCGAAATCATGAGCTGTGAGATCATGACCTGAGCCGAAGTCAGATGCTCAACTGACTGAGCCACCCAGGTGCCCTGGGGCCAATTTTTTTTTTTTTAAGAATGATCTGTTGTTGTTGTTGTTGTTGTTGTTGTTGTTGTTTCTCTTTAGTAGTTTATAAATTTTGTTCTACATCCTAGATCTGCAGTTTTAGTACAATGTGATTAGCTATGTATTTGTATTGGCTTATTTTCTTATTCTTCTTGATACTGAGAATATTCTATTTTTTTATTGCTAATCATATGCACATTTGTGCAAAATTATCAACTTTGCCCATCATTCCTTTTTTTTCTGTAACAACTATTAGATATCCACTTGTTTCTTAATTACTTTCATGACACTTATGCCTTTGTCTCTCTATGCTGTATTTTGAGTGATTTTTTTTTTCAATTCGATTTTCACTTTTAGATTCTTTCTTTGATTGTCCTGTACATATTTTATTTTTATTCATTTTTTATTTTTTAAACTTTATTTATTTATTTTGAGAAAGAAAGAGAGGGAGAGAGAGAGTGATCACACACAGCCGGGGAGAGGAAGAGAGAGAAGGAGAGACAGAATCCCAAGCAGGCTTTGCACCAACAGTGCAGAAGCACCTCTGTGGTTGCTTCGATCTAACACTGTGGTAACTGGTTAAGAGCTAGACCTCATATCTTTAAGAGCAGGCAGTGTTTTTAGACCTGCTCCTGGTCATGTGGTTTAGTTTTGTCTTTTTGTCTTTTTTGTCTTTAGATTTCCCTGTGTCATAGTTTATTCAGCAGACTGGAAAGTTTGGATTAGCCTTCATTATAGAGTATGCTGGTTCAATTATAAACCTTCCCACCTCTTGGCATCAGGTCATGACCTGACTCCAGTCCATGTCTTTCCTGGAGTAAATATCAATGTGCATTACTACACCAGAGCCAAACTTGAGACATTGACTATCTTTGGATCTTCAGTGTAGGAGACAGGCTGCTTTCGTCCCACTAGCCAGCTAAGTATTATCTTGTTTCTGGATTTCAAAACTATTTGTTTTGTATTTGAGCCAGTTATGACATTTAAATTTTATGTTTTTATATTTTACCTATCATTATTTTGTTTTTACAGTGGAGAATAGCATGAATTCCCTGCTATCTTGACTAAGATTTGCCCTTCCAACACCTTTGCATCTCAGAGTATTGCATTTAAAAGTATCACAAAGTGTGTTACTTGGTAAGAATTTGCTCAGGGAAAGGGTCTTCTCCCTCTTGTCATTCTCAAATTAGGCCACTGACTAGAGTATAGTAAGAAAGTTATATTCCTTTAACTCTACCTATCTGATCAAGGTGGGAAATATAATATCCTTTTAACTGATGATAAAACAAACTCCAAGAGGTATTATTACCAAGCCCAAATTGTATAAATTGCCAGAACCAGGTTTAAAAAAAATTTTTTTTTCAACATTTATGTATTTTTGAGAGGCAGAGAGAGACAAAGCATGAGGAGAGGAGGGGCAGAGAGAGAGGAAGACACAGAATCTGAAGCAGGCTCCAGGCTCTGAGCTGTCAGCACAGAGCCCAAAGCAGGGCTTGAACCCACAAACCATGAGATCATGACCCGGGCTGAAGTCAGACACTTAACTGACTGAGCCACCCATGCGCCCCCAGAGCCAGGATATGAACACATGTTGATCTGATTTCAATAACCATGCCTTTCCCCTTATGTCAGTCAGGCCTCTTGTATGTTAATTTCATTTAGGAAAGGGATTAGCAGACTATGGTCCATGGGTCAAATTTTGTCACCACCATTTTTTTTAACTCAAGATTTATTGTTATATAGTCACATTAATTTACTTATGGATTGTCTATGGCTGTTTTTGTGCTTCAGTGACAGAGTTAAGTAGTGGTCGAGTTGAGTAATTATGATGGAAACCATGTGGCCTACAATGTAAAAAATATTTACTAACTGGCTCTTTATAGTTTCTATAGTTACAGAAAAAGTTTAACTCCTAGTTTAGAATAATTATTTACTTAAGTCTATGGATTTGTGGCAAAGGAAATGTACCCCATAAAATGAGGATGAATGTGAATCAAATTTTCTTCATTTTTCTTTGGAGCATGAACTTCATAACAAATTATTTTGGAGAGAAAAATGCATTAGTATCTTACTGGGAATAAGCAAAAACAGCTTAAATCCTAGAAAATTGGGCCACAGCTCCCCTATTAAAAGAGAGGGGCTCCTTTATTTTGTTCTTGAAATATAATTGACATACAGTGTTATATTAGTTTCAGATGTAAAGCATATTAATTCAGCAATTCTATACATTAGTCAGTGCTCACCATGATAAGTGTAGTCATTATCTGTCACCATACAATGTTATTATAATATTTACTATATTCCCCATGCTGTATTTTTTAGCATTTTTACTTATTTATTTTTCTTTTCTTTCTTTTTTTAATATGAAATTTATTGTCAAATTGGTTTCCATACAATGCCAAAGCTCAACCCAACAGGTGCCCTCCTCAATGCCCATCACCCACTTTCCCTTCCCTCCCACCCCCCATCAACCCTCAGTTTATTCTCAAAGACTGCTGTATTTTTTTTAATGTTTGTTTATTTTTCAGAGAGAGAGAGAGAGACAGAGGAGAGAGAGAGAGACAGACAGACAGAGTGTGAGCAGGGGAGGGGCAGAGAGAGAGGGAGACACAGAATTCTCAGCAAGTTCCAGGTTTCGGGCTGTCAGCACAGAGCTCTACATGGGGATCAAACTCAAACCGTGAGACCATGACCTGAGCCAAAGTCAGACACTCAACCGACTGAACCACCCAGGAGCCCTCCATGCTGTACTTTTAATCTCCATGGCTTATTTATTTTATTTGACTTTATTTGTTTTTAAAATTTTTTTTAATGTTTATTTATTTTTAACAGAGAGAGAGAGAGAGAGAGAGAGAGAGAGAGAGAGATAGAGCATGGGCGGGGGAGGGGCAGAGAGGGAGGGAGACACAGAATCTGAAACAGGCTCCAGGCTCTGAGTGGTCAGCACAGAGCCCGATGTGGGGCTTGAACTCACAGACCACGAGATCATGACCTGAGCTGAAGTTGGACGCTCAACCGACTGAGCCACCCAGGCACCCCTTATTTATTTTATAACTGGATGTTTGTATCTCTTAATTCCCTTTATTTCACCCATTCCTCCCCCACTCCACTACCTCTCCTCTGGCAGTCACCACTTTGTTCCCTCTATTTAAGAATCTTTTGCTTTTTGTTTGTTCTTTTTGTTTTGTTTCTTAGGTTCCACATATAAGTGAAATCATATGATGTTTGTCTTTGTTTGACTTATTTCATTTAGCATAATACCTGTTAGGTCTATTCATGTTGTCACAAATGGCAAGATCTCATTTTTTATGGCTGAATAATATTTCATTGTGTGTGTGTGTGTGTGTATAATATGTATGTATATATACATACATATACATACCGCATTTTCTTTATCCATTCATCTATCGATGGGCAGACATACAAGTTACTCCTATATTTTGACTTCTAAATAATGCTGTAGTAAACATCATGGTGCAGATGTCTTTTTGAATTAGTGTTTCATTTTATTTGGGTAAATACCCACTAGTGGAATTACTGGAACATACAGTATTTCTATTTTTAATTTTTTGAGAAACCTCCATACTGTTTTCCACAACGGCTGAAACAGTGTACATTTCTACCAACAATGCAGAAGAGTTTCCTTTTCTCCATGTCCTCACCCACACTTGTTATTTTTTGTCTTTTTGATTTTAGCCATTCTGACAGATAAGAGATGATTAATTTGCATTTCCCTGATGATTAGTGAAGCTGAGCATTTTTTCAACTGTCTGTTGGCTATTTGTATGCCTTTGGAAAAATGGCTATTCAGGTCCTCTGCCTATTTAAAAAAAAATTTTTTTTTGGTGTTGTGTTGTATCAGTTTTTTTATATATTGTGTTAATATCATTATCTTCTTCCATTCACAAGGTTGCCCTTTTGTTAGTTGATGATTTCCTTTGCTGTTTAAAAGCTTTTTATTTTGATGTCGTTTTTGTTTGGTTTCCCTTGCCTGAGGAGACATATACATAAATATGTTGATAAGACCATGAGATTACTGCCTATGTTTTCTTTTACGAGTTTTATGGTTTCAGGTCTCTCATTTAGGTCTTTAATCCATTTTGAGCTTATTTTTGTGTATAGTGTAAGAATGTGGTCCAGTTTCATTCTTTTGCATGTAGATGTCTAGTTTTCTCAATACCATTTTTTGAAGACTGCATTTTCCTCATTGTATATTCTTGCCTCTATTGTCATGGATTAATTGACCATATATACATTCATTTACTTCTGCTGAGATATTCTTGAATGATCTAGAGTAGAAAAAAGACTAACAAAACCCAGGTGGTGATGGGCTGCAGGGCTAAATTCTGAAGACTGGTTTGCTAAGTGATGTGAGGTGAAGTCACCGGGCACTTGGCTGGGTGAGAAGAAAGTACTAATGAATGTTATTGGGCAAATATAAAAGTTTAGCTACTTGATAATCTTGGTATAAACAGCACTGATTTTAATTTTGATATTGAGTCAGAGAGCATCTGCGTATTTAAATTGAGAAATATTTTAGTAAAGTGTAAGAACTGATAGCTTTTTAAAAATAACCATAAAACTATTTCTAAAATAGTCTTTCAGTGGCTTCCTCAAGAAACAGTATTATTTTCAAGATAGAAAATCTCTGAGAAAGTTTATAAATGTATCGGATGCCTAAACATTCCTCAGCTAGTGTGTGTCTTACCTGAATAGCACAAAATGTATGCTAAACTTAAATTTTCATCAGCTTGTAAACTTTGGTATTAAAAACTTCTGTACTCTCCCATCTCCTCTTCAGAGTAATGGAAGAACTAAAGGGATAATACGAACCATTATATCTTACAGTAAGGAAACAACACCCAGTTAATTAAAATTGCACATCAAATCAGAAAGTAATTAAATGACATGTCACTGTTATGCTTTTCTTAGCTCTCTACTAAAACAAAATTAAATGAAGATGCTGCAATGCTATTTCCTTAGACCTCTACATGAAAGAACAGACTTTAAAACCATAAAATAGGACAGATATTTCATTCTAACAATTCTTTCTCGGTATAGGGTCAGTGAACCAAAAGGTTATTGCCAGTTCTCTTTGTCAAGCACTCATTCATTCCTTCACTTCCATTTAGAGGATCTGAGAAAAAAGAGGGCTTGGTAAGTAGGAAAGGTAATAAACTAAAAATTATTGAAGAGTTTATAACCTTTCCTACTATCCTGGAACCTATCCTTCTTGAATATTTTTTTTTTTAGTATTTATTTTATTTTTTGAGAGAGAGAGAGAGAGCAGGGGAGGGGCAGAGAGATAGGGGGACGGAGGATCCAAAGTGGGCTCTGTGCTGACAGTGGAGAGCCTGATGAGGAGTTAAAACTCATGAGCCGTGAGATCATGACCTGAGCCGAAGTCGGACACTTAACCAACTAAACCACCCAAGCAGCCCTCTTAGATGTTTTATTTGTGCTGCCAGAAAAGACTAATTTTTATATATCATAAAGATGCAGCAGGATAATTGAGTCATAAATGAGAAGCATGGGTTATTAGGTGGAGATAGAATTAAGACTGTTTTAGGCAAAGAAGAAAGAGAAAAGAGATGAGAGCAGTTACATTGCTGAGAGAATTTTGGGGGGGATAATTGCAACAAACTGCTTTGTTTGTGTATCAGTAGTGTTTTGTTGTGTATCAGTAGTGTTATTCTCAATATTCAGTAAAGCTTCTGAGTCTGAAATTTTATGTACTTGTATCACGGATTATAAGCCATGATAAATGTTAAGAAGACTAAGTTAGTGTTTTCTACAATTTCACATGGATATATATCCCAGACTTTATACCCAAAATTATAGTACATGGTAAGGACTGCATATATGGGCCTATATATTTGCCAAAGTATTGCGAGGATGAACTACAATTGGCCCTTAAGGTGGATTTGAACTGCATGGGTCTGCTTATATGAAGATTATTTTTTTCAATAAATACAGTACAGTACTGTAAATGTATTTTCTTTTCCTTATGATTTTCTTAATGTAATTTTCTTTTCTCTGGGTTAATTTATTATAAGAATGTAGTATATAATACACATAACATACAAAATATGTGATAATTATGTATGTTATTGATACATACATAATTATGTAGTAGGCTGGTCAACAGTAGGCTATTAATAATTATGTAGGCTATTAATAATTATGTTGACCAGTAGGCTGGTCAACAGTAGGCTATTAATAGTTAAATTTTGGGAGGAGTCAAAAGTTATATGTGGATTTAAACTGCATGGGGATTCAGCATCCCTAACTCCAGTGTTGTTTAAGGGCCAACTGTATATACAAACTGCATAAATGAATTTCTTGTGCAGAGGCAGTGGTAAATTAAATACAAAATTTTTATCATAACTTGGGCAGTTACATTTGTGGACACCTGCATCCTGTATTTCAAGTCAAATTTACTGGTAATATCTCTGATAACGAAGTTTGAGAACGGAGTATCTCCATTAGGTATCAGCATGTTTTTTAAAGCAGCTACACAAAGATTCTCATCCAAGCAGAAAGATAATACCAGAGTTCCAAACTGGAAGCTGAATAGCAAAAGGAAGAAAAGCGCTTTACAGAAAGTGGGTAGGCATGCTTTCAGGACTGAATAAGCATTATGTGGAAAGAATACAGGAAAGATGATAGTATCTGGAAACATACTCTTCAGTATCATAATTAGTTTTTGGGCATTATGGAATAAAAACAGGACACAGATTCCAAGATGACTATAATGAAAGTCTCCATGCTTAACTTGGCAGTTGGCAGCCACAGTGACATCCTAGGCATCACGAAGAATGGAGACAGAACTATATATATTTGTCAAAACAAGCTCAAAATAGACAAATTCCTAGATGATTATCTTTTCTTGTAATCCTTCATTGTCTGTCAAATTAAGTATATCCCCCTTTAAGACTGTCCATAATGTGTTCAAACGATCTCAGACTTTTCTCTTTAAATTTTATGGCATCTGTATTGTTAAATTTTTATAATTTTTAAAACATATTTTGTGTTTTACTCATCTTTTTATAAAAATGCCCCTTTAACTTTCTTCCTTTGTCCATAATTCAAGGTCCATTTTGAAACACAAATCTATCTCCTTTATGGAGTCTTTTTTTGATCCACACCTAACTGAATATGCTCTTCCTTTTTCAAACCTCTCCAACATCTTGTGTTTTTTATTTTTAATCATGTCTTTAGTGAGTACTTAGCATCTACAGTGAGAAGCTGCATATAAAAATTAAAAGTAAACTAGCCCTTGGAGTTAAACTTTAAAATTGATGCTGAAGAATCAAGCGCAAAGCTACAAGTTCACCTAAAGGAGGAGAAACGGTTAATCTGATTGAGTGCATTAACATATCGCAAGAATGAATGAGACAATCATATTAAATCAGACTTCAATGCAGTAATGAAGAGAAGTTGCCTGAGGAGAACTTCAACCCCCAAGAACAAATGAAGAAATTGTAAGAAAGTTAACGTAATGAAAGCCATGAATACATGCTCATTCTCTTTTCCCTCAGCTTCTTTAAAAGACATAGAGTTTATATAAATTAATAACTTTCTATGGTTGGTTTTGTATTATTTATAGATGTAATATGTGTAACAATAATACCACAAAAGGGGAAAAAGAGAATAGAGCTATGTAGGAGTAACATTTCTGTAATTTACTAGAATTATATTAGCACACATTGGAAGCTGATTCTGATAAATTAACTTGTATAGTGAAAGGCATGGAGCAACCACTAAGGAAATAACTAAAAAAAAAAAAGTAGTGAAAATATCATTAAAAATTTAAATGCTACACCAGAAATTATTTACTTAATGCAAAATAAAGCAATAAAGGAGGAATAGAGGAACAAAAAGACATGAGTCACATTAAGACATAAAGTAAAATGGTAGACAGACAAATATTATTCACCCATAAAAAGGAATGAAACACTGATCCACACTGTCACATGGAAGAACTTTGGAAACATTGTGTTAAACACGAAGCCAATCACGAAGCCCACATGTTATATGATTCTATTTACACAACGTGTCTGGAATTGGCAAATCTATACAGACAGAAAGCAAATCAGTGGTTTCTTAGGACTAAGATAGGGATGGAACATAGGTGTATGATGGCTAACCAGTGTAATGTTTCTTTTTGAGGTGATGAAAGTATCTCAAATAGATTGACATAATGGTTGTATATATCTGAGAATATAATAAAAAATCACTGAAATAAACCTTTTAAATTGTACACTTAAATAGATAAATTATATCACCCTATGTTAAATAGGTATAAGAATTATATCTCAATAAAGCTTTTTTTTTTAAAAGAATTATCCTACCTGAGTGGTGAGGATGATTAGAAAATTTATAACTGATCGCCAAGAGTCATCTGCTGAGAGCTATTTTCAGTGGCGGTTAATTCCCTGGCATATCCAGCCTTTGCAAATGGGCAAAGCAGCCTCTCACACTTTCATAAATAAGCTTTCATCACAGAGATATGGACACTAAGCTGGAATTTGTCAACAGCATACCAACTACGTTCGGGTCTCAAGTTGAGTAAAGCCCTGAGAATGTCCCCTCCAATTTACTCCTTATACCACTTAGATCTACCCACATCTTACATTAAGTTCATTACAGCTTGTGATTATTTCTTCACAGTAATATATGGTTATACCTTATTTAAATAAACCAACCAACCTTAAAACTAGAGGACTAGTGGGGAAAAACCAGTTAGCCTGCAGTAGTTGGTGCTGACGCTGCCTCAGATACTTGTTTTCTTCTTTCACCATCACCTGATGTAAATTCCTTTTGCTCTTGGGAAGCACTTCTGCTCTTCTAGATTTACTTCCTTGGTTGGGTTAACATAATCAGTGTCTAAACTCCCTATTACCATTTCTTCCAGGTTGCAGTGGCTGTTAATGCCTACTTAGAATTAACAGTGGTTGTGGAAACAACAAAGCCCATCCCAGTTAGTATCCTCAGATCCAGACCTTCTCATTTATGTCCCCTATAAAGTAACAGTAACCCTATCTATGACATATTCAGGGACCCCTAGGAATGCCATTGTCTATTGGCCATGGCCAAGGATACACGTGAGTGTAGCTCACAGATTACCATTCTGAATTTGCTTCCTTTACGGTAATTATGTTCACTTGCCTCTGATGATTATCTGCCTCCCAAAGCCCGCTGCTATTCCAGCATCCTGTCATTACCAGTCATATTAAGTAGCTCGGTTCCATCCCAGTCGTCCCTGCTGTCAATCACAGTCTGCAATGGGCAGCCACAGTGAGCTTCTCCCCTGTGCCTGTACTACCCTCACTAACTGATTTTTTTTATTGTTTTATTGAAACATCTTCTGGAGCTTCAAAAGGAACATAGTCAACTATTGTTTTTTTTTCTGGTGATATGTATGAATATATTCTGGCATGCCCACCTCTATATATAGTAAATATTCATTTACTATATATATGGTAAATAAGCTACCATTTAAAATAGGTTGCATCCTTATTTCCAGGTACTTACATTTGGAGTAATCAATTCCACACTTAAGGGTAATATTAGGTTGCCTTTGTAGCAAATTTTCTTGTTTTAAAAAAAATTTAAATGTTTATTTATTTATTTTGAGAGAGAGAGATTGAGAGAGTGTGTGAACAAGGGAGGGGCAGAGACAGGGGGAGAGAGAATCCAAGTAGACTCCATGCTGTCGCTGCAGAGCCTGACATGGGACTTGATCTCGCAAAACTTGAGATCATGACCAGAGCTGAGATCAGGAGTTGGACACTTAACCAACTGAGCCACTCAGGTGCCCCTGTAGCAATTTTTGGATACAAGTTGCCAGCCTCTTATCAAGGAAAAGATTGTATATGGACCACCTTACTCGTCAGTTGATAGTGTGCTTTCAGAATATAAAATCACGCTTACATTAGCCTTCATAGCGGATATGGGTGTCTATTTAATAAACACAGATATTTAATATAAAGATAACTCATAAACTTCCTAGTTAAATATGATTTATATTTAAATGTTATGCTAATTTAAAACATCTGTGAATGCATTCCTTAATTTCTCCGTTGGAACATGTAAATGAGAGTTGACTTACATTTATACTGCAAGTCTTTATTTTCAGTGCTTAAATTGTCACTTTTAAATGTCCTATTTATATAGGAAATAATAACATCCTCCAGAATCACAAGTTTTTAAAAAGTGCTGTAATTGGTAACAAATATCTCAGGATATATCAGTCAGTATGTATCCTTAGGTTCTTTCAGCCAGTTGGTGCCTCACATATGGCTAACTTGTAGATCAGCAGGCAGTACACAATGTCAGACTATTATGTCAAGATTCCTTTTTGTCTAGAAAGAAGGAGACTGCTTGTGTCTTCAAAGTTCTGAGCATTCTGATTTTAACATCTTGGCTTTCTTTTTATGTCAGGTGAAGTTGGAAGCCGTGCATAAGTGACAAAATTGAATGCTGAGTATTAAAGCCACTGTTATTAAAAAAAATTAAAGAACCCCCCACCCACCCCCCACCCCCAAATTCTGCTCCAATTGAATGTGACTATTGATTTTAGAGGAGTTAAAAGCTTTGTTACCAAAATAGCATTTACCAAAGTTAGTGATAAAACCTCACAGGAGTCATGCACACTTAAATTGTAGAAACTAGTTCAGACTTCAAAAGCGAGGTTCCATAAGAGGAATTACTCATAATGAAGGCATCATTCTTTAACATCTATATATAACTGTCAAATTTCTAGCCATTTAACACATGATGCCCAAAGCCAGTTGTTCGTTTCTAACATTAAATGAAACAGTTAAAACTTAAAAGTGCCAGGGTAATTTAAAATGAAAAATATCTGTGACATTTTTTCATTGAAAAGCACAAGAGAGGGGCCAAATGAAATTATTTTTGTAGCTTAAAATTTTTTAAAAAATATTTTTAAATGCTTATTTATTTTTGATAGAGACAGACAGAGTGGGAGCGGGGAAGGGGTAGAGAGAGGGAGACACAGAATCTGAAGCAGGCTCCAGGCTCCAAGCTGTCAGCACAGAGCCCGATACAGGGGCTTAAACTCACAAACCGTGAGATCATGACCTGAGCCAAAGCCAGACGCTTAACCAGCTGAGCCACCCAGAGCTCCTGTAGCTTAAAATTTTCAATGTGTAACTTCATCATTGTAATCCTTACATAAAATATCTTATTATTATAATTGTAAATGGGATTGTTTTCTTAATTTTTCTTTCTGCATCATTATTAGTGTATAATAGAACTGCAACAGATTTCTGCACATTGATTTTTGTATCCTATGACTTTACTGAATTCATTTGTCAGCTCTAGTGGTTTTTTTGGTGGAATCTTTCAGGTTTTTTGTATATAGTATCATGTCATCTGCAAATAGCGAAAGTTTTACTTCTTCCTTACTAATTTGGATGCCTTTTATTTCTTTTTGTTGTCTGATTGCTGTGGCTAGGACTAAAGGTGAATAAAGGTGATGAGTGTGGACATCCTTGCCTCGTTCCTGACCTTAGGTGGAAAACGGTCAGTTTTTCCATATTGAGTATGATGTTCGCTCTGTGTTTTTCATATATGGCCATTGTTATATTGAGGCATGTTCCCTCTATCCCTACTTTGTTGAGGGTTTTTATTATAAAAACTCTCTAGTTTCAAAAAATAGAAACATTTACTATTTTTGATATATAATGTGTAATTCTCATTATTGTCAAATCTTTATTTTTAATTAAAATATTTTAAATGTATAAAAACGAACATAGTAAACAACCATGTACCCACTATGTTAATGATTTGACATTGACTTCCTACCAGTATATTTTTTTATTTTTGAAGTCATATCAGAGCTATAGTTCTTTATAATTTTCCCTCCCTTTATTGGTTTCATGAGTTAAAAGCAAAGGTGATAATCAAAATAATAAATACCGGTTTGATAAGAGTAACATAAGGCTCTCTTCTAGATTTGCAGAAGCCTGGGAGCTCCAAAAGGAGCATAGAAGGCCAGGATAAACAGTCTTAAGGGACCTCAGAGGAGGTGCTATTAATCATAATTCGTGCTGAGTTACTTTAGACACAGCTCTGACTTTCCCAGTGCATACTGGCTGAGGATCAGCCTTGATTATAAATATCTTTTCCCTGTTTGGTTGCCTTTTTACCTTGTTAATGGTATTTTCGGTGCATTTATATTGGTTTTGTTATATAGAAACTTTTATATTAAATGTCATCAATATATCCTTCTTTTCCTTTGTAATCAATTTCTTTCTAAAATATGTGGTAATGTTTTTCATTTTTGGATCTTTAATCCGAATAAATTTAATTTTCTTTTTGTGTGAGGTAGGGATTTAACGTTATTTTTTTACCAAATCATATATTAACTCTGTCACTTATTAGCAGTGTGATTTGTCCAAGTTATGTAACCTTTCTGTGCCATTGTTTCATTATCAATGAAATGGATAATAATTAATGGATAATAATTAATTAATGATAGTGTTTACCTCATAAATCATTGAAGAGATTAAATAAAATAATAGATGTGAAATAACTATAACACTGCCTATTATGTAATGCCTACCATGCAATTATTAGCTAATAGACCTAGCCACTTGTTTGGAAAAATTTATCAAATAGCCTATATTTTATTTATTGGTCCGACATGCCTCATATCTAAACTCTCTGTTATGCTTCTAGATATATTTATACCTCTTTGCACCAATATCTAGTCTTTTGATTGGCATAATATTATAGCAATTCTCTTTTTAAAGATTTATTTAAAGAGAGCCACTTGTGCGCAAGTGGGGGAGGGGCAGAGAAAGAGGGGAGGGTGAGTGAATTCCAAGTAGGCCCTTCATTGTCAGTGCAGAGCCTGATGCGGGGCTTGCCCCACAAACTATGAGATCATGACCTGAGCCAAAATCAACAGTTGGACACTCAATGGACTAAGCCACCCAGGCACCCTTATAGCAATTCTTGATATCTGGTGGAGTGAGTGCCCCCTACATATCATTTAGAACTGTATGGGTCTTTTACTCTTGTGTATGACTTTTATGTAAACATTGTTGATTTGTATGAATATTACTGTTGGAATTTTTATGAGAGTTGCATTCAGTTTACAAGTAATTTCTGGGAAACTATCATCTTGATAATATTGATCCTTCTTATTAATAAACATAATGTATTACTCTATTAAGTCTTTTTAATTTATTATTTCAAAAACCTATTTGTATTAACTAATTATATCAGGAGGATATGGATGCTTTGGATCGTTATATCCCACACCCCAGAAACCAAGGGTCTAGGAGACATGATTGCCATAATTAGAATTGTTAGCATATCTCCTCCCTGCTTAAAATTCTTCCTGTCTTCCACAACTCATCAAGTTTTCAAACTCTTAAATGTAATATAATACCTTCCATGATTTTCAGATCTCTATCTCTATTCCAGGCTTTCTCACTAAAGGTCCAGACTTGTGTATCCATCTGCTTGATTGTTTTTTCTGTTAGTTTTCTAAGAGATATTGGATCTTCTTGTACACATAATCTCCTCACTGGCTCCAAAAACTCATTAAATGGCATTACCTTTCATTCATTTGTTCAGGATAAAAACTTTAAACGCATTCTTGACTCTTCTCTTACTCTCACATTCCAGATCAATTTATCATCTTGGGTGGTACTTTCCTCAAAATATAGCCTGAATCCAAACTTTACTACCTACATCTGTAACTACCACTAAACCAAGTCATCATTAGTTCTAGCCTGGATTAATGAAGAAAACTTGACACTTTTTTTCTCCTCATCCACTCTTTTTGCTCCCTTCTGATCAGTACTCCATGTAATAGCCCATGCACTCTTAAATAAAATCATGTCACTTACATGCTCAGAACCCTCCTATGGTTTTCCATTATACTTAGAGATAAAAACTCTGTTCATGTCCAAGGAAACCTTCAAGTTCTAGTCTGTGCCCCCTCTCAGACCTCACTTTCCTTCTTGTACAATCTCCTCTGGACATACCAGTCTTCTTGCTATTCTCTAATGAGAAAGCCTTATTCCTGCCTCAAGACCTTTGAACTGTGTGTTCTCTGCCCAAGAATGCTCTTGGAAGCAGTTATATTATTGGTGAAGAGTCTTGTTGGTGGGAGGTAAGAAAATGCATATCAGTAATTTGGTGCTGATACAGTTTTCTGTTTTTTGGTTTGTACTTTACTAGCTTTAGTAAACAAATCAAAATGCTTTCACTTAAAAGTGCATCTTTCTGTTGTTTCTAACAGTTTCTCTAGCACAGGAGCTAGCTTGTTTTTCTTTATTTTATTGTGAAAATTTTCAAACATAAATGTAGAAGGAATTCAGTGTAATGAACCTCATGTAATTATCAATGTCATTAAATATCCAGTGTTCATATTTACTCAGCTATCTAATACTTTTAATAGTGGATTTGTTTATTTTATTTTATTATTTATTTATTTATTTATTTATTTATTTTTATTTATATATGAAATTTATTGTCAAATTGGTTTCCATACAACACCCAGTGCTCATCCCAAAAGGTGCCCTCCTCAATACCCATCACCCACCCTCTCCTCCCTCCCACCCCCCATCAACCCTCAGTTTGCTCTCAGTTCTCCACAGTCTCTTATGCTTTGGCTCTCTCCCACTCTAACCTCTTTTTTTTTTTTCCCTTCCCCTCCCCCATGGGTTCCTGTTAAGTTTCTCAGGATCCACATAAGAGTGAAACCATATGGTATCTGTCTTTCTCTGTATGGCTTATTTCACTTAGCATCACACTCTCCAGTTCCATCCACGTTGCTACAAAAGGCCATATTTCATTTTTTCTCATTGCCACGTAGTATTCCATAGTGTATATAAACCACAATTTCTTTATCCATTCATCAGTTGATGGACATTTAGGCTCTTTCCATAATTTGGCTATTGTTGAGAGTGCTGCTATGAACATTGGGGTACAAGTGCCCCTATAGTGGATTTGTTTAAATCCGGGATAAATAAAATCCATTTAAAGTACTTGGTTAATATACCTCATTGATCTCCTTTACTATATCTCTTATTTTTCTTATACTTTCATTGTTGAGGAAATTGGGTCATTTTTTTCTTGTATAGTTTTCATTTAACATATTCTCTTACCTGTTATTTACTATAAATTCTTAGTTGAAGATAGAAGCTGGATCAGATTCAGGTTCTTGGTTTTTTTGATCAATACTACTTCATAGGTAGCATGGTGTGTTTCTAGTGGGAGTACAAAATATATTTTCTTCTTGTTGTTACCACCTATTGATCATCATTGCCTTGATCCATTACTCAATTAAGGGTAGCAAAAAAGATAATATTCTAATTCCATAAACCTTTTATGAAAAAAAATTTCCCATAGCAACAATTTGGCTACTTTGAGAGAGAGGGTTATAGAAAAGACAGATAAAATGCTGGATTTTCTTTGCATTTAGCAATTATCAGTAAAATACATTGGATATATAACATTTTCCAAGGGTTTCTAGTACTTTTTTAAAATTTATCCACATTGTCTAATAATTGTCATTGATTGAGCAAGAATAATTTAAGCTTAACAATAAAGGTAAAATCTTGACGGGAAAGATCATCAGATTTGAATATGTGAAAATATAATTATGTTGTCAAATAGTCTAACAAGTTAAAAATTCAAAGAATAGACTAAAGAATTTATTTGTAACACACACGGCTTACAACGGGAACGTGGTGTCTGGGCTAATTTCAGTCGGCTTTTTAAAATTCTCCCCATTTATCTTTATGAATCAGTGAGATTAAATATTTAAAAACTTAAAAAGAAAAATAAATGTCTATGGGGGTACAGTTATTTAATAAAAAGTAAAAAGGAGTGTGTGTGTGTGTGTGTGTGTGTGTGTGTGTGTGTGTTGGGGAGTGCCAGGGTATGGGTAGTAGAGGAAGAGAGTCTAACTTTCTTTGGTTTACTATTTTTTTTTTCTTATGATTCTATTAGAGTGGTGGGATAGTACTCACAATTGTCTTAAGTTTTAAAAAAGTCTTCTTTAGGAAGAGAGATTTAATAAACCAGAATCTCCTGCCTGGTTGATGTCGACATATACAAAGATATCTTTCCGAATGAAATATGGCCCTTTGTAGCAACGTGGATGGAATTGAAGAGTGTGATGCTAAGTGAAATAAGCCATACAGAGAAAGACAGATACCATATGTTTTCACTCTTATGTGGATCCTGAGAAACTTAACAGAAACCCATGGGGGAGGGGAAGGAAAAAAAAAGAGGTTAGAGTGGGAGAGAGCCAAAGCATAAGAGACTCTTAAAAACTGAGAACAAACTGAGGGTTGATGGGGGTGGGAGTGAGGGGAGGGTAGGTGATGGGCATTGAAGAGGGCATCTTTTGGGATGAGCACTGGGTGTTGTATGGAAACCAATCTGACAATAAATTTCATATATTAAAAAAATAATAAAAAAATAAAAAAAAGATATCTTTCCTTCACGAAACATTTTAGGTCTAAGCATGCTCACTTTCTAACATGTACTTGTTTGTAATGCTTTATTTTTTCCAATGGAAGAACCATCAATGATATTCTAAGTGAGGAATTTCCCACACAAAGCCTGACAACTTGCTTTATTTTTTCATCACAAACCCACAAATGTTGATGATCACAAACATAATTTTGAAAGAACTAAAATTCACCTTATCTTTCAGTGTTTAATCGGTTGAGTTTTATTATTATTTTTATGATATTGTTATTTTCTGTTATTTTATTGTAAAGGAAGAAAGAGCTCTGTAGACCAAAAGTGTGCCAAAAGTCAGAATACTTAATCTTGTTTTCAGTTCACTTGGGAAGAATTAAGTCCACTTCTTTGGTAGAAAAATATCAGGAACACATGTTAATGTGCATTGTTGTTAGTCCAACCTAAGAACATGTTCATCTGTTACAGTTATATTAGATTCATGTGCTATCAAATCTGTTTCTTTTGACTGGTTTGATGACACTTACATGAGGAAAGTTACACGAAAAACTCTAATCTCTAAAACGCACTGATGGCACTGAGCTTTCTAGCTCCCATTCCTGTGTCATTCCGTTGAAAAGTTTTATATTTGTTATCTGCACTTTCACAGGATGGTCTGTACTACATTCATCCCCTCCTCTGTATACTTTCCTACTGCTTTTCTGGGAGGATCTACCTCAGAATGGATATAGTAGATGTCACAGAAGACAAAAGTAATTATAGAAGAAGTGGGTGACCAATTCTCAAGTTGCTTGAAAGAAATACAAGAGATGACCAATTTTATTTACAGATTTTGCATTTCTCTGCTTGGGAAATATCGGGGGTACACAAGAAAATATACTTCTAACATTGATTCTGCCCAGCAACTTTGCTCAGTTTTTGGCAAATAGAATGATTGATCCCTAGGATAATTTATCATATCTTGTAAATTCCCTTCAGATTATTGTAAATTGATTGTTGGTTCTAGTTTTTGAGGTGGTGAGAGTTTTTCAAGGCCCATTGTATCTTACATTGGGGTGCTCAAAATGTCTGCATCGGGGACAATTCCTGGAGAGTTCACATTTATTTATTTGTTTGTTTGTTTATTTATTTATTTATTTATTTATTTATTTATTTATTTTAATGTTTATTTATTTTTGAAAGACAGAGAGAGACAGAGCATGAGTGGAGGAGAGGCACAGAGAGAGGGAGACGTAGAATCTGAAGCAGGCTCCAGGCTCTGAGCTGACAGCACAGAGCCCAACGCGGGGCTTGAACCCACCAACTGTGAGATCATGACCTGAGTCAAAGTTGGATGCTTATTGACTGAGCCACCCAGGCATCCCTGGAAAGTTCAAATTTGGAAACAAAAGTACTTCTTGTTGCTTTCTGACAATATATTTTTTGAAAACTCACTTTTCCTTATACTGTCTTAACTTTAGTTTTCTTTCTTATATTTCCCCCAAGGACCTAGTTATGAGTTCCAGTTAATAGCAATTATCTCTGAGCACTAATACGGTTTAAAATTTTGTGAACTGAATGCTTTTCTTGGTTGGCTGGAAAGAAGCTCTTTATTTCCTCATTCCTGTCTACCTACTTCACCTGTGTGGAATAAACCATATTTATGTTTTTTTTTCCCTTTCTCTAAGTAAAACATACAAAATGTGGTGCTTTCACCAAAGCTATGTATTTAGCTAATTTTTAAATGCTTTTAGATTTAATATGCTCTTTGTGTTTGTCAGTGTTGACCAATTAAAATGTGTAAAGCTCAGGATAGAACTTAGATATCTGTTCTTGATAGATAGCTACTTGCTAGAAGGAAAGGTATGCATTGCAGGGACAGAAAATTTCAATGACAGTAAATGGAATTCTTATTCTTATTTATAGTTTTTGCAGCAGGCATCATTGTGCTCCACACAAGGGGATGGTGCTCAGAAACAAAAGGACTATAAAACATCTGGAAAATCCCAATGTGATGTGGTGCCCTGTAAGTGAGGAGTGTTGGAAACGGACGAGTTTCTAAATACAAGCATTCTATATTGTGGGTGTGCATGTGGGTGTTTCCTTTTGGGAATGTGCAGGGGAAGGAGAAAGAAATAATTCTATACAATAGCCTGGCTCTGCTGAGCATGGATTTCATACTGAGAGAAGACTAAGAATAGCAACAACTAGTCTAGAAAGCTTCCACTGTCCCAGGCTGTTCTTTCCTATAGAGAACCACTTTTGTCTGCTACTTTCCCACAAAGACCCACTCTTTGACTGCTACATTGCACATCCTGCTCAGAAGTGTAGTAACTTTATTATGCCATTATCCTTTCTCACGTATTTGACCCGCCTGTCAAAACTGCTGTGGGAACGAGAAATACTTTGTGCACATTCAACCTCTCACTGCACCTCTCATGGGTGAGGGGCCTCCTTCTGAGTGAAGTCACGGCTAATATGCTCCGTCTTAAAAATAATAGACGAATTGCCTACCCTGACTCGTGAACTTCTGGTATTGCACAAAGCAAACTGAAGGAACAATGTAACCCCTTATTTTAAAATTTAATGTCTTTTACAGCCTGCTGTCTGAGGCAGTTCCTGTATGAATCTGCTGACATTTTAAATTCTGCTTTGGAAATTTCCTCTCTATTTCAAATATCTGCTCTGCTCAAAATTTTATACAAAGTTATCCCCTCCACATACTATCAGTGTGAAAGTTCTTCCTCTCTTTCTTTCCTAAGGCATTCTAAGTCACTTTAGTAACCAGCTCCCTTAAGAGAAAACCACTAAATCTTGCTGCTTACACAGCAACCCCCAAATCTTACCGTAGTGCTTGTCAAAGAGTGAGAAATATTTTCAGTGTAAGCTCCTGCAAGGTTCACAGGCTTACTAGATTGTGCTTTCTAGCTAATAGGAAAGAAAAGAAAACTGCAGAAGCCCCTAGAGAACCTTCTGGCCGAAGGTAGATAACACAAAATAAAATCACTGTTTTATTTTATTAAGGACCTTTGTGAAGGTTCAGTTGAGAAAATTTAGTCTGTGTAACATAATTAAGTCACTAAGCAGCATCAGATAGTGGCCAGTTACAGTCTTGGATTAATAATGTTTAATTCATTTATAATCGCTCTAATACATGTCTAGGAAGCATACACAGAATTTTATAAAACGCAATATGATGAGTAAGGACAGTTGAATGATGAATCACAAAATAGATTAAATTGTAGCTCTCTGAACTGTTATTTGAAATTTATGGCTGCCAGCTGGCAACCAGGGTTCTTTTTTTTTTTTTTTTTGAACAAATTAAATAAGTTCAATAAAGGTATCCAGATAGGAAGTCTAGACCTGGAATATGAGAATTATTTCTCTTTAGCCTTCATCAGAAATGAATTTTTTGAGACAGGAACACTAAAGAATGTTTGGATGGGGTCACTGTAAGAGTAATACTGTGTCCAGTGAGAGTCACTCCGGTAAATTCCCAACCCACCAGCTCTTAATAATTGATATTCCTCAGCTGGGATTGATCTGAGCTTAATCAATTGAAATAGGAGAGAGAGAAGGATAAGTAAGGGTAAAATTTAGATGGAAGATTTTTGCTGCAGTATAGATCTAAAGTGATTATAGTTTGAAATCGGGTTGTTAAAAGGGTGAAAGAACATTGCGGATGAATATGGAGTATAAATGACAGCCCCAATTCTGTCTTTGCACATGAAATTTAAAGTTATTTTTCCTCTGGGGCGCCTGGGTGGCGCAGTCGGTTAAGCGTCCCACTTCAGCCAGGTCACGATCTCGCGGTCCGGGAGTTCGGGCCCCGCGTCAGGCTCTGGGCTGATGGCTCGGAGCCTGGAGCCTGTTTCCGATTCTGTGTCTCCCTCTCTCTCTGCCCCTCCCCTGTTCATGCTCTGTCTCTCTCTGTCCCAAAAATAAATAAACGTTGAAAAAAAAAATTTTAAGTTATTTTTCCTCTACAGTTTGGGTGGGAAAACTCTGACTGAGCCGAGTGGAATCTTATAGCTTTTGTGATAAAAGAGCAAATTAGGTCATTGCAACTTCTAATTGTTTAGATTCAGGATTAAAAATGAAGGTAATTTTAGCATCTGAAAAATTTTAATCTCTAAATTTCAGAAGATACATAAATAGAGAGCAACATTTGGATTGCTGAATTCTTACTGATAAACTCAGCAGGATTAAAATTGTTAATAAGTTTCATCTACTTGTCTAGAGTTTGCATTATAGTTATTGATTTAAAGTTTTTTGATCTGTTTTGTAATAAGTTGTTATGAACATAGCATAGATGTTACATACTATCTTTTCAGATTATACAGATTTGCATTTCTTTGACTTATTCACCTATGCATTTTCGTTGTTGTTCCTGGAACCCTGAGGCCTAAAGTCTGACAATACAAGAGTCTGTATTTGGCAGCATGTTGAAAAATAAGATAAAATGCTAAAAATAATTTCATTAAAAAAAAGTTTATTCATTTTTGAGAGAGAGAGCTAAAGAGAGTGCAAGCAGGGGAGGGGCGGAGAGAAAGGGAGAAAGAGAATCTCAAGCGGCTCCTTGCTGTCAGCATAGAAATGTGGGGCTCAAACTCATGAACTGTGAGATCGTGATCTGAGCCAAAATCAAAAGTCAGATACTTAACCAACTGAGCCATACAGGAACCCCAAAATAATTTCATTTTTATAATAGAAATCTGGAAGATATTACTATTTCTTGTTATGTGAAAATTGGAAAGAATCAAAGACTTCTGGAAGAAATAATCCTGGGATTTAGATATATTTGGATAAAGGTAACAAATGGAGATTACTATATAAAGAAGTTATTTATGATTGTTCCAAGTTACAGATTTCATTTGCTTATTCAACAAATGTTAATGGGCTGACTGTGTGCCAGTTAGTGATTTGGTGCTGGTAACGTGGCCATGAAATAACAGTAATAGACTTTGTCCTAATTTGGACTGAAACTGAGAACTGACAGCACCTTGCCAAACAGGACCAGAATTGATGGAGGAGAGAATACAAAGCGAAACATGTGAATACAAATAAGGTAACTAAAATTTACTTTGAGACTGCATGAACTCTGGGAAGTGTATGGGTACATAATTTGTATTTGTAGGGTTCAACCATTGTGTGTTGCCTCATATAAGGATCCATTTATAAGAAACCATGGGAGAAATATTCTGTACAGGATATCTTGCTTCTCCTAAGAAAAGATATTCTTTTTCTTATAAACCCTACAAATCTCATTTCCTTTTTTGCATTGGATAGTAAGAAGATCAGTAATAAATTAGAGGCCCACATTCAGCAATCCAATGGGAAATGGATGTACGTTTTTGTTACTATCTTTACTTCAGTTTCATAGAATGTATTTTTTTGAAACAAATAGGAAATTAAACAAACATAAAAATCAACAGTCACAATCATGGATCCATTTGTAAATCTAATTGAAGTTTGTCAAAGCACTGGTAACATATCAGTCTTCTCAGAGGATAATAGGACTTAAGCCTATCACTGTAGGGCCATTTCTTCAGTGTTTAAAAAAAGCCCTACCTTATTAAGATCAGAGTCCAGGTCCCAGAAGAATATGTGTTCCAGTCATTGAATAAAATCAGTTTAAAGCACCATCTGTTAATATAGACAGATGTCAATAGTAAAAACCGTGAGGGAGTGGAAGATGGCACTTTTGAAGGACATCTTGAGGGAGAGTTTCAATTGAAGCAAATAAGAGCACTAGGAAACAGAAACAAAACCAGCCAGCATCATCCCCACTCTCTAGTGTCAATTGATGCCACAACCCAGACATCTCTTTTATGCAGTGTGGAAAGAAATAATCGTGGTTATAGATATATTTGGATGAAGGTAACAAATGGAGATTGACAATATAGAGAAGTAATATGACTGCTCTGAGATATAGATGTCATTTTTTCATCCAACAAATAACACCACAAGTGTCTGTGACTGGCAGTAACATTTTATTTGGAATCAAAATGTAATGGTAGCATTTAAAAATGTATTGAGTTTCTTTTATGTACTTAAGAGCTGCAGTGGTAGGAAATAGAGTTGAAAAGAACCTTTCCCTTAGGATTTTGTAATCTGCTGCAAGGTCAGCATGAACAGAGAGAATTAAATAGAAATTTTCTGTATTTTATAAATTCGTTATTCATTGTGTTCAAGTTAAAAACCATAAAGAAAATACTTTCTTACATAATTGGATCCAACTCTTTTTTTAAAGAATTCAGTGGTCGCTGTAGTTATGGCTAGGTGACCCCCGGGCTGAAGCCTCTACTTCCCCAGCTTTAGTATGTGCCTTGAACATAGGAAGTCTATTCAGTAAGTAATTGTTCCAGTTATGATTTTTCTCAGGTGAAAACTAATGGAAGCAGCAACTGGTGTCTGAGATGGTGGTTGAACCGCCACCTTTCTTCTTTGCCATCAATGGGGGTGGAAAGCAGAGGCCAGAAGAGTTATCCTGCACTCTCTGATAATTTACCAGCGTCTTATAAGCAGTCCTTGGCCAGCTCTGAGCTATGTTTACTGCCAGCTAGCATAAGATTTAGAATGAGTGTAATTTTCAGCTTTTGTAAAGAGTTATCAAATGATAAATAGAGTAATCAGATCTTCGCCTGAATTGCTTACTGCAGTGAAACATGGATTAAATGTGTAGTAAAAATATCAGTTAATCTGTCCAAGGAACTAGATATATTCATTTGCTTTCTTTGATCCAGCTTAGTTGTTTCATTGGAAAAGAAGGGAAAAGAGAAATGATGTCCTAATTATTTATGTGTTTACAAGTTTTCCCCCCCTTAGGCTACTGTTAAGCTGTCACACTCCATACATTCAGTGCCACAGCAATTTAATATTTCATTAAAAAAGCATTAATGATGGCTCCAGTGAATATCTCCCATCCACACTCCAGAATGATAGCAATTCAAGTGAGTGTTGGTATCTGAGTGATGCACAAGAAGACAAAGCCAAACAAAGGGACACAGGGTTGCTCCAATTCCTTGCATCCTCAGGTAAAGCTGGAGAGGTTTGTGTTGAGTGGCACCTTCAAATTTAGTTGGATGAGAGAAAAGCATCTCATTTATACTGAATAAATAAGTCACCGTAGTGGATATGTCACATTTATACTCAATCTCTTCATAGTAGATCCAACAGTTGGTATAATGCTGGATTTTTGGGAAGAGTTTCCAAAGGCAACACTTCTGTGTTTCTGGTTTTAACTTTAAAAGAAAAGCAAAGTAACTCCATGAGAAAATACCTTGTTGCCTTTGAAACATTTGGTCATTTACTTAATGAAATAATAAATATTTATTAAATATTTTCAAGTTACTGTGTGTTTTCAAGTTACTATGGCCTCCATTTCAAAGGAAAGGAACAATTCTTGTTCTTAAGGATATGTTTTACTTTCAATACGAGGAGAAAAGAAAAATAAAAATGAGAACATAAATACCAATAAGAAGCTTACATTCTGAGAGTTAAATGATTGGATCTTATAAGAAATTAGGTTTGTTTTGTATAAAAGGGAATTATTTCCAGCTAATATAATCAAGAAACTTATACAGTAGTGGAATTTAATTTTAAAATAATTCAAAGCTGTAACTTTCATAGCTTGAAAATGGAGGGAGTATAGAGACAGCAGAAGTTTTATTTTATGGACCAGTTTAATAAGTGCAAAAAGGATGTTGGAAACATATTTTAGAGGTCACTTGAATTTTACATTCTAGGTAATTAACTTTATTATGCTAACCATACAAAGCAACAATATAAAAATAATGTAGAATTTAAAAAGAAAAGAAAAAAATAACTTGTTCCTGAATCCTTCTCCGAAGCAAGTGATCTATTTTCATTTTTCTGTGTTCTCACTCACTGAAGATTTTTGAACAGCGAAATGACATGATGGAAAATGTGTAGGTCTTTTAGGAAGATTAATCTATCAATAGGAAGCAAGATGGAGAGTGAGGAGAAGGGTCTGAAACCTAGAGACCAATTATAATTCTAGTGAAGTAATCCAGGTGAGAAGCGATAAGGGCCTGAGCATCAATGGAGAGAAATGGGAAGCTGTAAGAGGCATTGAAATGGAAAAGTCACTGATTGGATATGGGACATTAGAGAAAGGTAATCATTAAAGACAACTGGAGCCTGAGTTAACAGCAACAGTTCAGAGATAGAAAGCAGAAGTAGAAGGATTAGAATAGGTGTCTGGCTGTGGAAAATGATTTACATACTTTTTGGTTAACATATATTTGAAAAAAATATGGCTACATAAAAATGATGCTAATAGATTGATAGATGGAAAATTGGGAAGAGGTGTATATTCCTAAACCTGAGATAATCCCCAAACTCCAGGCCTAATCACGTAAAAAATGGGGACAGTTGATTTCATAGGTTTGAATTAAGTCTAACGTGATAAGGAAGTAGAGTAGATTTTTAATACCTTTTTCTTTTTTTTTTTTGAGAAAGAAAAGATTCAGTGAAGAAAGAAATGATCAAGGGCACCTGGGGAGCTCAGTTGGTTAAGTCTCCAACTTCAGCACGGGTCATGATCTCGCAGTTCCCAAGTTCAAGCCCCATGTCAGGCTCTGTGCTGACAGCTCAGAGCCTGGAGCCAACTTTCGGGTCTATGTCTCACTCTCTCTCTCCCCCTCACCCACTCGTACTCTGTCCCTCTCTTTCTGTCTCTCTCTCTAAAAAGTAAATAAACATAAACAAAAATAATCAGTGAAGTAGATTGAGAGCCTTCATGATGATTCTTGATATGGGAGAGAAGAGAAAGAAAAAGAGAATAAAATTGAAAAAGAAACATTTAAAATAGTAGTATAGGGAGAACAAGGAGAATGAAAACTGAGAAAGGGGCATTATATTTCATAACTAAGAGGGCAATGATGATACTTGAGAAATAAACCATTATCTAGATAGTTAATTTTTCATTTGACACTTTTTTTTTTTTTTTTTTTTTTTAGTGAAGGAAGGGAAAGGAACGGTAGCTATCAGGTAGTGAAATTAAGCAAGATTTGTTTCCTTCCTGATACTATGCACTCTCCACAAAATTTTTAAAAATTTTGTTCAGGGGCACCTGGGTGGCTCCATCGGTTAAGCGTCCGACTTCGGCTTAGGTCATGATCTCGCGGTCTGTGAGTTCGAGCCCTGCGTCGGGCTCTGTGCTGACTGCTCAGAGCCTGGAGCCTGTTTCAGATTCTGTGTCTCCTTCTCTCTCTGGCCCTCCCTTGTTCATGCTATGTCTCTCTCTGTCTCAAAAATAAATAAAAAATAAAAAAATAAAATATAAATAAATAATTATATTTTATTATTATATAATAAATTATATAATAAATAAAAAAAATAAAATAAAAATAAAAAAAATAAAAAAAATTAAAAAAAAATAAAGTTTGTTCACTTTTCAAACCTGAGTGAAGGGAGCAACAAAAAATAGATATGTGATTGTAAGGATCGACAGGGACAGACAGAAAGGGTTGAAGGGAGAGCAAAACTAGATAGGACTATTTGGACACTGGTTCAGTGGTTCTTGCAAGAGATGTTGATGGCTTGAATTAGGGTTGTAGTTGTGGATGTGGTGAGCTTTGGTTGGATTGAGCTGACCTGATCTGATCATGAATAAGATATGAGGTGTGAGAGTGGGAGAGAAATAGAAAATTACGTTGCTTATTGCCTTAGACAACTGAAAGAATGGTGGTGTCTTTTACTGAGATAGATGCAGGACCTGTGTGTGTGTGTGTATATGTGTGTGTGTGTGTGTGTGTGTGTGTGTGTGTGTGTGTGTGTGTCTTAAGCCTGGTTCTACTCTTGGGTATCCAAGTGGTGATGCTGTCTAGAGAGTTAGCTACATGTGTCTTACACTAAAAGTTCAGTACATGTAACTTTGATATTCATCAGTAGATAGATGATATGGTCCATAAAATTGTGAAACTAAGTGAGATTACTTAGTGAGTGCCTAGAGAGAGTAAAGGAGAATGTCAAGAACTAAGGGCTGAGCCATTCCAAGTCTAAAGATATGGAAACAAGGAGAAGCTAGCTACGAAGAATAAGGGTAATTAGTGAGGTAAGAGGGTCTGGAGAGGGTGATGTCTGCAAAAACAAAAGAAAAGATGTTTCAAGAAAGACATAATCAGTTGTGTCAAACAAAGCCTGATGTACACATAGTTAGATAGGAGAGATTTGTACTTCTGGTAGTATCTAAAGTAAAAAAAAGATCAGGATTAGCCTTGCTGATCATCTAAGGGAAGGCCAATTCCAATTGTATCTTTTGTCTTGGAACTGATTTTTCGGGCAGTTGTCAGAGGTGAGGCTCAAAGTGTTTTGATGTGGAGGAATGGTGATCCTGTTGGAGTGAAGCCACAGACAACGGAAGGGTGACATTAGAGTAGGCAACTCTGGAGGAGTAGGTCTTCCCTTATAGATAGGGCTCTGTGGGACTCCTACTTATTTTAAAGAGAGAGTTAGGTGGTATCCCTGCTGGGTGATTCAGGGGACTGCCATAAGTCTTGGTAAGGAGGGTGTCAGGCAGGGCCAGTACAGAGGGGCTGGGTTTACCAGGAACACTTGGAGATCTGAAGTATAGATCTAAATAAAGACTACCATTTCCTTTTTATCACTTTTAGTAGAAGTACATAATACAAAGTGTGGCATTTTAGACATGTGCAAAATGAAGATGTTATAGCAAACACATGGAAAACAGGAATTCTCATAAAACTCAATAATTATCTTCTTGTGGTGTCTCTTAAACCTAAGTAGACACCAAGAGAGAGGATGAAGGCTTTCTTTAAGGAGGAAAGAAATTTGTACATCTTCTCTTACACTCTTTTTCATATCCTTTTTGCTTACGGTCTTGTAAGTTTTTTTCTTATTTGAAATGATGAAACCTTCAAAGTCAGAGAATTAACAAGAAAATTAACAATAACTGCTATGCAAGGGAAACCTAAAGATATGTAGATTTGTCTTAACAGTTACACCCTATTGCCAGAAATAGCAGCTTTCTGTTTTATCCCCAGCATGCATTTATAAAGGAAAGGGGGAAGTTCTTTAAAAAAGGAACAATTGTCCTATTTTTTTTTTTAATTTTTTTTTCAACGTTTATTTATTTTTGGGACAGAGAGAGACAGAGCATGAATGGGGGAGGGGCAGAGAGAGAGGGAGACACAGAATCGGAAACAGGCTCCAGGCTCTGAGCCATCAGCCCAGAGCCCGACGCGGAGCTCGAACTCACGGACCGCGAGATCGTGACCTGGCTGAAGTCGGACGCTTAACCGACTGCGCCACCCAGGCGCCCCAACAATTGTCCTATTTATTTTCATTCATTACGCCTAATATTTACCTTTTGTTTCTTTACTTTCTTTCGCTTTGTCAGTAAATGACAGAAACCAATGAGTCTAAGAAGATGTTATCCTTGTATTACATCTTGAGTCCTACAACTTATTTTTGTCCTTTAATTTTGCTACTTTGTTAAATATAAATACATATAAACATAATGGATTCTACTTAGAGAACTATTAATTTTGTAATTTTATTATAATAATGATTATTATTTTTTTCCACAAATCAGAAAAAAACAAAGAGTGTTGGATAGTAAGTATTTTTACTTGATTATGAGCAAATATGCTACTATTTAAAAATGGGTTCCTTGTTTACTTACTATTTTATATAGTTATAGAATTATTGACAAACTCATTGAATCTCCTTATATTATTTGGGGAGCTCATTTGCCATTTCTAATATTACCATATTTCATATGACACCACTAGTCTGAATTATTTACTATTGACATAAAATACATGTCTTCCCTACAGATTTGTGTCCCTGTCATTGTATTTCCCAGACTTCCCTCCCTCTCATCTACTTGTGAACATCCTATTTATCCTTCAAATTCTACCTTAAATGTGTCTTTCCTTACAAAGGTTTACTAATGAGAGTAATCAAGTTACTGCATCAACTCTTGTTTATACATCTCTTACAATTATTCCATGTATGCTGGGTGGTTATGTAAATGCTTTATCTTTGTATTCCCTGAGGAATGTCATATTTTATACATTTTCTCTTCCACATTTTTCTATACATGCCAGCAGTTCAATGAAGAGTGAATTTAATTGAGTCTTTGTGTTGGAGCTCTTTTCTGTTTCCATGATAAAATGGTTGTTACTACCCCTTTCCGCATACCTCCTGCCTGCCTGTGTTTTTAATCTTTTCTGATAAAAATATTGTCTACTCTTTGGAGGGTAAACTATATGCACGATATTGCTTTTTCACACTGTACATTGAATTGAATTGAATTGAAATTAATTCATTGAATCTTCATAAGGAAATAAAGGAGCTATTATGACAATCCCCATTTTAGCAGACAAGGAAATTGAGGCACGGAGAGTTTGGATCTGCAATTGGTGGAAGATTCAGTTTTCATATCCAGATCATTTGACATTATGGCCTTTCCTCTCAGACACTGCTGTGTACTGTCATGGTGTCCAGGTGCCAGCTGCTACTCGGGGATTATTGCTGGTAATGACACAGGGCTTGAATTTTTTTAAGTCAGAAGAAAAAGACCATTGCTGTTGTACTGCTTAGCTCTCTTGTAGATTTATGTCCATGACTTCTACTTTATTACCTATGACTCATTTCAGCTTAATTTGTAGACTTACTTTTTTGAGTGTTAACGTAATTGTTTTGTATGATGTGATTTACTTTACTATATTTCTTTTTTTTAGTTGGCATAAATATACAGTAGTATTATGAACATAGAATATCACTAGGGTAAATTTTGGATATTGTATTTGAACATTGCTATTCTTATCATGTGCCTGCAAACATGGGGAACACTTTAAGGTTGTAAACTCCCTAAAATCACCAATTTGGTAACAGATTTACCACCATCATATGCATGCCAATGAAATTCTGATAGAGATTGTGTTAATCCATTTATCAATTTGAGTAGTATGGACATTTAAAAATATTAATTCTTTCAATTCATGAGCACAAACTATCTTTCCATTTATTTATGTCTTCTTCAATTTCTTTCATCAATGTCTTATTGTTTTCAGTGGGCAGATCTTTTACCTCCTTGGTTAAATTTTTTCCTATGTGTTTTATTGTTTTTGTTATTATTATCAATGGGATTGCTTTCTGATTTTTCTTTCTGATAGTTTGTTATTAGTGTACAGAAATACAGAAATAAAACTGATTTTTGGATATTGATTTTGTACTTTGCAGGTTACTGAATTCATTTATTCTGGCAGATTTTTGTTTTTGGGTTTTGTTCGTTTGTTTGTTTGCAGTCCTTAGTATTTTCTATGTATAACATCAGATCATTGACAGAGTCAGTTTTACTTCTCTGATTTGGATGCCTTTCCTTCCTTTCTCTCTTCCTTTCTCCCTTTCTCTCTCTCTCTCTCTCTCCCCCTCTCTTTCCCCCCCTCAAAAAGCAAAATAATTTTAATTTGTGTTATTTGCTAAAAAGTCTTAAGGTAGGAAATAATAGAGGATGGGATATAGGGTAATCAGGAAGATTCTTTAGAATTTAACATTAGAGGCACCAGAGTGGCTCCATCAGTTTGTTGTCCAACTCCTGATTTTTGGCTCAGGTCATGCCCCGCATTAGGCTCCCAGCTGACAGCATGGAGCCTGCTTGGAATCTCTCCCTCTCTCTCTGTCCCTACCCCACTTGTGCATGCATGCATGCACACTCTCTTGCTCTCTCAAATAATAAATAAATAAACTTAAAAAAAAAAAGGAATTAACATTAAAGAGAAAAGATGAGAAGAAGCTGCCCTGCAGTGGTCAGAAGAAGGAAGATGAAAAAAGAAAAAACATTCCAGTGACAGAAGACTCCAGGTGCAGAGGCCTGGATAAAGAAAGGGACATTTCCTTCTGTTTTTTGTTTTTTATTGTTAGCATGTTTTATTCATATTGCCATAGTGCTCTTTGCAATTAAACTATAATAAAATTAAGGAAATGGCCACATGATCTCATTAATATCCTTTTAGTATTATGTATTATAATAATTCTTAAAATCATTTAAAAATACATTTATTATTCTGTTTTTTAATATAAATTGTACCTGAGAATTGAAATCTTCACTTTCATTTCCCTGTGTTAACCTCTTGATTTTGCAAAAGATAAGAGAAAAACCATTTAATTGGCGCATTTTGTTTTATGGAAGAAATTTAATTTTAGGTAAAGCATGTGCATTTTTAAAATTTCATCATTATTTTAATGATGGGAATGTCTAAAAATATAGGAGCAGCACTATGTTTTAGGTGTTTTTCTCCCTTCTGGAATTGAACATAGATATCATATATTCTAAAAAATATGAATACTATTTTAAAAATATTTTATACTTTCTATACAAAGCAAGGTGAAATTATATTACACCATTGACTTGCATCTTGACCTTGCATTGGCTCTTGAAAGACAGTGAAAATAGAGGCATTCATTGCTAAGAATAAACTTCTCATT
The DNA here is from genome assembly GCF_014898765.1 of Herpailurus yagouaroundi. NCBI lineage: Eukaryota > Metazoa > Chordata > Mammalia > Carnivora > Felidae > Herpailurus > Herpailurus yagouaroundi. Next base: position 66,104,528 of record NW_024412395.1, on the reverse strand, counting down.
TGAAGTTGAGGGAAAATAAAAGCCCTGGCAAGCCTGACAGAGAGTCAAAGGTTCTCATCTTTGGAGTAAAAGTGTGTCCATGTATCCAAGGGCAAAAAATGCCCCAAATCTCAGAGGCAGAGAGTGCTACAGTAAGCCCTGCTAGTCCTACTGAGGCTAGGTCATTTACTTCATCATGTATTCTTAGTTTGTCTCCTTCATCTAATAGTTTAGAGTTGAGGATGCTTTTATTAATTTCAAGCTGTTAAATTTTTCACCTTTAAACTGGACCTATATGAAAATATTCCCTGTGGGGAAGCATTTTATGGAGCAGGGTTTTAACGTTGAAGCTTTAAAGGGAAAAGATTTTTATCCTTAGTTCATTTGTGTTCAATCTCCTCTTTGTTTTCCCTTTTTGCCCAAATTAAGAAAAGTATACATGAGAAAAATAGATTGAAATGTGTTTTCCTTCTTTTCCAATGCTTTGATGGAAGGCAGATTGTCTCTTTTTGTTTAAGTATTTATTTGTTAAATCACTCATTCCCCCATCACTTAGCTCACCTCTTAGAACTTTTCTCAGCTCTTTCAGCTGCAAATAATACTTCTTTTCTTTGTATTTCTGTGGAATAGATTGTCCATAGAATGATTTCACAGGTATAATTTTTTATATCGTATATTCTTCCCCTAAAGGGAACATTCTTCCCAATAGATTACAATCTTGAGATTAGAGATTGCACTGTTTATGTGGATATCTCCACAGAACCTACCACAATGCCTTTCTATTTTTTTTTTCTATTGCACCTGACAAAAGAGACTTTTTATTGTTCTTAGCAATCTTGGCAAATTTAAATTCTTTATGGATTTTAGATTTTCTTGCACTGTGTTAGTCATTCCTTGCCAATAACCTATAATAATTCTTGGTTGTGTATATTTTCTCCTTTTTCTTTATTAATCTTTATATATATATATATATATATATATATATATATATATATTTAATTTTTATTTTTTGAGAGACAGACAGAGACAGAAGGTGAATAGGGGAGGAACAGAGAAAGAAGGAGACACAGATTCTGAAACAGGCTCAAGGCTCTGAGTTGTCAGCACAGAGGTGGGGCTTGAGCTCACAAACTGTGACATCATGACCTGAGCCAAAGTTGGACACTTAACTGACTGAGAGACCCAGGCACCCCTATTAATCTTTATTCTTTATTAATCTGCCAATCAGATAGCCTTATCAGAATCACTCAATATTTTAGTGGTGGAATTTTGTTTTTTAAAAACATCTAATCTATTATTAGTAACCATCCTTTTCAGAAACAAAGGCCATGGAATCATTCCTACCTTTGTTGATTAAATCAACAAATATGTATTGAATGCCTACTAGGTGACTGGAGGGGCTGATGATTGCATAATTGTGAATAAGATGCTTACAGGATCTCTGGAGGAGATAGAAATCATTGAGCTGATAAATAGTGTAATGATGGTCGGTGTAAAGTATTGTGGATGCATTTGGAGTGGGCACAAAACAGTCTTAGGGTTTAGGGATCAAAATCATGAATAGGAATTAGCTTGGGGATGATAGGGAAAGAAGTAGCTCTATACTTTCCAAGGAATGTGCTCTGTTTTTGTTTTGATGTTTTTGTCTTTGTTTTGATCAGATTGTTGCTTTTAACTGTGGTGATTATGAATGCTTTCAGATCATTTGATCACATTTTCTGAATGCAACTTCCCATCTATCTTCTTAATTAAGCATTTCTTCCTCTGGGTCAAAATTAAATGGAGAGAATCGGTTTCCTTGGCTTCTCAAAATGATTTTTTTGTTTGTTTCTGGAAAACATGTTAAGAATATAATGCCCATGTCACAGATTTCCCAAAGACAGAAAGATTTTTAATACTTCTTATCTCTCTTAATTCTAGTTTTAGGATATCATGTGATAGAGTTATATGAACATGTACTTATCCCTAAACTACTTCTCTTATTCTGTGAACAGCTCTACTATCAGATACCTTGCCCAGAGGTAAAATGATTAAAAGTAGATTGGTAGAAATCCAGTAGATATCACAGATGCTTCTCTTTCTGTAACCTTTAACATGCCATCCCCACCTCCATACCTGCACCTTTTAAAATTTTATTTTATTACGGTAAAGAATACTTAACGTGAGATCTACCCTCTTAGCAAATATTGAAGTATATAATATATTATTGTTGACATATAACATACATATAATGTTGTGCAGCAGATCTCTAGAGTTTATTCACTTTTATTTAACTTAAACTTTATACCCATTGTTATCACCATCTTTTGATGGGCTTTTAAACATAGCCCTCTGTCTCCCAACTTCATGATTTATTTTCTGACAGTTATCATTCCACAAACTACTTGAAAGATACTTCCAAAATATAAGTGAAAACCCTACAGTAGTCTCCTTTCTCTTTCTGGATGTATGGTATGCAAAGATTCATTTCTGCTTTTCTCTACTCATTCTTTGACACTGCCAAATGGTAGAATAGAGAAAGTTTCAACTTGTACCATCCATTTATTCAGCAAAACCCGAGTTAATCACAAAGACCTCTCAGTGAATGGCCTTAATCAAACTAAATAATGACCAGTTAAGAGAATAGATCTCATCACGATCTCTAAAATTGTGCCTATATCCTACAGGCAATACATTGAAATCTTATAGAACCAACCATACCTATACCAGCAACTTTATGAAAGCATTTTCAACTGAAGGCACTAAACGTACCTTGGAGCCCCAGAGAATAGCTGTGCCAGCCGGAAGAGTGCGGGGTGTCACTGTGACCAGTTGTCACTTGGGAATTTAAGGAGTTTGTAGAGATCAGTTAAAAGAATATCTATTGTGCTACCTAAGGAAAAATATGTCCCTTAATGTAAATAGTAGGCATCATCTTTAAGTGATAGTTCAATTTATTCTCTTTCAAACTTTAACTTTCATAACATATGTTAACTTCAGTTTAGTTCAACAAATGATTATTGATTACCTATTCTACTTCAGGTTATTTGAGAATACAAAAATGAATAAGGCATCCATTCCTTTTTCAACAGAGTTCATAGTCAAGTGGGGAGACCTAATAGATAATTTTGCAAAAAATAAAATAAATTCAGTAATAAAAGTCCATGCAGGGTGCTATGGTCACATTCCCGAGAAGACAGACATATATAATGAAGACTTTATTTTAAATAAACATTTTGGAGTTTAAAAATGAACACAAGGTAATTCAGAAAAGGAAGTGAACAAATACTCAAATACTTAGTGTTGAAAGATCTATTGTCTGTCAAAACATGATTATAAAAGACTTCATATAAAAGACTTCATATTATAAAAGACTTCATATATCTCATGAGATTTCAGAACTCTAGATCTAAAGTGATTTAAGCTTATGCAGAAAAAAAAAACACAACCAAATAAATGAATCTGAGAATGACTTCAGATTATGTATCAACAGCACTGGACTGGAAAATGCAATGTTTCAGGGAAACTGAATTTGGATCTATAATTCTGTTCACAGTCAAAAAGAGCAGAACATAGATACAACAATGAAGAATAGCTAAGTACAATATGAAAGACATAGAGTCAACAGTGATTCAAAGTGAATTCACTGGACCTTGATGCCTGAAGCACTTGCCTTTGAGTAGGAAGAGCTTAGGGGTAAGTGAAACACAACTGAATTTCCCAGTCACAATGTTTGCTTCTATAGTACATAATTAGCAGAGTATTATAATGGCTATTTTATCAGCTTTAAAATTGTGGAGCTTTCCTATAGACACAACTATAGAAATCTTAGAGTTACAGAACCAAAATTAATATTAAAACTGACAGAAAACTGAAGGATGAAGTAAAAAAAAGTAGGTACTCAAGTTTTCTAGATCCTCCAATGTATCTAGCTTAAAGCTGGTGGAGCAGGTCTAAATAAATTACTTAATGTTATAAATGTGGCCATGATGACAACGATAAATTATAACTAACACAAATCTTGAGCTGGTGGGAAAAAAAGGTTTATGAGGAAACTTATAAATTGTTATTTTTTAAGAAGAAATCTGAGAGGAAATGGAAAAAAAAAGAAATGGAAAAGTGGTTATATTTATTTACTTAAAGCTTTACTGTACATTTGACTATTTTCCTCCAAGTGAAGATATTGCTTTAGAAAAAAGATACTTAATGTATTGAAAAGGGGAGAAATACTGTAACAGTGCTGGTTGAACATTTTAAGAATGGTTCCCTTTTCTCCTTAGGTATTATTTTTTTCTCCCCAATTTTCTCTATATATTACTTTTATGACATAAAGATCTGTAAAATAAATTTCATGCTTAAAAACATGGTAGCATCTGGTGTAACACAATGTATTTCAAATTTCAAATAGGCATGCAAGTTACTTCACAAAGCTCGGATATACTCTTTCCAAGTCCGAGTTGCTCATATATGTGAAGGATACCTATGACCTAGATGCGGTGCCACTGTTAATGATGGTTTTTAATCTTGTAAGTTCTGACATGTCCTGCGCATCACAGATAATATGACTATTCCAAAAAATTAAGCTGTAAAGAAAAATGCCCTGTTACTACACAGAAAATCATTTGATAGAATTAAATGAGTCACTCAACCGTGCCACACAAATTTATAGCCATTATCTGCAGAGAAATAGAGTTAGCACTGACATTAAATGTACCATTTGATTCCTTTATTATGAATTTCATGTTCTGCTCAAATTCTTTAACTACTACCATATGGTTTTCATTATGTTTGTTGCCATTTATTATGCCCGGTAAGTCGAAAACTTTATTATATATCGATTTGCTGTTGTGAATGCCCGAAAACCCTGGTGCACTCAACACGATCATTGATCAGATATCAATTGTTTTTTACACTCAGACCACAGAACATATTAAATTGATTCTGGATATATCTGGTACATGCTAAAGGGCCTGACCCCAATTTTTCTGTTTAAAGGCCTTTTAGCTTCAGTTTTAACAGCAATTTCGTTTCTTACAATATTGTAGTGCTCTTGACTAGGAATCTCACTTTGTCATTTATTTGGCTGGAAAGCAGGACTGAAACAGGGTTTCAGATAATTTGCAGAGGTTTTGTGGCTGCTGTTCTTGATTTAATCAATGTCAATGAAAATGATTTAGAGACATCCTATTTGGAAAATGCGTTGTTGTTCAGGTGGTCATAAATTAAAGTGATTTCAAAAAATATACCAGTTAAAAGGAATGAATGCTTGTGTCCCATCCTAGATTGCGTTACATCCTAGATTGTGTCCCAGCCTAGATTGCGTTACATGTGATTTTAATATGCCTTTATATTTGGGGATAAACACCATCTAAAGAATGACAAAATGCAGCTGAATTAGCAGGATAATTTTCTGATTTTTTTTTCTATTTTTAAAACTTGCTTTGAGATACCTAATCAATTATCTGATACGCAATTGAAAATAAAATGCACTATTCTAAGCTCAGAATATCTGAAATAATAAATATTTAAAAATTTAATCATTGTGAGATATAGAACATAAAGTTAACTACATAAATAAGTTAATATTAAATACTTTCTGAAATATGAGTTTGGTGAATCTGAGTGTTGAGATTTTTCTAAAAATTACTTTCTATTAAGTATCATTTTAACCTGTATATAAATAAAATAGGCAGAAATAATAAACTTGTATACCAGAATAGACTTATTTCTCATGCTGTATGAAAATTAGGAATGTTGGAAAGAATATTGTCAGTCTAAATTAGGAAGTTCGGCAGCCCTGGTTTTGAAACCAAGTATTACCTATTGAATTTACTACCTATTGAGGAACATTACTTTCCTCATCTGAACTGAAGGTTAAATGAGATTATAGGGATATGACTATATGGAAAGTTCCTGGTATGAGTGGGGGAGAGGGAGAGAGAGGAGAGAGAATTCCCAAGCAGGCCCCGTGCTGAGCCCTGTGTGGTGTTCAGACCCATGACCTGTGAGATTATGACCTGAACTGAAACCAAGAGTCGGATGGTTAACTGACTGAGCCTCCTGGGCTCCCCTAAGGTTTTCTTATTTAGAAATGATAATCCAGGAATTGCCAAATGCTATTTTGAATTTAATACATTTGATTCCTTTTACATACTGTTTTTTTTTTTCTTGTGGATTTCAGTTGCTTTTCGACCAGTGTTTCTCAAACCCTTTTAATGTGCATATGAATCACTTGGAGATATTACAAAGTCCAGTTTCTGGGTCAGAAGGTCTGGGGTAGGGACTGGGATTCTGAATTTCTAAAAGTTTACTGGTGATGCCAAAACTATTGGTCCATGGTGTGTGTGTGTGTGTGTGTGTGTGTGTGTGTGTGTGTGTACTTAGAGTAGCAAGGTGATAGGACATAGATGCTACATAATACATCTTCCTGCTCTTTCCTACATATCTTTTCAGAGCACTCTGAATGTATAGTCTCAAAACCATTTGTTTTGGGTATTACGGTCTTTTTAATCTTGTATTTCCTTCAATATATTGTAAGCTTCACGATGTCTTCTTTTACTCATTGCCGTGTTCCCAGAACAGCATAGTGCCTGGAACTTAGCAATGAATGCTAATTTGCTAAGTGTTGGTGACTATATACCATAAGAGAAGTCCGTGGCTGAATAAACAATAGGAGGTCACAAATTGAAAGCATCTGCATAATAGCTGTGTTGTAAAATAGTTTTGCCAAATGAACTGATCCTCCACACTCATAGACTTAGTTTAATTTCCTCCTCCAGAAATGTATGTATGTGTAGTGGGTCTAGTGGGCATGGTCAAAATTGCTGTTTGAAAAGCATATTGTATCACTCTGGTAATTAGATAGAACATAAGTAAATTTACGACCTTGTAAATTTATTTTGATCTTGAGTCTAGAAGCTGCATTTGAAAGGAGTAACTGAAAACAAAGTCAAATGAGGGCTAGGTCACTAAATTTCTTTAGGGCCAAGACGCTGCCCTTAGTAGAGTTTTGAGAAGGTATAATACTGTATTGTATTCTGGAAATTTGCTAAAAGAGTAGATCTTAAGTGTTCTCACCACACCAAAAAAAACAAAAAGTAACTATGTAAAGTGATGGATGTATGAAATAACTGGGTTGTCATAATCATCTTACAATGTAAACCTGTATCAAACCATCACGTTGTACTCTTAAATATATACAATTTTTATTTGTCAATCATACCTCAATAACACTGGAAAAAAAAGAGGTAGAAAGAGCTGCAGTAGAAGATGTCTGCATGAGTTGACCCAGACATTGTTCGGCATTTTGTAATGATGTGATATGAAAGAATACAGGTGAACACTTTTTACCCTGCTGGCTCTACCGTTCAACCTGTACATTTCTCATAGGATTAAGTTCGGTGCACTGACTGAGTGATGTTACATTTAAAGTCACCATTGTGGTCATTTATGATCCTTTTAGGGTCAGGTGAAGACAGCATTTCAACACGTGGGACATTTTACTTCGACATCATCATCTTTTTATAGAAACTCAATGTCTTCACTTCTGGTTTCATATGGTCCTCGCTGTGGGACCCCACCAAAATGAAGTGAGGCCTCTCTTCTAAATACATCTTCAGGTTCTTTTTTAGGTTTTATTTATTTATTTTGAGAGAGAGAGAGAGAGAGAGAGAGCGCACATGCATGTACAAGCAGGGCCCTGACGCAGGGCTCAAACTCATGAGCTATAAGATCATGACCTGAGCCGAAATCAAGAGTTGTACACTTACTGACTGAGCCACCAAGGCGTCCTAGTACATCTTCAGTTTTTATAAAGACTGTGATGCGGAGTCAGATATATAAACATGTTCACGCATTAAGTAACAACCACAGAGCACGAGAATCACAATGTCTTACCTTCAGAGGGTGAGTGGAATCATGGAATCAGAGGCCAGGATCAATCTGATGTTTTTCACTTCATACCCATAGAATCATGTGAAGTCATGTGAGTCATGTGAAACTGACTTAGAACATAAAAGAGGGCCTTTGTTAAAAATTCATTATTCCTTTATATCTGAAGAATAATGTCAGGAAAAAGTAAATACATTGAAATAACACTTATCAATAATTATAACTTAACAAGGATTCTAGTACAAAAGTTTTCACATTTGGTTTTACAGAAAATGAGGGAAGCAATATGTGATTATTGAAGTCTATTATATACTTTCTACTTAAATTTTTTTTGATGTTTATTTATTTTTGAGACAGAGATAGAGCACAAGCAGGGGAGGGGTAGAGAGAGAGGGAGACAGAATCGGAAGCAGGCTCCAGGCTCCAAGCTGTCAGTACAGAGCCTGACGCGGGGCTGGAACCCACAAACTGTGAGATCATGACCTGAGCCAAAATCAAGAGTCAGATGCTTAACTGACTTAGCCACCCAGGTGCCCCTGATTATCATTTTATTTTATTTTAATTAATTAATTAATTAAAAGTTTTTAATGTTTATTTTTGAAAGAGAGAGCATGAGCAGGGGAGGGGCAGAGAGAGAGGGAGACACAGAATCCGAAGCAGGCTCCAGGCTCTTAGGTGTCAGCATAGAGCCTGATGCAGTGCTTGAACCCACAAACTGTGAGATCATGACCTGATCTGAAGTCAGACACTTAACTGACTGAGACACCCAGGCACCCCAGTTATCATTTTATATGTAGGCATTAAAGTGTACATTCATTTTACTTGAAAATAACATATACTGTATTGATGTGAACTATAATATTAGCCTATTAAATCTACTTAATCTCACGTTCTCAGTAGGTCCTTACAGGCAACAGCGAATTAATGGGGACTGGGGTTGAGCACACTAGTGCTCATTTGTGTCTCCTGGAGTTTTCTTCTTGTGAGAGCTTTCAGGAAAGGTTAATTATGCATGGACAGACATGCATAGAAAGATAGAAACTTCAGATTGTTCTGTCAGACCCTTGTGTTGAACCATTTCTTGTTCTCACTCTCTGTGGGGCAGCTGGCCACTTTTCCAACATCAGTTCACACTGCAGAAACAGGGTATGTGACTCTGGTCAGCTTCAGGCAAACACACTTCGCCACATTCAGAGCTTCTTGCCCTCTGCCGCTTGGAATTAATCTTTGAACCAAGGAGTGTGGAGCAGGAGATAAACATAATCAGAATCATAATGGTACTGTTTCAGTAAAATCTCAAATATTGCAAATCTTAATGTGGCATAGACAGTGACAGGAAAATATAGAGAAGCAAAATACATATTTGAGTCAATATTTATTAAATTCCCTGTCATGACCATGATGAAACACATTATAGTAGTTTACAAATTTGCTCATAAGATAAAATAGAAATATTCTTAAATTTTATATGTCAAAATTTTCAATTTGTTTTTTTATTGGCAATTACATTATAATGGATTATAATTACATTTGGTAATTATATATATAATGTGTATATATATATATGTTATATATATATACTCTTATATAAATTTATTAATAAAATTAAAAAAAACTTCTCCCCAAGAAGTATAAACTCTTTCAAGTTTTGGAAGTTTGTTTTTCATTGTTGTTGTTATTGTTGTTATCATTTTTGTTGATTCACTTCTTATCTCAAATGTCTGAATGGAATGCAAGAGTTAGGGAATTGATTGCATTTCACATATTAAAGATGAAGAAACCTCAGAAACTCAGAAGTTTTTACTATTACTTTTATTGCTTTTAGATAGATGAGGAGTATGAAAGGTTAGATATCCTTAGTTAATCTTAGGGAATTAAATCTATCTGAGTAAAACCAATTGGAAAGGATTTTTTATCTCGAGCTATGGGCCTTTGTTCTGCAATAACTACAGCCATTTAAAGTAAATTGTCCATTAAAGTACCACTCTGGCTTTTGACAAATTGCATCAAACTGTTTTCTTCCTCCAGGGAAACACAAACCTGAGAACGGTGGTTTTATTTTTTCTGCTTGACATATAGGTTGCCTGAACCAGACGGCTGAAATGCTTTTAGGTGCTCTATAAGACAACCCAAAGAGGTTATATATGGTCCAGTAGAGCCCAAGTGAAGACATTGAATACTCACAGCTTATCTTGTGTGATGACAAATAATTGGTCATGCCCTGATATCATTTGTCATTTTGAAAACCATTCTTACTTTTTAATCATGTAATATAAGGACAATATAACAGACCTGACAAAGGCTAAAAATCCCATTTGTTTTTTTTTTTGTTTTGTTTTGTTTTTGTTTTTTTTTGGTGAAACATCAGTTCCTGAACTATATGGAAATAATTCAAATGACTGCCAAGGAACAAATTCAAGGCACTGATGTCATTAGCAGCTACTGTCTTATTTTTCAGTTGAGGGAAGTTCAAGCTGCTAATTGTAACTGAGTAAAAAAAATCAATTTTGATGGAAATATTCCTTCAAAAATTAAATAAGCTATGGTCACAGATTCAAAGATAATTATATACCTGTGGTTTAGATATTAATGAAATTAAATATTTTATTGTATTTTTAAGTTTAGGTTACTTTAGGCTATGTGAAAACAATATCTGAATTGTTATTAGTAGTAGTAAAAATAGTTAAAATAGTCTACCTTCACAGTATATAATAAAAGAAGAAAAATAAACATTTCCTGTGTTTCTAAAAATTGTTTCTTCAATTTAGCTTTGATAATTGCTATGTTGTGGTCATGTGACTTGTTGATTAAAAAAACCTTGATTATGAACTAGATGTTCTAATTTACAAACATGAAAAGATGGGCATTATGTTAAAATACTAAAGTTGCTTATATGCTTTGACTGTAGGAATCATTTTCTGGTCCACACCATTTTATAGAGTATATAAAATTTATTATCTCATACTGGATCAATAGCCTAGAAAGTTCTGGCCATGTTAGTTTCCTTGACTTTCACAACTTTGACAGTTGAAGATAGTCTGTTATTTTGTAGACTATCCCTGAATTTGGGTTTGTCTGATGTTTCTTATTGATGAGCTTCAGTTATGTACATTGAGAAGGAATATCACAGAAATGAGCCTAACGGGGTACATGATTTTGTCTTATTATTCATAATGCTAATTTTGATTATGTATTTAAGTCATGTCTACCAGACCACTCCACTGTAAATTTTTTTATTTTAGTTTTGTGATGAATAAGAATTTTGTGGAGACATGCTTGAGACTGTGTAAACATTTCATTTTTTACTATATATATATTTTTTCTATATTTTTGATTCATCCATTTGTTTAGTAAATTTACTTACTTTGATATCCAAATTGTCCCACATTTAGCAAAGAGAGACCCTTCAATCTGGCTTCTGTATCCTTTTGATATGTCTGAATCATTTTATGTACTTTATTTCTTTCTTGCACAATAAGATTTTCCAGGCCCGTTTTCTTCTTTCCCTAACCCAGTCAGCTATTTCTTAAAAGATCTTCAATTTCTTTTAGTGAAGAATGATGTTTAGAAACCAAGATCTGGCAGCACTTATTAATACAGTTCACTTATTTCTGCTGGAGGCCACTGTTCCCAGGAGTGCTCAGTAGACAGAGCTAAGGAATATGTATATGTATATGTGTATGTGTGCATACATACATTTATATCTACTCAATTCTATATTTATTAGTACACACACATTTGTATCTTTATTTCTTTGTCTTCATCTCTCTTGCTCTGTATATATATTAAAATACATGAATTAACATCAATACCTTCAATTCTATTGCAACACTCAGGATTCATCCTTTTCTTCCTTTTCTTTCTTTCTATATGCCTTTCTCTGAGAGTGAGAAACCTGACTCCCACTAGCTTTAATATCTGTACTTATTTGGTCAGTCCTTCTATATGGAACCAATCTCTTGTAGCCAACACTGCCTCCACCCCTGCAGGGATGCCTGCCTTATCCTGCTCAGGCACAAATATGTGGTTCCAAATCACCCCTCTGCAAGGATGCTCCATTGACTGCTCATGCACCAGAAGCCAAGGTGGGGCCACCTCCATTTCTGCACAGAGACATTCTCACACAACTTGCTCTGTCGAATTCTACTGTGCACCCTAGTGGCTTCCCCTCACCCTTGTGACAGCCTACTTTCTATATTCCTCAGATGGACTATACACACCTCCCTGGATTTCCTCTATCTTTGTTTTATTCACATTTCTTTTCTAGCCTGCTCTCTAAATGTTCAAGTTCCTTGGAGCTTGCTTATTCCTTGTTGCCTACATGATGACAATCAGTCTCATGGTGTTAAGGATCTTCTCCAGGTCAGCAACTCTCAAATCAATTTCTTCTGAGTTCAAAGCTGATACACATAACTACTTATTTGACATCTACACTTGGATCTCATGCATTCAAATATAAAATGTATAAATGAGAACTTTTGATTCTTCTTTTCCCATTCTTCTTCCTCAATAAATAACACCACTACTGTTGTGCAAGCCAGAATATAGGATATCTTTTCCTTATCCGTACAAATGCATATATTAGCAAATCCAACTTTTCTTCAAAATGTTTCCTTTATTTGTTGATTTCCATTAATCTGAATTGTTGCCACCTTAGTCCAAGCCATACTCCTATTTCACACAGACAATTATGGTGGCATATTTTTCTACTTCTATTCTTGCTTCTATAACCTATAATCAAATCTTCCATAATCTATATTCTTCTAAAAGAAGTAGAATTATATTTTATTTAAAAATTTTTTTAAACGTTTATTTATTTTTGAGACAGAGAGAGACAGAGCATGAATGGGGGAGGGGCAGAGAGAGAGGGAGAATCCGAAGCAGGCTCCAGGCTCAGAGCCATCAGCCTAGAGCCCGACGCAGGGCTCGAACTCACGGACCGCGAGATCGTGACCTGAGCTGAAGTCGGACGCTTAACCGACTGAGCCACCCAGTCGCCCCAAGAAGTAGAATTATATTTTAAAAAATTACGTCAGGGCATGTCATCTCTCAACAAAATCCTCTTGGTTTTCTCTTGTATTTACAGTGAAATGCAAACTTCTTGCTTTGTCTACCGTGCTCCCTCCATGGTCTGGCTCTAGCTTATTTCTGTCCTGCCATCTTCTACCACTTTTCCCTTCTGATTTACTAGGATCTTTCCTATCATTCTTGTCCTATAACAGGCCAACTTTTTCCCAACTCAGGCATTTGGATTTGCTCTCTAGAATGCACTTTCTTCAAATCTTCATTTACCTGACTCTTTCTCACTTGGATCTCATGGAAATATTGCTGATGAAATAAACTAACCAATTTCTGAGAAAACTCTTGAGTCTCTTAGTGAATTTATGAGCTTAGCAAGGCACTTAATGACCATTTCTAAGTGGCTTCTCAGAAAGTCTAAGAGGTCTCAGAAAGTGGTTTGGAGTCTTACAAAGAGGACTTATAGAATGCAGCTGAGATTTCCTGAACTATGGGAAGATTTAAGAGTTGAGAAAAACATGGAATGAGGGAAGAAGTCAGGAGCCATAAGATGGGGAATATGTGATATGGATGTAGGGTCTGAACTTTATGGTCTAGGTTGTAGACTTCAGCAATGGTCACAAGTACCACTAAAATCAGATAAAACCATTTACAGTATAAAAGGCACTAAGGTCAGACAGCCAGGACTAAAACTACCTAACAAACACCCTTAGAGATTTCTGAAACTGCTGGTGGAGAATTCCAGATGTGAGGTCCTTTATCAATAGCCAAGAGGAACTATAAACATCTCCTTGCATAGATCCCTAGGTATTACCATGGGGGAGGGGATTGGTGGTGAAGGCAATCCTGAAAGATTTAATCACTTGCTTAAAAGAGATGGAGGTAACTTAAAAAAAATATAAATGCAAGAGATTTAGTTTATTTTTATTTTGAAAGTTTAACAAATCTAAGCCTACCCAAATTTCCCAGTGGACTAAGGGTAAATGGGCCATATGAGTATGTGCATGTGTATGTATAACACATACAAATGTGTGCAAGTTATCATTATTATTTTTCTAGTTATTTATTTTTGGGGGGAGAGAACAAGTGAAAGAGGGACAAAGAGAGTGGGGGAGAGGATCCAAAGCAGGCTCTGCACTGACCGCTGACAGCAGTGAGCCCGATATGGGGCTTGAACTCATGAACTGCGAGATCATGACCTGAGATGAAGTCAGATGCTCAACCAACTGAGCCACCCAGGTTCCCCTGTGCAAATTATTTTTAACCATACAGTGATAAATAGTTGACAACACTAAGGAATTTATGTCTATTTAAGTGCATGAATTTATAAACTGATTCAAGGACTAAAAATAGGTTAATATTGCCTGAAGGGACAGTTATATATTTGAGCAATTGTTCTCAACCTTGATTGCTCATTTTATCTAATTGGGGGAATCTTTAAAAAAGCTAATGTTTAAGTCCACCTTTGAGAGATTCTGATTTAATTGGCCTGGAGTGTGGGCTGGGTATCATGGTTCTTAAAAACATTTCCAGCTGCTTCTAATGTGCAGCCAGGGTTGATAGGTTGAGAACTAGTGTTTTACACTAAGATAATCTCTATCTACATTGCCAGTCACACACCACCATTTCCTGTATGCTAATACCTCCTGATATGAGTGAGATTTAGGGCAACCCTAATCCCTGGCTCTACTTGACAGCTTCTGATTCAGAAAGTTTCCAAGGGGTAGAGGTACAAAAAATATTCCTAGATAAATGCATTATTTTACTCTAGTTAGCTGGATTAGAAAACTCATCAGCTTGACGTCTCTTTTTGTCTCATTGGGTTCAGTGGATTCTGGAAGCAAATCAAATGATTTCCTTGGACTCTTTTCCTCTAGGGTCATACCAGCACCCTGACCTTTTAGATATTACTACCCTCATCTTGAGAACAGAGGTGGAAAAGTCAACTTAGGAAGGTTTCTTCTTCCCAAAGGCTTAAAGCAGAGTTGACCTTTACCTCATTTTCTTTTCCCCTCTCTTAGGTTCTGTGAACAATCATCTTGTGATCAAGAGCCACCCAGAGTTTCCCAATTTCATATACTTGGCAAAATTGCCTGGTTATTCTTACTTAAGCAAACAATAATAACAGTAAAAAAGCAGATCCTTCAGCTCCGTGCCACCTAGTCTAAGAAACACCACTGGTAGCGTAAGATTAATGGGGCTCCAGAGAGCACTGTGGTAAAGCCTGCTAACCCAGCAGTCTTTTGAAACATGCCAAGATATCCTCAGCAATGACATCTCCATAATGAGTTTCATGAGGGTGTACATTGAGTCTAATGAACTTTTGTTAGCTCTGCTGTTTCTCACTTTGTTGCTTTTGCAGCTGCTAAAATGGGAAGGATTGAGATCAGCAAGTTTCTGACTGTGAGTAAGCTAAAATAGGCTTTTGAATAATGTTTTCCGCCTGCTTAGCAAATTTCTCTTGTGACAGTTGGATGTTATTTGGGGTGCCATACTAGGAGGAAGAGGCACAAGCGCATTTCAGTCAGTTTTGAGAATAAATATTCTGTGTATATATTTGTAGTTGTTATTTTTTTCCTTCTTGAGGGTTATGATTGATCCTTGGCATGTGGCCCCTTGTGTATTGCTCTGCTGAAAACAACCTAAAACGAATCTTCCAAGAGTTTTGTGGCACTTCCCTTTAATTACAATTCTACTTTTTTTCCTTACCTGAGTATCAGTCTTCAGAGACCTAGCATGACAAAAGAATAGATACAAATACATATAAAAATATCTATGAGAAGATCAATTAGACTTGTGAAAGCACGTTTCAAGTAATTTTCTACTGAAAAATTTAATCAAATTTATTAATCATATCTCTGCTTACTGGTGTTAAATAAAAACTTTAAAGATAGCAATCAATAAACAGAGATAAAAGCTTCTCCAGAATAAATGAAAGGAAGTAATAAAAAGACTCACTAAGCTGAAGTGCCTCCTATCAACAGCAACTGATAAAATATTAAAAGATTTGCCTTGTGTAATGTCTCTGGAGGGCCGCCTTGCTGATGTACCAGACCATGATTGACAACTTTGAGACTTGCTGGAAGCCACAAAAGTATATCTATAATATTATGCTCAATTGCATAGGTCTTTCTTCCTAAATGGTGCTGGAAATAACATATCGCTGAGTGATTGGCTTGTAAGAAATTGAACTCTCTCCTCAGTTCTAGCTGAAGCCTAATTTGCTTAGAATTAGATATTATGTGGTATCTAGAATGTGAAAAACAAAAATAAAAACATATAATTGTACCTGAAGACATATGAAATTGTTTTGGATGGGTCACCCAATAACTGGAGGAAATTTTATGGGTGGGAGTGATTTCAGCGTCAGAATAAATAATTAGTAATATTTAGTGCTGCATTTCATGTGCCTATAGGCTAAGTGATTTATGTGCATTATTTTAATTAAGCTTCACAGAAAAAGCCTCACCTATGTGACATGTAATGATATTTCCATTTTTCTTGAGTTAAGGAATTAAAACTAAAAAAAGTTAAAGCACTTATCCAAGGTCATAGTAAGTGAGTGGTGTAACTTGTATTTAAATCCAGATCAAGCTAACTCCAAACAGCATGATGAACTGAAAGTGATCATGAGATTGGGAACATCCTAGTCTGTTCACAGGAGCAGTTTTGATCATCTTAAATCGAAAACATTGGATGGATGGGCACCTACCTAGAGGGATAGGAGAGAACCGAAACACAGAACAGTAGAATTTATTTTTCTGCTTAGTTTCAGGAAGTTGGTCTAATAATGGGGAGGATAAAATTAGATAGAAGCTTGAATATACTTTGAAGTATGAACAGTGTGACTTCAGATACCAGGCCACACAGAGTTTGGGAGTGGAGCATTTTCCTTGTTTGTTCGGGCATCACAGCATGGTTTGTTGTGCAGAGAGCACCGGTACCCTATGGGGACCTGAGAGTGTTAGGGCTTTGAGTACCCGTGGCAGGCAGGCAGTTTATCCCTTCACAGAGGGTAGGAGTCGTTATTATAGCAGAGTGCTTCCTTCCAGTGACTTTCAGTAACAGACATTACGCAGTACCTGGGATGTGAAAAACTGAAAAGTGCAGCATTATCCCTAAGCACATGTGAGACAGTTTTGGGGAAGTCAAGAATCCTCTGTGGGGGCAGATGGTTTCTGTTTCAGAAAATAGTGATTAAAAAGCAATCAAACTCTTTCACTATAGGCATGAACATAGTTTTGTGGTCTTAGTAAATGATACCTGGGGAATTTAGTTATATATGATTACTTATACAACATAAACATAAAAATCCTTAAATAATCACAGATTGAGCATTTACTTATTTCCACAAAAGTGGCAACAATTACCAAAAGCAGCATCAAGTTAATGTTTAATTGGGAAAACTGTGGTTTATACATGAGGGAACTTACAAAGCTGTCTTCTCAGCTCTCCCGTTAGCTTGATGATCTTAAATTGGCTTTGGTAAGAGGCTCTGGTTTCCATTTACCTTTATTTATTTATTTATTTATTTATTTATTTATTTATTTATTTATTTAAATTTTAATTCCAGTATAGTTAACATACAATGTAATATTAATTTCAGGTGTACAATATAGAGTTTGACAATTCTATATATTGCCTAGTGCTCATTACCGCAAGTGCACTCCTTAATCCCCATCACCTATTTAACCAATCCCCCCACCCACCTTCCTTCATGCAAACTTCAGTTTCTTCTCTATAGGTAAGAGTCTGTTTTATGATTTGCCCTTCTCTTTCCGCATTCCCATGTTCATCTGCTTTGTTTCTTAAATTCCACACATGCGTGAAATCATGAAAATCATTTGTCTTTCTCTGACTGACTTACTCTGCTTAGCATTAGCTAACCTCAATCCATGTCATTGCAAACAGCAAGATTTAATTTGGTTTTTATGCTAATTTTCAATTGTGGAGATATATATCACTTCTTTATTTATAAGTCAGTAGACATTTGGGCTCTTTCCATAAATTGGCTCTTGTTGATAATGCTGCTATAAACATCAGGGTTCATGTGCCCTTTTGAATCAGTATTTTTGTATCCTTTGGGTAAATACCTACCAGGGAAATTGCTGGATAATAGGGTAGTTCTACTTTTAACTGTTGTTTGTTTTTTTTTTTTAAATCTATGTCCAAATTAGTTAGCATATAGTGCAACAATGATTTCAAGAGTAGATTCCTTAATGCCCCTTATCCATTTAGCCCATCCTCCCTCCCACACCACCCCCCCCAGTAACCCTCTATTTGTTCTCCATATTTTAGAGTCTCTTCTGTTTTGTCCCCCTCCCTGTTTTTATATTATTTTTGTTTCCCTTCCCTTATGTTCATTTGTTTTGTCTCTTAAAGTCCTCATATGAGTGAAGTCATCTGATATTTGTCTTTCTCTGACTAATTTCACTTAGCATAATACCCTCTAGTTCCATCCACGTAGTTGCAAATGGCAAGATTCTTTTTGATTGTCTAGTAATACTCCATTGTGTATACCACATCTTCTTTATCCATTCATCCATCGATGGACATTTGGGCTCTTTCCATACTTTGGCTATTGTTGATAGTGCTGCTATAAACATGGGGTGCATGTGTCCCTTCAAAGCAGCACACCTGTATCCCTTGGATAAATATCTAGTGCAATTGCTGGGTCATAGGGTAGTTCTATTTTTAGTTTTTTGAGGAACTTCCATACTGTTTTCCAGAGTGGCTGCACCAGCTTACATTCCCGCCAATAATGCAAAGGAGATCCTCTTTCTCTGCATCCTTGCCAACATGCCTGAGTTGTTAATGTTAGCCATTCTGACTGGTGTGAGGACATATCTCATTGTGTTTTTGATTTCTATTTCCCTCATGATGAGTGATGTTGAGCATTTTTTTTCATGTGTCAGTTGGCCATCTGGATGTCTTCTTTGGAGAAATGTCTATTCATGTCTTTTTTCCATTTCTTTACTGGATTATTTGTTTTTGGGCGTTGAGTTTGGTAAGTACTTTATAGATTTTGGATACTAGCCCTTTATCTGATACGTTGTTTACAGATATCTTCTCCCATTCTGTCAGTTGCCTTTTAATTTTGTTGATTGTCTCCTTTGCTGTGGAGAAGCTTTTTATTTTGATGAGGTCCCAGTAATTCATTTTTGCTTTTGTTTCCCTTGCCTCTGGAGACGTGTTGAGTAAAAAATTGCTGTGGCCAAGATCAAAGAGGTTTTTGCCTGGTTTCTCCTCTAGGATTTTGATGGCTTCCTGTCTTACCTTTAGGTCTTTCATACATTTTGAGTTTATTTTTGTGTACGGTGTAAGAAAATGATCCAGGTTCACTCTACTGCATGTCTCTGTCCAGTTTTTCCAGCACTGCTTGCAGAGACTGTTTTTATTCCATTGGATATGCTTTCCTGCTTTGTCAAAGATTAGTTGGCCATATGTTTGTGGGTCCATTTCTGGGTTCTCTATTCTGTTCCATTGATCTGAGAGTCTGTTCTTGTGCCAGTACCATACTGTCTTGATGATTACAGCTTTGTAGTATAGCTTGAAGTCTGGGATTCTGATGCCTCCTGCTTTGGTTTTCTTTTTCAAGATGGCTTTGGCTATTTGGGGTCTTTTCTGGTTCCATACAAATTTTAGGATTATTTGTTCTAGCTATGTGAAGAATGCTGATGTTATTTTGATAGGATTGCATTGAAAATGTAGATTTCTTTGGGTAGTATCGACATTTTAACAATATTTGTTCTTCCTATCCAGGAGCATGGAATCTTTTTCCATTTTTTTGTGTCTTCTTCAATTTCTTTCATAAGCTTTCTATAGTTTTCAGTGTATAGATTTTCCACCTCTTTGGTTAGACTTATTCCTAGGTATTTTATGGTTTTTGGTGCAATTGTAAATGAATTCATTCCTTGATTTCTCTTTCTGTTGCTTCATTGTTGGTGTATAGGAATGCAACTGATTTCTGTGCATTGATTTTATATCCTGCAACTTTGCTGAATTCATGAATCAATTCTAGCAGTTTTTTGGTGGAATCTTTTGGGTTTTTGACATAGAGTATCATGTCATCTGCGAAGAGTGAAAGTTTGACCTCCTCCTGGACAATTTGGATGCCTTTTATTTATTTGTGTTGTCTGATTGCTGAGGCTAAGACTTCTAATACTATGTTGAATAACAGTGGTGAAAGTGGACATCCTTGCCTTGTTCCTGACCTCAGGGGGAAAGCTCTCAGTTTTTCTCCTTTGAACATGATATTAGAGTTGGGTCACTCATATATGGCTTTTATGATCTTGAGGTATAATCCTTCTATCCCTACTTTCTTGAGGGTTTTTTTTTTTTATCAAGAAAGGATGCTGTATTTTGTCAAATACTTTCTCTGCATCTATTGAGAGGATCATATGGTTCTTGTCGTTTCTTTTATTGATGTGATGAATCACGTTAATTGTTTTGCAGATATTGAACCAGCCCCGCATCCCAGGTATAAATCCCACATGGTTGTGGTGAATAATTTTTTAAATATATCTTTGGAGCTGGTTGGCTAATATCTTGTTGAAGATTTTGCATCCATGTTCATCAGGGAAATTGGTCTATAGTTCTTCTTTTTAGTGCGGTCTCTATCTGGTTTTGGGATCAAGGTAATGCTGGCTTCATAGAATGAGTTTGGAAGTTTTCCTATTTCTATTTTTTGGAACAGCTTCAAGAGAATAGATGTTAACTCTTCCTTAAATGTTTGGTAGAATTTCCCTGGAAAGCCATCTGGCCCTGGACTCTTGTTTTTTGGGAGATTTTTGATTACTAATTTGATTTCATACTGGTTATAGGTCTGTTCAAATTTTCTATTTCTTCCTGTTTCAGTTTTGGTAGTGTATATGTTTTTAGGAATTTGTCCATTTCTTCCAGATTACCCATTTTATTGGTATATAATTGCTCATAATATTCTCTTATTATTGTTTTTATTTCTGCTGTGTTAGTTGTGATCTCTCCTCTTTCATTCTTGATTTTACTTATTTGGGTCCTTTTTCTTTTTGATCAAACTGCCTAGTGGTTTATCAATTTTTAAAAATTCTTTCAAATAACCAGCTTTTGGTTTCATTGATCTGTTCTACTATTTTTTTTGGTTTCGATAGCATTAATTTCTGCTCTAATCTTTATTATTTCCTGTCTTCTGCTGGTTTTGGGTTTTATTTGCTGTTCTTTTTCCAGCTCTTTAAGGTATAAGGTTAGGTTGTGTATCTGAGACATTTGTTCCTTCTTTAGGAAGGCCTGGATTGCTATATACTTTCCTCTTATGACAGCCTTTGCTGCGTCCCAGGGGTTTTGGGTTGTGGTGTTATCATTTTCATTGGCTTCCATATGCTTTTTAATTTCCTCTTTAACTTCTTGGTTATCCCATTCATTCTTTAGTGGGATGTTCTTCAGTCTCCAAGTATTTGTTATCTTTCCAAATTATTTCTTGTGGTTGATTTTGAGTTTCATAGCATTGTGGTCTGAAAATATGCACGGTATGATCTCCATCTTTTTGTACTTGTTGAGGGCTGATTTGTGTCCCAGTATGTAATATATTCTGGAGAACATTCCATGTGTACTGGAGAAGAATGTATATTCCACTGCTTTAGGAAGAAATGTTCTGAATATATCTGTTAAGTCCATCTGATCCAGTGTGTCATTCAAAGCCAATGTTTACTTGTAGATTTTCTGTTTAGATGATCTGTCCATTGTTGTAAGTGAGATGTTTAAATTCCCTACTATATTGGTATCATCAATGAGTTTCTTTATGTTTGTGATTAATTGATTTACATATCTGGGTGCACCACATTTGGAGCATAAATGTTTACAATTGTTAGGTCTTCTCGGTGGATAGACACCTTAATTATGATGTAATTCCATTCTTCATCCGTTGATACAGTCCTTATTTTAAGGTCTAGATTGTCTGATATAAGTATGGCTACTCTGGCTTTCTTTTGTTGCCCAGTAGCATGATAGATAGTTCTCCATCCCCTTACTTTCAATCTGAAGGTGTCTTTAGGTCTAAAGTGGGTCTCTTGTAAATAGCATATAGATGGATCTTGTTTTCTAATCCATTCTGTTACCCTACGTCTTTTAATTGGAGCATCGAGTCCATTGATGTTTAGAGTATGTACTGAAATATATGAATTTATTACCAATATGTTGCTTGTAGAGTTGGAGTTTCTGGTGGCGTTCTCTGGTCCTTTCTAATCTTTGTTACTTTTGGCCTTTATTCATTTATTTATATTTTCATTTTTTCTCCCCTGAGAGAGTCCCCCTTAAAATTTATTGCAAGGTTGATTTAGTGGTCACAAACTCCTTTAATTTTTGTTTGCCTGGGAAGCTTTTTATCTCTCCTTCTATTTTTGAATGACAGCCTTGCTGGATAAAGAATTCTTGGCTGCATATTTTTCTGATTCAGCACATTGAATATATGCTGCCACTCCTTTCTGGCCTGCTAAGTTTCTGTGGATAGGTCTGCTGCAAACCTGATCTGTCTTCCCTTGTAGATTAGGGACTTTTTTTCCCTTTTTGCTTTCATGATTCTCTCCTTGCCTGAGTATTTTGTGAATTTCACTATGCTATGCCCTGTTGATGGTTGTTTTTTGTTAAATCTCTTGGGAGTTCTCTGTACTTTCTGGATTTTGGTGTCTGTCTTTCCCCAGGTTAGGAAAGTTTTCCGCTATGATTTGCTCACATAACCCTTCTACCCGTATGTCTTTCTCTTCCTCTTCTGGGACCCCTATAGTTCTGATGTTGTTCCTTTTTAATGAGTCACTGATTTCTCCAAATCTTAAACCATGCTCTTTTGCCTTAATCTCCCTCTTTTTTTGTGTGCTTTGTATTCTCCATAAGTTTGTCCTCTATATTGCTGATTCTCTGTTCTGCCTCATCTATCCTTGCTGCCACGGCATCCATTCATTATTGCAGCTCAGTTATAGCATTTTTTATTTCATCCTGACTAGTTTTTACTCTTTTATCTCCTCAGAAAGGGATTCTAACCTATTTTTGACTCCTGCTAGTATTCTTATTATCTTAAATTCTAGTTCAGACTTTTTGCTTGTATTCGTGTTGGTTAAGTCCCCGGTGTCGTTTCTTCCTGATCTTTCTTTTGAGGTGAATTCTTTTGTTTCATCATTTTGAAGGGAGAAAATGAATTAATGAGGTAGAAAATTTAAAATAAAAAAAAATTAAAATAAAAAAAGTTAAAAACTAACAAATTAAAAATAGACACACACACAAAATTGAATAATTGATGCTAGATCCTAGGTGTGTTTTGGTCTGGGTGTTGAAAGTGGCTTTATAGATTAGAGAAAAAAGGGGAAAGAAGAAAAAAAAAGGAAATCATTTGAAAATTTGAAAAAGTTAATACATTGAAGTAGGCTAAAATGAAATAATGGATGTAAACTAGAATTTGAGAAAATTTTCAAAAAGTAAAATATATAGTAGAAAAAAATTAAATAAAAATATTTTAATAACATTAAATATAAAAATGAATTTTTTCTCTTTCTGTATTCAAGAAAAAGAAAAGAAACAAAAAAGAGAAAAAAGAAAAAAAGGAAATCATTTGAAAATTTGAAAAAATGAATACACTGAAGTAGACTAAAATAAAATGATGGAAATAAAATAGAATTTGGAAAATTTTTCACAAAAGTAAAAAATATAGTGAAAAATTTAAAGAAAAATATTTTTAATAAAAATTGAAAATAAAACAATTTTTTTCTTTCTGTATTCAAGAAAAAGAAAGGAAATGAAAAAGAGAAAAAAGAAAAAAGAAACAAAGAAAAATGAATAGATGGACCTACTAAACATACTGAAATACGACTGAAATTACTTTGTTTTCCCCTAGAAGTCAGACTACGAGGCGCTTTATAGTCTATAAACTAAGCAGTTGATGAGACTTCTGTTGAAGAGTGAGGTTGGCCCAGTTGAGTGGGGCTTAGTGTAATGGCTCCGTTCTCCACTAGATGGCGCTGCTAGCATACTGGGGTGGATTTTTGTGGCGCTTGTAGGTGGGTATAGGCATGCACGGAAGCAGTGAAAATGGGTCCCCTAGCTACCCAGTCTGTAGTGTCGGAACTGTTTTCCCCGATCAGCAATCGCGCACCCGTCCTTGTCTTTAGCTTTTGTCCATTCCCTGCTTTTACACTGTCCTTGACAGAGCCCCAGGTAGTACCTATCTCCCACGTTTTGTCTCAGATGTGGGTGTTTTCCCCGGCCCCTTACTTCTGAGGGACTGCAGCTTTGACCCATTCTGCCCTCTGTGGAGGGTCTCATCAAGCAATGGCCAAATGCCAGCAGCACCCAGGAAAGTTTAAGGGACTGTGCTGCTGCAGATGCCCAGAGACTGAAGCCAGGTGCCAGCCTGCACCAGAAAAAGTTCATAAGATAGTGTAACAGTAACTTTTCAGGGATTATGGAAAATCACAACACACGTCTGGCACCAGGCTTCACCCTTAACGACCTTGTTATAGCACCAGTGAATGTGGCCATTCTCTGGAGTCTGCTGGGCCCAGGTTGCCTCACAGCCTCTAGCAAATGTACTTCTAGCAGTGGAACTGCTTTTCCCCGTGTGGCCCAAGAAACTCCCAGACCCCACTCTGCTCCTGGGGATTTGCCCTTGCCACCAGAACACTGCCAGGTATCCAGCTGGGGAGTTGCAGACTCTGTGTTCCCCCTGTTTACAGTCTAAATGGAATTTATTTATTTATTTATTTTTTTTAAGTTATTTTATTTTATTTTATTTTTATTTATATATGAAATTTATTGTCAAATTGGTTTCCATACAACACCCAGTGCTCATCCCAAAAGGTGCCCTCCTCAATACCCATCACCCACCCTCTCCTCCCTCCCACCCCCCATCAACCCTCAGTTTGCTCTCAGTTCTCAACAGTCTCTTATGCTTTGGCTCTCTCCCACTCTAACCTCTTTTTTTTTTTTTTTCTTCCCCTCCCCCATGGGTTCCTGTTAAGTTTCTCAGGATCCACATAAGAGTGAAACCATATGGTATCTGTCTTTCTCTGTATGGCTTATTTCACTTAGCATCACACTCTCCAGTTCCATCCACGTTGCTACAAAAGGCCATATTTCATTTTTTCTCATTGCCACGTAGTATTCCGTAGTGTATATAAACCACAATTTCTTTATCCATTCATCAGTGGATGGACATTGAGGCTCTTTCCATAATTTGGCTATTGTTGAGAGTGCTGCTATGAACATTGGGGTACAAGTGCCCCTATGCATCAGTACTCCTGTGTCCCTTGGATAAATTCCTAGCAGTGCTATTGCTGGGTCTAAATGGAATTTAAACCCTCTCCTTTCTCCTTTGTCTCTTTTTAGTTTAGTCCCTGTGACTGTTTCCAATTTTCCACTTTCTCTCCACCTGCTTTTGGAGAGGGGTGCTTTTCCCATATTCTCCCCACCATCGCTGTCCTCTCTCTGCATGCGAAAGCACCTCCCTGCCCTCTGTGGCTTCTCTCTCCCCAAGTTCATCTCTCCGCACTGTGTACCTGCTGAATTCTGTGGTTCAGGTTGTGCAGATTGTTGTGTTAATCCTCCAATCAGTTTTCTAGGTGTGCAGGATGATTTAGTGGTGATGTGGCTGTATTTCATGGATGCTAGACACAAGAAAAACTTCCATGCTGTTCCATCATCTTGGCTCCCTCTCCCCATTTACCTTTAAAGATAAGACATAATTGAACAAGTCCATCACAAATATTTTATGAGTGATAAGAGAACCCTTCCTAAGAATAAGGTTACATATTGTAGAAAAGAAAAAAGAGATCATTGAGTCACTCACTGAGTATTTTAGGAGGGGCAATGTAAGTCATAGGGAAAACTAAAAAAATAGGGGATTGAAAAGTAACTTCAGGATGTATTTGCATAGTGGAGAAATTTTATGGTCACCACCTTAACCAAGTAATCAAATCTTGCGTCATTGATAGCATCTTGTGATTGACACTGTGCCTCCAGATTCTCTCAATATGAAGTATGTTGCATCACCAATATAATAGTCATACAAAAAAAATTGGTCCTGAATCAAAGCAAAAGCAAGATTTTATACAAATACTTCATAGAATATAAAAAATAGAATATAGCAATCAACAGTCTTAGCAAACAGAAAAATTATGATTTACACTTAATAAAGGTAATTCAGATATTGAGACCCACAAAATGGAGTTCACCCCAGTGGCCCAGCTTTCACAGTTTGAAACCTGTCAGTTTGCCCTTAAGAGAAACACCTCACTGTTAAAAAACTGAACATACACCAATGACAATCCTCCAACTCAGCTTTAGCTAGTTTACCTTACCCTAGAAAGTAGGGCCTGCTAGCCTTACAAAGAAATCCCCGACTTCCCAGCCAATTATGTCCTGTGTGGGTATTGCTGCTTCTAAGCCCTATAAAGCTTTCTTTTGCCCAATATCTCTCAGGAAGTTTCCTCCATTGTTTGTAAGGCACTGCACTCCTCCAAATCCATCGATTGTTTTCCCTTGAATAAAGGAATCTAGCTTGTTACTAAATTGTTTTTCATTTGACACATTTTTAAAAAAGGTAACCTTCTGAAAAAGGGTATATATATCTATGTCTGTGTGCAGTACAGGGACTTTATCAAATTAAAAAAAAAAAAAAGACCAAGGTATAATGACAAATACAATTCTTGAAAGTTGATTTGATCCTGTTTTATGAATATAAGCATAAAGAAACTTGGGGGAAAATTGGAGAATTAGAGAATGGACTGAATTTAGCAGATGTTGGGGGTTAAATAAGTATTTTTTTGATAGAGTGTTTTAATATGACATCCTTAGTTATAGGAGATACATGTTAAATTATTTAGAGATATTTTGGTATCTGGAATTTACTTTCAAATGCATGAAAAGAATAGCTAGAAAATTTAAGAAATATTGGAATATGATATTTTAAATTTCATTTTGTAGATATTTAGGTTTTTTTTTTTTTGCTTTTCTGTATTTGAAATTTTTGTAATGAAACATAGGAGAAAAGGTAACTTCAATAAACTTACCATTTGGTTTTGTCTTGGATCTACCTAAATACAGTTAAACCTTGGTTTGAGAGCAAAATTCGTTCTGGAAACAGGCTTGTAATCAAAGCACTTGTGTATAAAAGTGAATTTCTCCATAAGAAATAATGCAAACTCAGATGATTCATTCCAAAACCCACAAAAATGATTGCAATACTGTAATAAATGTAAAATAATAAAATACTAAATATTAAGAAAAATAAACAAATTAACCTACCCTTCTGAAAACCTTCGTGGCTGGTGCTGAGGGAGACAAGAGAGAGGAGGGTTATTATGTAGTACGACTTTCACTAAAAATAACAAAATCACTGCTATCTATTGGCTCAATGGAATCTTTTTCTTTTTGTGCAAGTTTAACCAGTAACCTATCCAATGACACTTGCTTTTGTCTCCTTTTGAGGATTTCATGGAAATGTGACATTGCATTGTCATTAAGCAGATTCATCACTTGCACTGCAACAGCCTTATTGGGGTGGTGCTTTTCTACAAAATTTTGCATTGTTTCCCACATTTTACACATATCTCTAATTAAGTGAGGGATTCCTTTGCGTTTTTCACTTCTTCCTCTGCAGACAAAATGTAGATGTGGACTTATAAAATATTGCAATTTCGGCCACTCGCATACCTCGTTCATACTTGATGATTTCCTTCTTAACTTCTGCAGCAATTATCTCCTTGTTGCTGCCTTTCTTTTCAACCTTTTTCTGCATTAGGGCCATTGTATACACTTGCATGGATGTTGACTACAGTACAGTATTAATAAACTCTTGTCATATATTGTATTTAATGTAACTGGCAATAAGGCAGCAGAGGAAAGGATTTATATCTGCAGGCAGGCTGCCCTAGGATGAAGCAAAGCATTCTTAAGCTTACTCTTATATGGAAAAGTAAAGGAATATTCATAGGTGATTTGAAGTGACAAAAAAATACATTAGTGCCAGTTGTGGGCACCTTCCAATGTTCTGAAAAATCACTGATTTCTGCCAAACACCTTGGCCTGAGACTGGGGATCCAAGCTTGGGAGACGATCTCCCACAATCCTGCAATGAGAGAGAGAGGGACAGAGAGAGAGAGAGAGACATTGTCTCACCTGTTATCACGTGATATTTGGCGTTATGTACTACTTGTATTAAAAGACATTGTTCATTTGTCAAGTTAAAATTTATTAGAAATATTTGCTCCTCACAGAATAAGTTACTTGCAGTCCGAGGTTTTACTGTGCTATAAGCTGCTTCATTACATGGTAAATTCCCTGAAAACAAAGATTATATTTCAGTTGTTTTTATGTCTATTACCTATAAAATTCTCTGGAATATAATATTATGAGTAAATGAATGACTGGTAACATGTTGGTAGCACCTATGTCAATTGTTTTAATAAAAATTCAAACATACATAAAGTTAAGTTTTACTTTCCTCCATGCAGATTACAGTAATTACAGATTTGGCTGTTTCTCTTTTCAGCTCTGTTTGGTTTTTGCTTTATGTATTTTGAAGTTCTTTTATTGCATTCATGCATGGATTGTTTTGTCTTCCTGTTGAAATGACCCTTTCATCATTATGAAAAGCCCATTTTTATCCCTGGTAATATTCCCTGTTCTAAAACTTAATTTGTCTTGTATTACTATGTACACTTTTTTGGATGAGTTTTGGCATGATATGTCTTTTTCCATCCTTATACTTTTAATATATTTGTGTTTTAATACTTAGAGTAAATTTGTTATAGACATAATATGGTTGGATCTTGCTTTTTAAAATCAACCCAACAAATTCATGTCGCTTGAGTATTTAGAGCATTTCTGCATAACATATTATCTATATTTTGAGTAAATATTTATATTTACTGTTATGTTGCTTCCTATTTGTATTATATATTCTGTATTTCTGTTTTTATGATTTCTCTTGGATTAATGGAGCAATTTTGTGCCTACCATGCCATCTTCATTTTTGGCTTTGTGACTATATATCTCCTTGTTTTATGTCCTTAGTGGTTGCTGTAAGGTTTATTACATACAACTTTGACATATCTTCAAAAAGCTTCTACTACTTCATGAATGTAAGATTCTTAGACCGTATTTCTCCATTTTATTCTTCATTATAATTGGTGATGTTTTTGTAACACATTCTACTCATGTATTCTAAACTCCAATGCATTAAAAAATATTTGATGTAGACACAATTTTCCTTTGAAGAAATTAAAAATGAAAAAGACAGGGGCACCTGGGTGGCTCAGTCGGTTGGGTATCCGACTTCGGCTCAGGTCATGATCTCACGGTCCGTTAGTTCGAGCCCCACGTCAGGCTCTGTGCTGTCAGTTCAGAACCTGGAGCCTGCTTAGGGTTCTGTGTCTCCCTCTCTCTGTCTCTCTCTATCAAAAAATGAATAGATGTTAAAATTTTTTTAAAAAAATGAAAAAGACAATCTTTTGTATTTACCATGTATTTCATTTCTTTGCATAAAATTCTGGTTTCTATATGCAATCATTTTCTTTCTTCCAAAGAATTTTTATTAACATTTCTTGCAGTGTTACTCTATTGGCAAGGAATTCTCTCAGCTTTTGTTTTTCTGCAAGTTTTTATTTTACTCTTTATTTTTTTTTGAAGGTAATTTTTTACCTGGATATAAAATTCTATGTTGACAGATTTTTTTTTAAATTTCTGCATATAATGATATAATTTCATGATTTTCTGACTTGCATGGTTTCTAATTAGAAGTCTGTGTTAATTCTTACTTTCATTCCTCTCTGTATTGTATGTCCTTTATACAAGAAATACAAGAAATGAAAAGCATAAAAATATCAGATGGTTTTTCCCTCTATTCTTCATTGTTATATCCTCAAGGTCAATGATCTTTTCCTTTGCAGTGTTTAAATTGCTGTTAATCTCATGCAGAGGCAATTTCATTTCAGATAATATATTTTTCATCTTTAGAATTTCCATTTTTTTGTTTGTTCCTGTTTTTTTCCTTATCATATTTATTTTTCTGCCTTTTTCAGCAAATGTAATGTATTTAAAATAGCTGTTTTGAATGCCGTTGTCTGCTAGGGTAATCATCTCTGGAATTCCCAGTCTGTTTCTATTGGCTGAATTTTTTTCAGGTAAGAAGTTACACAGTTGTGCATTTGGACATGCAGAGAAATTTTATACTGTATGTTGAACTTTGTGAGTTACCTTGTTCAGTGCAAGGATTTTGTTGTCTTTTTTAAAAAGTATTTTTCTTTGCTTGGCCAGGCATTTAAATTATTGTAGATTATTCTAATCTCTTCAAAGCCACTTCTTTAGATAGGCTAGTGTAAGTATGGAGTATGCTCACTCTAAGAATAGTTGAAACTTACTATGAGACCTTGATCCTGTTAGACCTTCATAAGTATGTCAAACTGCAGTCTCTATTTCATTAACTCAACCAGGCCACCAGGACTTGTTTGGGTTTCCCCTCCATGTTTTTGTGGTTTGGAAATTGCCTCTGGGTAGAAAGCCATGATAATTTTGTGGTTCATCTCATTTACTTCCCTTGTCTC
Organism: Herpailurus yagouaroundi; assembly: GCF_014898765.1. Lineage (NCBI taxonomy): Eukaryota > Metazoa > Chordata > Mammalia > Carnivora > Felidae > Herpailurus > Herpailurus yagouaroundi. The sequence continues at coordinate 66,074,097 of NW_024412395.1, read as the reverse complement.
AGAAATCACAACTCTAATGTTTATTTATTTTTGAGAGAGAGAGAGAGAGAGAGAAAGAAAGAGAGAAAGAGACAGAGCACGAGTGGGGGAGGAACAGAGAGATAGGAAGACACAGAATCTGAAGCAAGCTCCAGGCTCTGAGCTGTCAGCACAGAGCCCAACGTGGGCCTCGAACTCAGCAGCTGTGAGATCATGACCTGAGCTGAAGTCAGACGCCTAAGTGAGCCAGTCAGGTACTCCCCAGAAATCATAGTTCTGAAATGCCTCTTTTGTAGTCTTTGAAAATAGTTTTTAAATAATTTTCCAAATTTCCAGGTTTTTACAGAGGAGGTTTTGTCTTGGTTATTACTCCTCTATAACTTGAAGCAGCAGTTAGCAGATTTTTTTTAAGGAAATGTTTATTGAACTAAGCTCTTATTACTGAAAAAGGAGACCATGTTTACATCTGTGTGAAATATATTTATTTTAATCTCCTAAGAATGAAGAAGCTATAATGGTAAATCCAAATAAAGTATTAAATAATAGATTCCATAGACATGGAAGGACCTTAAGAAGTCATTTGACCTAGGGGCACGTGGGTGGCTCAGTCGTTAAGCATCTGATTTTGGCTCAGGTCATGATCTTATGGTTTGTGAGTTTGAGTCCCACATAGGATGAGATCAAGCCCTGCATCAGGTGAGCTCATGCCTTGCTTTGAGTGAGCTCAAGACCCACTTTGGGTGAGCACAAGCCTTGCTTCAGGTGAAAACAAGCCCTGCCTCAGGTAGAAAAAAAATCACGACCTCCACTTGGGGGTAAGCCCTGCCTCTCTCTCTCTCTCTCTGTGCCTGTCACTCACTGTGCCCTCTCTCTCTCTCTCTCTCTCAACAACAAAAAAAAAGTCATTTGACCTAGTTGCCTGAATAATTGGCATTGATGACAGTCATTAAGGTTAAGTTGACTAAGAATTAGAATTGGCTTTATATATCACAGTAATCCATATAAGCATTGTATTATCCAGATGAGCATTGTATTATGAGCATTGTAAGAGTATTGTATTATGTATAAATTTCCTAAATGTTGCTTCTTTTTTATACATATGGTCTTTATACTGCTTATGCCTTTTTATCATTATATATCATCAAAAGACATGTAGGACAGTGCCCTGTCCACCAAGGTGTCAGATAAATGCCTCACTAACTGAATATATCACTTGTATTCAACTTCTTGGAATTAAGTTCTTACTTACTTTTCTTATTTAATTTTTAAATCCTGAGTTATTTGGTACATTGATATATTATTGTTCATTAAATTATCTCTTTGTAAGAGAAATCTTATATGGTAAAATAATTAAGTGTTATGCATTGTTGCAAGGAAAAGGGCATAACCTCTTCAGAAACTGTGCAGGTTTCAATAACAGGTTCATAGACTGTCAATAAAAAAGGAATTAGCTTTGCAAATTTTGCAAAAGCAATTTATGTAAAGACCCCAGGGCTCTTAGGAAACAGAAAAAGAAAGAGCAAATCTATTGGAAGCAGGGTTGATAAACTTATGATGTCTGCAATTTTTAAATAGGAGAGCACATCTATTGATAACTCAATTTGGAAAATAACATTTTTAACCAGTATTTCATATTTTTACTTCCTATAATCAATTTTAAGGGATGGTTTTGGCTTACTTCAATGATGTATTAGATGATAGAATTTCATCTTCACAATTTCAAATTACTACGTCTCTGCCTGTAAAGTCTATTTTAAAAACATCTTTCTGCAATTTGCTTTTTTTTTAAAGTATATTTTTCTTTCAGAACAAGTTTAGGTTCACATATTGAATATAATTTACTCAGTTTCCATATACCTCCTGGCTCCACACATGTACAACCTCCCCCCACCAACCTGCCATGCTCGAGTGGTATACTTGTTACAACCAATGAATCTACATTGACACTTCATTATCACCCATAGTCTATAGTTTACATTAGGGATTACTCTTGCTGTTGCATATTCTATGGGTTTTGGCAAACGTATGATGATATGCATCCACTATTATTGTATTATACAAAATAGTGTCATTGCCCCCAAATCTTCTGTGTAGCACCTATTCATTCTCCCCACTCTGCTCCCATAGTCATGGAAATCAGTGATATTTTTACTTTCTCCATAGTTTTGTCTTTTCCAGAATGACATATAGTTGAAATCATACGGTATGTAAGCTTTTCATATTGGCCTCTTTTACTTGTATTTAGATTTCCTCTATGGCTTTTCACAGCTAAGTAGCTCATTTCTTTTTAGTGTTAAATGGTATTCCATTGTCTGAATGTACCACAGTTTATCCATTCACCTATAGAAAGACATCTTGGTTGCCTCTGACTTCATGCGGTTATAAATAAATCTTCTATAAATGTCCACGTGCAGGCGTTTGTGTGGATGTGTTTTCAAAAAATTTTTTTTTCAACGTTTTTATTTATTTTTGGGACAGAGAGAGACAGAGCATGAACGGGGGAGGGGCAGAGAGAGAGGGAGACACAGAATTGGAAACAGGCTCCAGGCTCCGAGCCATCAGCCCAGAGCCTGACACGGGGCTCGAACTCCCGGACCGCGAGATCGTGACCTGGCTGAAGTCGGACGCTTAACCGACTGCGCCACCCAGGCGCCCCTATGGATGTGTTTTCAACTCCTTTTAGTAAATACGAAGGAGCATAATTACTGAATTGTATGGTTAAGAGTATGTTTAGCTTTGTAAGAAACTGCCAGAATGTCTTTCAAAGTGGTTGCATCATTTTTCATTCCCACTATAAACTCTATTTTTAAAAAAGTAACAGTAAATATCCAGAGAATAAGAGATCATTTTTTTAAATGTTTATTTATTTTGAGAGAGAGAGAGAGAGAGAGAGAGAGAGAGAGAGTGCATGAGTGGGGGGAGGGGCAGAGAGAGAGAAAGAGAGAGAGAATCCCAGGCCAGCTCAGCGCCGACAGTGCAGAGCCACACACAGGGCTTGATCTCAGAAACCATGAGATGATAACCTAAGCCAAAATCAAGAATCCGATGCTTAGCTGACTGAGCCCCCCAGGAGATAATTTAATGGGATATGTGATATTATACTAAAGATTCTCCGGGAGCACCAAGTTCTTTCGTCCAATATTTTCACTTGGATGTGTTGTGTCTACCTAGAACAACATGGCCAAAACAGAACTCTTGAAACCCTCATGCTTCCACTACGTAAATGTTCCTCACGTTTCACTATCTCAGTAAATACAATCATCCACCCAGATTTCTACCTTGTTCTCACCATCCACATTCTGTTCATCAGAAAATACAGTCATCTCTTTAAAATATATCTTATTAACCTACTTTTATCTAATAATGTTCACTATATTCTATTTTATTAAGTCATCATACTGACATTTTCTTTTTAATTAACAAGCAGATGCCTTGAGGGCAGAGATCTCACTTTTCCTGTTCTTGGTTTTATTTCCGATGCCTAATACACAGTGCCTGAAATATGGTGGGCTTTCAGTAAATATTTACTTATAAATCAAAATATATGATCAATGTTATAGACATTGCTGAATGCTCACATAATATTTGGTGGACTTTCTTCATCCCCTGTTCTTTTCACACAAACCCTCATTTTGTTCAGCTAATCCATGCCTTTTGAAGGCCCTGCACTTCATGTAACCAATTAGCCTACCCCCATTACCTTTGCTAAAAATGCTCTTTTGAACAGGCATATGACACTTTTCTGGATAGTAAGATGTGAGGTGGCATGTGCAGATTGGCTTCTAAGAATTATTTCCTTACTCTTAGTAAGAAACATAAGAATAGATATGTCTTATTCTCTACATATTGTCCTGTTTGCATGGGACACTTGGGCCCATGGAAGTTGTTCTGTGGCCATTAGGGAAACTAGCAGAGAAAACACTGAGGGCATGGCTGAGGGAAACCATAGAAAGAACATTGGCACTTGAAATATTGAAATAACAAAACTTGAGTTGGTATATTTTGTTTTGCAATCTTGTTATATTTTGTTATGCAGAGTATTATATCTTCCTCATTGTTAGCCAGCCCCATTAGAATTCTGTCTACTTGCTGTCCAAACCATCACAATAGATACATTCACATTAATAAATGTATATGGTATATAAGCAACCATATATTTATATATGGTGAGATATATATATATGTGATATGTGTATATATATATACATATATATATGTGTATATATATATATACATATATATATGGTGTGAATATGGTTTTTAGCTTTATTATAGGGAGTGCTCAAGACACAGGCAAGTGGTGGGGTAAGGCAGAATATCTTATTTTGTTTTTTTGTTCTATTAATACTCAGGCCTACTTATTGATCCAATAATTTAAAAATAAATACTAGGTCAAATTCTGAGATATTTATTTAAAGTTTTCTTATTTTAGCACCTGAATGAATTTCTAGTGCAAGAATGGATTAAATGCCTCAATTGTTGGTTTTCTTTGTTCTTTTTCTTATTACTTGTCTTTTAAAGTTAAAAAAGTATCAATCATTTTACTTAAATATTTTTTCCTAGCTGAACAGTAATTCAGAGGGTACATATGTCTTTTTTAAAGATATTTGGGCCTACTTTCAGGAATAACTAAGACCTTTGGAAGTTTGAGAATTTTGCTATAATCTGAGTTATTTTTTAGCCTTGGCACTGACTTGTGGTTTAGTGTATATTCTGAACCTAGTAAACCTTTTGCATTTATTTACACTCCTGAACTATCATATCCTGTGGTCAATCTGTCATATACCTAGAGACTTGGACATTCCCTGAATGAGTGTTTCTTTAATGTTGTAATTAGTGCTGAATACCTCCCACAAAAGTGAATTATAGCCTAAAGCTTTTGTTCTAGGGACACTTCTATGCCAATTTGTATTCTTAAATCTTCTAAAATAGCCATCTCTTTTAAAAAAAAATTTTTTTTTCAACGTTTTATTTTTATTTTTGGGACAGAGAGAGACAGAGCATGAACGGGGGAGGGGCAGAGAGAGAGGGAGACACAGAATCGGAAACAGGCTCCAGGCCCTGAGCCATCAGCCCAGAGCCCGACGCGGGGCTCGAACTCACGGACCGCGAGATCGTGACCTGGCTGAAGTCGGACCCTTAACCGACTGCGCCACCCAGGCGCCCCTAAAATAGCCATCTCTTAAATGGTCATTTCAAAGTAATCAAAATACATATGTTTCCAAGAATGAGAGAAGAAAAATGAATGGTAAAGTCATTATATGCTTTAGAATAAAAGTGGTCATAATTAATCCAGCATGTCTTTTATCGTATAATTTAGGATAAGTGATTTTTACTGGATGATCTGTGCTTTTAAATTCAGCAGTCACTATGCCAACCTGTTTCCCTGATAGAACAGAGTACTAAGAGAAAAAAAATCAATCACTGATTCACAAAAACGTTCCCAGAGGATTAGATGAAACACCTATTTGCTTTCTTGGAAAGTCGATTGAAATGATTTATAATAACTGAATCACTAACATTGCTAAAATTAAATATAAAATAGATGGGCAAATACAGAGAAATAAACTGGCCTTAGAGGAATGTCTTTTGGATCAGTGGAACCGTATGCAACTGGAGTGAGAGATTTGTTTTGGGGGCTTTAAAGTAAATCTTTAGGACTATGTAGCATAATGAAGGCATCAGAGAGTCAAAGTGTATAGAATTCACTAATTCATTTATTCAACAAATTGTTGCAAAGTGCATACTGTATGACAAACATTGTTCTTCACTGTGAACAGTATAGGAAAATGTTTTGACATTTATCACTCATTGTAATTAGAGTATAGTTGAGGAAAAAGGAAAGGAAATATATATAGAAATTTTTTTGTATGCTAGACTGTGATAAATGCTATGGAATAACAAGAGCAGAGTAGATTGTAAGTGTGGGTACTAGGTATATTCTTTGGAAGTTGAAAATAGGATAGTCAGAACATCCCTACTTTGAAAGTGGTATTTATTGTTCAGCTTGTATCAGATACTTCATTATGTTTTAGAACAATTCAACAATAAATGGTTGACTGATCTTCTAGGCAAATGCACCATGGGAAAGTGAACTTTGTAATACCTTACATGTGTGTAATAATGTTTACACACACCATTATTTAATATATATGATGAGGTTGCTACTATTAGCTCATTACATGCGACATATCTTAGACTAAGGAGGTTAAGTGACTTTTCTGAAGTCAAAAAATGAGTTCCTTTAGCTCTAAAATATTTCTTTAAATCATGTTAGGTAATGGTAACTCACTCGTAAGTTGTCCAACTCTCATGTTTTTTTAGCCTACTGGATGGCCATTGCAACAAACTACAATTTATAACTTCCACAGTTGGTTCAATTTTTTGTAATTTGAACAATGAATTGTGACTCAATATGAGAAGTCCAGATATCATTATTATTATTATTATTACTCTGTAGCGACTCATTTTTATAAAACTGCTGATATCTTTACCATTGAATGTGTTGATTATATTAATAAGTTTTAGCATAGGTAACCCATTTAATTGGCACTACTGAATGTCAGCATAGGTATAGAAGCAAGGTGAGTTTCTTTTGATTAAATTGTACAGGGTGCACCAGAGTCAAGTGTCAGATGTAATATCAATCTAATATTTCTGGCTTACTGGCTTACGGATATTATTTAATAGCTTGTCAAAACTCATTTAAATAAATGGATTTGAAAAAGGCATTCAGTACAGATTATTCATGTAGAAAGCAACATTTAATTGGAGAAATAAGCCCTTTTGTTTTGTTGCATATCACGACTGCATCTGTGTAAATTCCACTACAAGGCCAAACTCAGTTATGGGATGATGGAGTGGCTTAGTCACTTGAGTGGCAAACTCTTGATTTTGGCTCAGGTCATGATCCCAGAGTTGTGGGATTGAGTCCTGCATTGGACTCTGCACTGCATGTGAAGCCTGTTTAGGATTCTCACTCTATCCCCACCTGCCCCTCCCCTGCTCACATGTGCTCACGTGCATTTGCATATGTGCATTCTTTTTCTCTCTCCCTCTTTCTCTCTCTGTCTCTCTCTCTCTCAAAAAAGTACTGTTATGATTGTTAGGTATTTAGCATGATCTTCTGAAATACATGAAATAGAGTCAGAAGCTGTCTTAAAGATTATAATTATTTGACACTACACAATTATCACATAGTATCTGACAACCAGAAAATATACATTTTGTTTGTAAACTGTCTCAAGAAGGTAAAGATGTGAAATTCATTTTCCATAAACTGTTTGTAAGAGAGCTTTTTCTTACATATACTCGGTAACCATATCTTGTATGTGATGCATGATAGAAAAATTAAGAATCAGTCTTTATCTTATATTGATAAAAAGTACTGGTCAAGAATTATTAGTGAGAGAAATGTATTGAGTATGAGATGAAGTGTTCATCAAGATTCTGTAAGATGAGAACGGAGAAAGGTGGGACTATGACCCTATAGAGCCTTGAAACAATGTCAGAAAGTTTCATATTTTCCTTAAGAGCAGAGGAAATTCACTGAGCAGAAGTTGACATAATCATATTTGAATTCAGACAAGACTCTTCTGTCTGCAGTGTTACAAATAAATTTAAAAGATATGCAAGTAGAAGAGGGAGGACCATATAGAAAGGAATTAGCAAATGAAGGATCTGTGGATCAATCCAACTTACTATATATATATATATATATGTGTGTATATACATATATGTGTGTGTGTGTGTGTGTGTATATATATATATATATATATATATATATATATATATATATATGTATATATATCCAAGGGTGAGAGTATAGAATGATGTCAGAAAGCATCCCGATACCAAATCTTAAGGAATAACACTATATATATATAATATATAATTTTTTACAACCCATGAGTTAAACATTATTTTTGCCTTCTTAAATGTTTTAAAACATCAAAAGAAGAATAAAATTTTATGTTAGATGAAAATTATATGAAGTTCAAATTCTAGTGTCCATAAATAAAGTTTCATTGGAACGCATTTGTGCTCATTCATTTGTGTACTGTTGTACTGTCTATGGCTGCTATTATCACTATAATCTCAGAGTTAGTAGTTGCAACAGAAGATACAAAGCTCAAAATGACTGAAGTATTTATTATATGGCCTTTTACAGAAAAACTTACTGACTCCTGATTTCAGTTATTGCCATGATCCGGGTAATTGCTGATGATACCTTACAAAACAGAGAAATAGGTGAATCCAGAATGTATAAGTATACCTCCATTTCATAATGCATTCGGATGCATAATGCAGTGGGATGTCAAAGATGGCTTCTAAAGTTCTGAATTTCATGTGTATTTTGATAGCATTCACTGAGTTAGTTAATACTGAGAGGATCAACGTTGGAGAGAGGGAAGAGAAGAAGGAACTCAGTTTTGTACATGCTGAATTTCAGGCACCTTTGAGTTAGATGTGTCAAGTAGACAGTTGAATAGATAGGGGACTCAGATGAGTGATTCATGTTGGAGATATAAAGATGTGAGTAAATCAATGGGCCATAGACAGCAATTAAGCTCATTAATATGGTTAAGGCATCCAATGTTGGGAGTATAGAAGGATGTCAGATACCAAATCTTAAGGAATAACACTATTTGTTGTTCAGATAAAGTAGGATGGGCTTGTAAAGAAGATAGAAAAGTAGGGGCAAGAGGGGAAAGAGGAAAACCAGTAGACTCTACTATCATGGAAAACAAAGAAAAATTTTCAAGAAAGGAATGCTCAACCACATATGTGCTGCCAAGAAGCCGGAAAGATGACCGAGCAAACATGCACCGACATAGCTAACTTTAGTCCTGCTTTTTATTTTTTGGATAAATATTTATTTCTTTGTTATCTATGATAAATATTCTGATTAGTTATGAGGCTACATAAATCAATAACAAAAAAACCTAATAGTTTGGATCACAAAAATATTTAAAACTTCAAACAACCAAAACGCAAATACCAAATCAAGGAAAAATGAAAAACTGGGAAAAAATTGTCAATGCATATGATAAGTATTTATAATACAAAATTATTATAAATCAGTAACAAAATGCTGACTACTGCAACAAAAATAGGGCAAAATTGAGTAAGCAGTTCAGAAAAATTATGATGCAAATGATTGATAAACTTGTAAAAAAAAATACTCAGCAGATGAACATCACATTTCTGTGCCTGTAAGGTTGAGAAATAGACCCTGGAAGATAGTAACTCTTCATCTAGAAAAGGTACCTTCTGGCACCAAAACTAATACGAGTTAATTAATTGTACAGATGGGTTTTATAGATTGATTGAAATTTACAAACAGTGATAACATCTGCTTGAAAGGGAAAATTTTTTGACTCATGACAGATGCTATTGATATTCAATGTTAAAAGGTGCAATTAAGGGAAAGCAAGAATGTCTCTTTTTCTTACCAACCAGAATAAATATGCATGTTTTTACTCTACAAAATAGAAATTAATGCTTAAATAGAGGCATAAAGTGGAAAGGGTGGCCTAGGAGTTAAGAGCACTCTTTGGTTCTTGGCTTATGAATAACATCTCTGTGTACACTTCTTCATAACAAGAGAGTTGTTATTAAAAATAAATAAGTCATGTTAATGGAGAAAATTTTTGTACGTTTACATTTTTTCTCTGGGATCAAACTGTATGTTGGTCAATATGTTATTTACATTATTTACTATTTTTTCAGACCCTCTTCCAATGTACATGGAAATATAAAGTGAATTATCAGCAATGACACTTAAAATGCATTATCTTTATTAATAGAAGTTTATGCTATTTTAGTAATGTCAGGATGATGAATAGCATGTAATTCAGAGAAGATGGCTTGGAGCAGATATACAGAATTTACATAGGATGGGTTTATCTGGCAATAAATCAAATAAAAACTTCAGAGTTATGGTCTTAATGTTTCAAGAAGCTACTCCTAATTTACAATTTATTTGCATATTTGAACATTTTGAACCTTTCATTTAAAATCAAATTATGTCATTTTAACATAAATGATCATCACTTTTGTATTATCAAGGGGTTAAAGTTTTCTAATGTATAGTGCTGACAGGTGCCTTTGACATTGAGATAAACGCACAAAAGAGAGTTGGCTCTAATTCCAGTGTCCTATTTCTCTCCCTATTCATTCATTACTTTTACACACACTTCAGACATTTGACACATTTTTTGAAAACATGCTTAAGTATTATTTAGCTATATATGTCCAATATAATTAGTGAAATCCAAAATCCCAATAGTACTTTCCTCTTTCTCTTTATATTTTCCTACAATGCATAGTATAGTTCAGTTGTTTTCAATCCTGGTGAGCATCAAAATGATATGTGAAGCTTTTAAAAATAAAGTGAATGAGGCCAGCATTCCCACCCATTCCCACTGAGTCTCAAGCTGATTCTGAATCTCCTGGGGAGGGTCCTGTTATTTTTATTTTGAAAACTTTTCACGGATGATAGTGGGACTGAATTAATTAAGATTCTTTAGGTTATATATACATTTTAAAAAACACTCCTTTTGAGTTATCTCGTAAAAGGAAAACTTAAGGATACAGACATCTCTCACAGAACCAAGCAAGAATTTGGCTAGGACCCTGGAATGGGCCAGAGCCAGGGCCTGGGAGTATGAAAGGGTGCCCCACAGGGGGCTTCTCTTACAGTCTGCTTTCTGATACCTTTTTGTCTCTGCACATCGGCTTCATTCATTTCTATTCTCACGGCATACATCCTCTTTTTTTAGCTTCTCAGTTTACTTTTTCTCCTTTCAAGAATGTAGATTTATTCTTGAATCTCCTAGTACCAAAAATAAGTTCCTCTAAGGAAGGGTTCATTTGGTGAGTGAGTCAGGTTCCCAATCTTAACCTGGGGCCAGATTGTACAGTTGTTACTGCTCCCATCAAGATGAGGTGAGGGAGCTGGGCAGACAAATCTACAAGGTCCACTGTAAAGGTGTGGCTAGGGTTCAGGATGACTGGGTAATTTGTTTAAAAGACAAACATTTACAAGCTCATAACAGGTGTCCCACTGGGCTGGGTATACAAAATTAAACAGGATAGATATGGTCCCTGGTTGACAAGATACTTAAAATATTCTGTTCAATTCTTGATGCTGTTCAGAAAATCATGTTCAATTATAGATTGACTGAAGAAGTAGTGAAACCAAATGTTGAGAACGGACGATTCTGGGTTTTGAAAGGCTGGTTTCTCTTTGTAGGAATACAGTAATCTTATCCTATTTTATTTTACTGTTAGAGCAGATAAGGATGGTGGTGTTGTGTGTGTGTGTGTGTGTGTGTGTGTGTGTGTGTGTGTGTACATGCCTGCAAGGGCCTTTCTATGAAAGGTTCCATCTAACACATGTGGAAATGAGCACCTTTCCCTGTAGTTGGGTTATTCACACCATTAAATTAATGTAGTTTAATATGGTACGATATGGTAATTCCTGTAAAAATAGGTTTGACTTATGATTATATTTTATTTTCTACTATTTATTTGGTAGGACTATCTAGAGTTCTATCATAGTAAATGGTTCAAGCAATCCACTCACCTTGTTCCTTTCATATTCAAAGCAATAGCAGCTGCATTAGAGGCATCAGAATATGAACTTACACAGGCTCATGATATTTAGCAAATTCATGAATGCATTATCAACTAAATAAGATCACAGACAACAGAAATAAAATACATGAAAACGTACTTTTTATGAATACTATAAAAATTAATGATGTATATCCTCTATTTTATTTTATTTTTTAAAAATGTTGATTATTGAGAAAGAGAGAGAGAGAGAGAGAGAGAGAGAGAGTGAGAGAGAGAGAGAGAGATTGTGAACGGGGGAGGGGTAGAGTTCCAAGAAGGCTCCGTATTGTCAGCGCACAGCCTGACAAGGGGCTCGAACACATGAACTGTGAGATCATGCATGAGCCAAGTCAAGTCAGAAGCTTAACTGATTGAGTCACCAAGGCGCCCCTATAGTTTTTATTTTAAAAAACTATCATAAACTGAAATAAATCTTTATGACTACAGGGTGTTTTTGAGATTTAAGTTTAAAATAAAGCATTGGGACTACAACTACAGAAAATCCCCTTTGTATAGACATTTTTATCCTTCTCGGTATCCAAGAAACACTTTAAATTATTTTGGTTAGGGTAAGTCAATAAATACCATCCCAAAACACTGAATAAAATGAAATGATTTATCCAAGTATATGATGGAATAACTTCTCTAGTGAGGTGACATTGGAAATAAACCACAGAACTACATATGGGAAAAGGCATGAGCATATGATAAATTTTGCTGAATTCAATTGTCATTCTTGGTATCACGAAACTGTAATGAAACAGAAAACTTTATCACGTAAAAATGTATCATTTAATACAGAGAAAAAGGGCCAAGTGAGTCTTATGCCTATTCCACTGTGTGTGAGTTGGCCACCTTGGTCCAGCTTCTGGAACTAGAGTTTATAGGGGGCCATATGATATTCCAAGTAGCTCTATAATTTCTGGAATGTATTACAGAGTCGCGATGTGGCATTATTAAATTTGTAGATGTGAAATCCTAGTTTTTCATATTCAAACAATACTTTAGTTTCTTACCCTTTTTATTTCCTTTTCAGTACTTAATCTACTCTCCTTTAGATTTGCAATGATATTCCTTTAGTAAATGGCTTTATTTATTAATTAATTTATGAATAATTAATTTATGAATCAAGAGACCAGAATAAAAAGATAACGATCACTGGAAATTCCACAAAGCGGATACATTGCAGGTAGAAAAGTGAACTGATTCTGTGACCACTTTCTATAAACTGTGAGGATTAATAAAACAAAGGTTACATATGAGAACCTATGATTTATTACCAAATCAACCCTAGGTTTCAATGGAGGAGTTACAAGCAGGGAATTTAAGCATGTTATTTTTTCAGAAAATTTTCCTTGATACGACAGTCATAAAGGTGTCTATATATAACATAATATCTGCAGTTTAGCAATATTCCTACGCAGAGCATATTAATACCCCATTATATATCCAAATTGCCATTTTAAGCAGTATTTTCACAGGATATAATTTGTAGTTTTGACTGTTTCAAGATCTTGTGCACTAATACCGCTTTTTAAAAAACGGAACATTTCTAACTGCAAGGATATGATGTCCCTTTTACTTGTTTTAAACAATGGAGAACATTTTGCTTTATTTCCCTCATTGGACATCCTCCAGTGTCCTTAACTTTGACATGCTTCCAATTTTCTTGGCATGCTGAGAACACTAAAGCCAAGCTTTTTATCACTTTGATATGTATCTTGGGTTCCTGTGGCTCCAAAAAATTTCCCATGAAATGAAAATGTCACAATAAGATTAGTTAAAATTACAAGGCTTTATTTTAAGGAAACTCATTTTCATCAAAACCTTCTGCATTTTTTTTTTTTTTTTACATTTTCTGTTTCTCTCTACTGAAGCATAATAGAAACCTTGTCATTTATATGTACAGATTTCAAATTAACCTTTGTTGTACTTCTGTGAAAAAAAATATTACCTCTCAGAGGCTTTTTATACTTTTTACTGTCTTAATTTTCTTTTCATTTTATAAAGTAACTTTTTATTTTATTTTATTTTTAGTTTCAGTAGAGCAAATATTTTCTCCCATCCAGTGGGCTATCTACATACTTTCTTGACAGTATGCTTTAAAGTGCAAAACTTTAAAATTTTAATAAAACCCTATTTGCATATATTGTGGTAACTTCTTTTTTTGGGTCATATCTAAGATTGTCATATCATTACTGGATTCAAAGTCATGAAATTTACTGTTACGTTTTCTTCTATGAGTTTTGTATTTTTAGCACTTACATTTAGGTCTCTGATCCATTTTAACTTTTGTATATGGAGTGAGATAGGGGAACATCTTCATTCTTTTGCAAGTGGATGGGCAATTGTCACGGATCCATTTGTTGAAAAGCATGTTCTTTACCCACTGAATGGTCTTGGCATCCTTCTTGAAATCAGTTGACTATAAATATGAGAGTTTTTATACCTAGTCTCTCATTTCATTTCCATCAACCTGTATGTCTATTCTAATGCAGTATCACACAGTATTGATTACTGTAACTTTATAGTAAGTTTTGAAAATGGAAAGTATGAATTGTCAACTTTATTCTTTGTTTTTCAAGATTGTTTTGATGCTTTTCTGAGTCACACATTACATTTTTATTTGCATGTGTTGTAATTTGTTTTGTCGAAAACTGGACATCTTAGATAACATATTGGAGCAGCTCTGGATATCGATTCCCCTCCCCTCTTTTTTTGCGGCTTGTTGTTTGCTTGTTTATTTCTTTAGTGATTGGCTAGAAGATTTTAGTGACATTTATTTCTGCCGTAGTGTGGAGCCCATGATGTTATTCCTCAGAGGTACAGTTGTGGGCATACATACATTTACTCTGAGATGGTTGTTTTTGGTGGGGCTTTCATTGACTCTCTTCCTTCCTAATTTTCCCCTACTGTTGGATCCACCAATTACTCTGTTGATTTTGATAATGCCCTGGAGTGTAAGTTGTTCCATAATCTGATATTATTAAATTCAGTCCACTCTATAAGAGGTTGTTTTGGAGGCCAGTGTTTGAGGTTTGCTGTGATCCCAGGAAAGCTCTTCTTGTCTGTATACTTGGTTTTCTCTGATAAACTAGGGTTTAACTTGTTACTCTTGTGAAGTCACTAGCCTCCTCTTAGTAATTTACTACCAAAACTTTAATTTTTAACTTAATTTAATTTATTTATTTTTTAATTTTTAAAAAATGTTTTTATTTATTTTTGAGACAGAGAATGAGCAGGGGAGGAGCAGAGAAAGAGGGAGACACAGAATCTGAAGCAGTCTCCAGGCTCTGAGCTGTCAGCACAGAGCCTGATGCAGGGTTTGAACTCACAGACTGCCAGATCATGACCTGAGCTGAAATCAGACGCTTAGCTGACTGAGCCACCCAGGTGCCCCAGAAACTTTAATTTTTTAAATAGCACCATTACCTTTGAGATTCATCACAGTTTCAGATGAAGTCAATTCCTTTGGGGAGAACTTCACAGCATCCTCTTCTTAATATCCGCCTGTCCTGTGGCCAGATCTCTGAGCCACGGCTCTGGGTGTGGGGGTGGGACAGTGGCCTACTTTTCTCTGGGTTATGCCCCTGTTTTTAGAGGAGAATGCTGGGCAAAGAGTTAGCCTCTGTTCTTTTCAGCTTGTGTCTCCCGGCATGGAAACTCCACCTTATGAGTGAGGAGGGTGAAGGTAGATTGGGGTCCAGTTTTCCTACCATGTCACACCTACGGTTAATCCTCCATCCTATGAGTGGGGACTGGGTAGAAGAAGAGAGCCTTTGACATCTTGGCCATGCTCACCTGGGATTTAGTTTCTGCAACTAATAGGTGACAGAGTGGAGAAATCCTGGCAGCTTGATCCTCTAAGAAAGATACTGTAGTCCACAACTGGGAACTGGAGGGATAAGTATCCTGTATTCTTGCCTGTAGTCATCGTAAATGGAGCTTCCATCATGCCAAACTGGGAGGGAATGGAGGAAGTGGGTCATGGTTCAGATATCATAGACTTCATTATTCTTACTTAATTCTAAAAAAAAATCCTTTTCCTTTTTTGTAAAGTTTTATTTATTTATTCCTGAGATAGAGAGAGAGAATGAGAGAGGCAGAGAGAGGGAGAGAGAGAGAGGGAAACAGAGAGAGAGAGGGAATCCCAAGCAGGCTCTGCACTGTTAGCATGGAGCCTGATGTGGGGCTCAAACTCATGAACCGTGAGATCATGACCTGAGATGAAATCAGGAGTCGGTTGGTTGTTTAACTGACTGAGCCAACCAAGTGCCCCTGAATTATTTTTTAAAAAAATTTTAATGTTTATTTATTTTTGAGAGACAGAGAGAGACAGAGCATGAGCAGGGAAGGGGAAGACAGAGGGAGACACACAATCTGACAGCTCCAGGCTCTGAGCTGTCAGCACAGAGCCCGACGTGGTGCTCAAACTCACAAGCCGTGAGATCATGAGTTGAGCCGAAGTCTGACGCTTAACTGACTGAGCCACTCAAGTGCACCCAAGTGCCCCTGAATTCTAATAAATATTCTTAAATAAATATTTGTTATTTGTTCTATGCCCTTAAGATAATTTCCAGAAACTTCATCTTAAAAAAATATTTTCCATCAGTTATGCTTATTTTGCAAGGCAATGTGTCCATTGAGACTTTCACATTGCCATTCCAGAAGTAAAATTTCCTCTTAATTTCTTATATAGTTGTTTTCATAGGGTCGTAGGAAGATCCCTTCTCTCCTAGGAATCAGATTTATAGGGGTCTGAAGCAGCAGTTTTTGCCACTTTTGGAGCACATTTCTCCACTAACATCCTTAGTTATTTTCCAATAACTAAGAGTTAACAGATATGTGATATTTAAAGACATATAAAATGGGCAAGGACAAAATAAGTAAAAAACCTAGGAGGCATTAAAATATTTAACTATTGTATATCTCGGAGTCACTCAGGGAGTGATTGAATAAGCTGGAGTGATTCCTAAAAGTACTGAAGGAAGAGTTAGGTTTCTGCTACATAAGGCAAGCAGGGAAGGCTTCTCTCGTGTGTCACTTAGTGACTGCATGCTCACTAGTAAAAGTTTGTGGAAAATTAAATGGTTTGTCAATATCCACTAAAACTTAAATACATTTACTAGGATCCAGCGATTCCCCTCCTTATACATACTCAACTGAAAAGCATACATATGTTTATCAAAAGCAGTATACTAGAATGTATACATAAGCATTATTTTAATAGCTAAAAGTTAGAAACCACCCAAATGTGCATACAATAGAATGGAAAAAATAAATAATCGAGAACTGCATGAATCATATCAATAAATCTTAGAAATCTAATGTTGAGGAAAAGATGGCAGGCACAAAAGAATGCTGTGAGGATTAAGTTTTTGTTAATTTGTCTGGCCAGGGGATGCCCAGATTAAACATTATTTCTAGGTGCGTCTGTGTCTATGTGAGCGGGTGTCATCCAATCCACTGAAAACCGGAATAGAACAAAAAGTGGAGAAAGGAAGAATTGACTCCTTCCTTCATGATTGCTTTAGGTGGGATGTTGATCTTTTGCTCTCAGTGCTTCTGGCTGTCAGGCTTTTAGACCCAAACTGGCTATGTTACTGGCTCCCATGGCTCTCAGACTGAATTACACTACTGGCTTTCCTGGGTCTCCAGCTTGAAGATGGCAGATTGTGGGATTTCTCAGTCTCAATAATCATGTGGGCCAATTCACTATTCTTTCTTTCTTTCTTGCTATCTATTGATCTATCTCATCTATTATCTACCTATCTATCAGCTATCTATCTATTATTGGTTTCTCTAGAGGCTCCTGAATAATACAGCTATATTGAATCAGCTACATTTATGTAAAGTTTTAAAGCAGGATAAAGTAGTCTGTGGTGTTTGAATTCAAGAAGATGTGTGTAGAAATGGTGGGGAGATAGTGAATAGAAGGGAGCATGAGTGGAACTTTCAGACCGCTGCTCATGTTGATTTTTATCTAGGTGTTGATGACACAAGTATGCTCAACTTGTGAAAAATAATTTGACTTGAACATTTCATACATAAGTACTTTTATGTGTATATATTTTGCTTCAATAAAAAGTTAAAGTAACTTTTTAAAAAGTTACAGAAGAATAAGACAAGATAAGACCATTACTGACTTAATGAGGATTGGGACACTCTATCAGTAAAGATCCTTAATCACATGAGATACTTATTCAGGTTAACAAACAAACCTGTTACATCTCATGGAAATTATAAATATCAAGTATGATCTCACAACAAATTATAAAACAAGGATTTATGCATTTGCTTATTATTTGCATATTTGGCGCTATTAATTCTTTTTGTATTTTGCTGACATTTTATATAAAGTGCAGTGTTGGTAGAAAAATTTAAAATTCAATCTTAAATTCTAGAATATCCAAGTGGGCCAAAAAAGGAATTAATACCGTCCAGAGTTGAATACAATAACTAATGAGAATTTGTTTCCTTTTTGTGGAAGGAAACATCCTTTTCCTAAGGATGAACTTATCTTCATTTGTATGATCTATAGTTGCACCTTGTTGGGTAGAAAAATAATTCTATTCTTACTGTTGTTAGATAGAAACTTAAATATGAATGATGTCTTATTTGATTTCAGCTGTGATTATAGAATACACAAGATTAGGTGGCCTATAAACAACAGAAATTTATTTCTTATAGGTCTGGAGGCTGGGAAGTCCAAAATCAAGGCACAGGAAGTTTTGGAGTCTGGTGGAGACCCCCTTACTGCTGTGTCTTCACATGGTAGAAAGGGCCAGGGAGCTCTCTGAGGTTTATTTTATAAGAAACCATTCCATTCATGTGGGTTCCACCCTCATGACCTAATCACCTGTCAAAGGTCCCACCTCCAAGTACTAACAAATTTGAGATTAAGTTTTAGTGTATGAGTTTTGTGGGAACACAGTCTATAGAAAATAGAGAAACATGTGTGGATGCGGAGTTGTGAAAGGGGTAGAGTGTAACATCTAGTGTTGACTCACCTTTCCACATTGGCACATCTACACTCTCTTCTTCATTGGAGTGAGAACCCTGAAAATTATACTTTCCAGAGCTGCTTATTACCTGACTTCCAGTTGATTTTTGCCAATGAGAAAGTACAGATAAAAGATTGAAAGACAGAAAGAAGGCAGAAGCTATTTATATTCTGCTTCTATCGGTGATTGCCAGCAGTAGCAGCAGCAGGTGACTGAAAATAAGATCCATGGTCCCTCAGGATTAGGGGTAATTCAATAGCATCAATGAGACTGAGGGCTTCTGAATTGGCAGCAGTCCAGTTTTAAATGCAGCAGGAGCAGAGGCATCACTTCTGGCATTTCACTGACACTGTCAGGCTCATTACTTCCAGCCTGAAGGAGGAAGCAGCTTCTAGATCTCTTTTTTTTTTTCCTTTTTGCTCTCCATTTCCTCAAGCATTTTTCTTCTTTTCCCTTTTTCTGCTCTAGTCCCATATCCAATTCCCTGCAATATATCTCTCTTGCTTGAAATATCTAGAGAGGTTTCTCTTTTCTTGATAGGATAATAAACAATTCAACAAGGAAGCATTAATTCAGGAGCAGAAGCACAAAACATAAGCTAGCCCTTATGGAGACTGTATGCACACTGCAAATAATCTAGGTGAATGAGTTGCAAAAAACAAATGTGGTCTTTGAGTAGAATTATAAGGAATTATGTTTTCTCCAGAGATACATGTTTATTTTGTGGAGCCTGGGTTGTATTTCCTCTTGCTGCCCAAGTCAGGTAATTTAATGGTATTAACTACACAAGATAATCGGATGATCCTAAATAAAAAATTCTCTAGACTTGGTATCAGTACTCTTCGTGTTTATTTTTGATGGTCATAGCCCCTTGGTTTTAATGAGCCACTTGCTCAGGAACCAGGAAACAAAGCCTTGATTTTAATGAGCCATTCTCTAAGGGGCAAGGATGAGAATAAGAGCTTATGTAAGAGAATCTCACCTAAAGCAAGGAAGGAGAACATGGATTCAGAGAAAAAAAGAATTCTGTAATGCAAAAAAAGTCAGGAGAGGAGAAAAATATGTACAAAGTAGACTGGACAAAGAACCACAAACAATGTACAAAGATTAAATAAAAAACATAAAATACATAGTTAGAAATGAATTCAAATGTATCTATCGACACTTAATGTAAATGGACTAACCCTCCAAATAGCTGATAAAAATTGCCAAGTTGGATGAGGAAAAAGATGTGATTTTGCTCAATTTAACAAAATCATGCCTGGAGTGTAATATGGACAGAGGAAAGTTGAAAATGGAGGCATGAGAAAAAAAATACAAGGAAAAAACTAACCAAAATGAAGCTTGTACACTTGTAGACTTTTTGAAAAAAAATACATACTGCTACAAATTTTTTAAAAAACCAATGTTTTTGAAAGATCCAACTTTCTAGGAATACATAAAAATCATAAAATTGTGTGTACTTTATAATATAAGAAGAAATTGACTTCTGAGAAGAGATATATTAACACATTCAGTCTCAAAATCAATAAGAAAATATTAAGAATGCTTTGAAATTATCCAGTGTATGCATATTATGCACATATTTATTTCTATTTCTCTATAATTGTGTCTGCATCCGTATCTACATCGACCAACCATCTATGGATCTATGTGTATCTCTGTGTATCTATATATATAGCATCTGTCTATCCCTATCACCTTATCCTAGAACTGGAGAGTACATATTCTTTCTAAACAAACATGTACCATTTAAAAATTGACTATGTATGACCTAAAAAATTATCAAAAATTTGAGACCAATTTTCTGGCCACAATGCAATTAAGCTACAATTAAATAATAAAAATAGAACAGAAAATCCCCTTAGGTTTGGAAAGGTAAATCCACACTTTATAACACATGTGCCAAATAATTAATCATGATGAAAATTATAAATATTCAGTACTGAATGATAATAAAAATACTTCTTGTGATAAACAGAAAGAGAGATATTTAAAGAAAAATTTATAATATTAAATGCTGACATTAAAGAAGTAGAAAATCAGGAAATGGATCAGTTGATCATAAGTTCTCCAATATCCATACAAAAATAAATCTGAATAAAGAGCTGGCTTAACTAGAATCCTCCCTCCAGTTGTAACAGTTATATAACTAATATGCTCTACATTCAATTTATTTCATAAATAGAAGAATCTAAAAGAATCATTATATTTCTCTTATTTTTGAAATAGAAAAGATTTATAAAGCAGAAAATAGAATATTAAAAATAGATAATTTTACTAATATAACTTCTTTCTTCATTACTGTAAGTTTCTGTAATTTAAAAAATGTTGGTTTTTTAGAAGAAAAGAGAATGACCTAATATTTAGCACTCAGTTTTTCATCCAAATAGCTATCAAGTAGTATATTTCTTTTGCTGCTGAAATATTTAACAAATGAGAGATTAAAAATATGCTATTCTGACCTGAATTGCTTATAAAAAAATCATCTCTAAAAATGTATGATTAAATATG
Organism: Herpailurus yagouaroundi; assembly: GCF_014898765.1. Classification (NCBI taxonomy): domain Eukaryota; kingdom Metazoa; phylum Chordata; class Mammalia; order Carnivora; family Felidae; genus Herpailurus; species Herpailurus yagouaroundi. The sequence goes on along the minus strand of NW_024412395.1, from coordinate 66,052,978 downwards.
ATTCTTTTTCTACCAAATCACTTTTAAAATTTAAGGTATTTGTTAAAATTATTTATCCTGCATGAAGTCAATCAAGAAAAGATAATTTCCTTTAGTATGAAGATAAGTGATAGTCTCTTCCTCATTCATACATGAAATATGGTAATATAAAAAGCTATTTTTTTCTCTGAGATCTTCTCAAGCTTGGTTAGACTACTTAATTTACTAAGTGATGGGATATAATTTCATTACACAAAAATTGATAACTTTAGTAATAATATTTTATTCTCAATACACATGCATTTGTCAATGTCAAAAATAGACTTAAGGGAAATTAAGTAAGGTAAACCTTTTGAATTTGTGGTATATTTATAAACAGTAGATTAAAAGGAAATAATGAAGTCTGTATTGTTTCTGATCTATCAGTTCTATGACAGTAGAATATAAAGACAGTTGTGCTTAGTGTAAAGCATAAAGCATACATTAACCAATTTTGTGTGACAATCATTTTGGAACCTCATCCCTTTTTTGTCATATCTTTTAAAATAAATTTTTATTTAAACTTATTTATTTTTTCTTAATTAAGAAAACAATTTCTCAAAACAATTCCTCAGAGCATATTAATAAATACATCTTAATAACTCACATATCAGCAATTATTTATTTGAAAAAGTTTTAATACATTTCTGAAGACGACAAATTTTTTCTTTCAAGTAGCTCACTTTTTGCTACTCCCTAATACTTACACATCACAAATATCCTTTGATGGTATTTAATAGTGTCCTGTCAAACACTTTTGGCTTCCTGCAAGTTAAAAAAAATTCCTTTTTGTTCATTGCGCTTTTGTTGCAAAGTCCCATTTTGTTTAAACTCAACAGTTCATTTACCCTGAGACTACCAACATGCAACGGAATATGATTATAGAAAAACACATTATGCTTACTGGTAGGACTTTAAATTTATTGCTAAGAAATAAGTGGTAGAGGCCATCCTAGTAGATATTCTTACTTTATTTTGTTCCCATTTTCCAAGAGTCTCTCACATGCATTCATGCCTTTCCATAACCCTAGTGACTATCTTGCTTTATTCATTCTCAACTAATGACTCTGCTTTATATTGAAAGAAAAAAATAATAAAAGTTAACTATTTCTTCTTACAACAAAATCTATTCTGTATTCATGGGAACTCACATATCTTGCTGAGGTAGCCTCCAAAGATGGCCCCCAATGATTCCAACTTGTGTCATTACATTTACTTGTGGTAGTCCCTGCCTAATTGTATCCGAGTTCTGTTGTGTGGCCAACAGAATACAAAAAGGTAGTGGTATGTCACTTTAAGATTAGATTATAAAAATATTGTTACTTTATTCTTTCTCTCTCTTTTTACAGTTGTTCAGGAGGAAGCCAGTTCATGGACAGCCTTATGGAATGACCCATACAGTGAAGAACTGCAGCTCCTTGCCAACAAAAACGTGAGTGAACTTGGAATGGATCCTTTAAGACTGGTCATGTTTCTAGAGAGCAATTCCATAGCTAACAGCTTGACTACAACCTTGTAAGAGACACTGAGCCAGAGTAACCCAGGGAGCATGCTCTCAATTCTGCATCTCAGGCACCATATAAGGCAATATGTATTTGGTATTTTAATCTACTAAGTCGGGAGGTAATTTTGAGTATTAATTTAACAAAAACCTAATATGTGGGAGTGACTTGGAATCAGGCAGTGAGTGGAATTGGGAAAAGCTATACGGATTTTGAGAATACTGTAAGTTAAATGATTAAATGTTTTGAACACACTATTTATGGAATTTTGGACTTTGCCTTGGATATGTTGTTTATACAACGTTGAATTCTGGGGAGCCTGCTGGTGAGATCTTAAAGTGAGAAAAATATGACTGGAAATAGCGAGAAAGAGGATCCTTGTTATGTAGTGGCAGAAAGTTTATCAACTTTGTTGCCTGTAGTAATGTGCAAATTAGACAATGTGCCCAAATTAACTGGGCGATATAGCTAAGGAAATTTATAACTACAAGGTTGAAAGTATCCCCTGCTTTTTTTTCTTGATGATTATAGTAAATGCAAAAGGAGAAACATAAGCTAATGGGAGGATCCATTAAATTTAAAAAAGCTGGGACTTGCTGATTTTGAAGATTATAGCTTTTTCGGATGGCAAAGAAAGCTGAAATTAAGGAATGGTTTCCAAGTAAAGAGCAGATCCAGGGAACTCTTAGGAAAGCATAGTCTAAAGACAAAGTTTAAGGTATGATTGTAAAATCATTTTTTGAGATCTAGCTTACACAAAAGACACTATAAATGATTAAGGGTATTCCTAGGATTCTCTCAATCACAAAATGGTGCTTCTTTTTTTTTTTTTTTAAAGGTTTTTTTTTTTTTTTCAACGTTTATTTTTATTTTTGGGACAGAGAGAGACAGAGCATGAACGGGAGAGGGTCAGAGAGAGAGGGAGACTCAGAATCGGAAACAGGCTCCAGGCTCTGAGCCATCAGCCCAGAGCCTGACGCGGGGCTCAAACTCACGGACCGTGAGATCGTGACCTGGCTGAAGTCGGACGCTTAAACGACTGCGCCACCCAGGCGCCCCACAAAATGGTGCTTCTTAAGCTCAAGGTTGTTGTTCCTTAGTCATCTCAACAAAAGCCCAAAGAAGAGAGGGGCTTATCAAAAATAGATTTGTGTGCTTGGCTTTTGTCTAGTGGAGTTAATTACAGTAACATTCACAGGAGATCAATGATATTTTTAATGAATTGTATTAGCAGAAATACTGCTAGCTTGGCTTGAAAGGATTGAAACACTGGTAGCTTGGATTGAAAGGGAAATGTAAAATGAAAAGAGACTTTTGGACCCCTGAACCTTTATAAACAAGAAACAGGTTGATAAAAACTCAGATGAAAACACATGCTATATTTTATGTAATGGAAAGGGTGATTAGAATGTGGAAGCAAGAACCTTGTGGGCAGAGCCAGGAGATGTGAAAATTCATTTCCAGACAGGAGTAGGACTGAGTTTTAATCAAGTAACTTACAGTATTTGCTTGGATGAATTTCAGTATCGGTCTGTGCTAATAACCATTGTGTGCCAATTATTTTCCTTCTTTGAGAAGGAATGTACATAATATTTATTCTCTGCCTGTCTCAACATGGTACATTGAATGTGTGAAACAGATAGCTTTCTCTTCACACTTAGACAGGATTTGGAAGATGAGATTCTAGACCATGAGCTGATTTTTATGGGTCTTGGGTTGAGATATTTAGGAGTCTTGAGAAGGTGTTTATGTATTTTGCATATGGAAGGAATGTGAATTGTTGAAAACCAGAGGATAGACCATAGAAGAAAGCCTTTGAGATGGCTCCCTCATGATTTCCCCCTTCTGGAATTCACGCCTTTATAATCTTCCTCTCTCACCCACACTTTACAATGGTTGGTCTGTGTAATCAATAGAATTATAAAAAAGTGATGATATGTCATTTCTAAGATATATGTATGCAAGGTAGTATAGATTCCATCTTTCGTACACTTTTGTTCTCTTTCTTTGGTGTCACTATTTCTGGGAGAAGCTGAGTCATGATCAGCCCTAGGGAGAGCAGCCTTATGCAAAGCCTATGGGAGAGATGAGTCTCCTGTCATCAGCTACATGAGTGTGCTTGGATTAGATCCTCAAGCTCTAATTATATTTTCCAGCCCTAATTGTATGTTCATCAGACAGCTTGAATACAACTTCATTGAAGACTCTGCTTCAGAAACACACAGTTAAGTCATGCCCATATTCTTGATGCTTAGATGAGATACATTTTTGTTGTTTTAAGCTGGTAACTTCTGGGTTGATTTATTATGCAACCATGGATAACAAATATACCCTACTTTCCTCTTCTTTACCTTAAATTCTATCAGTGATTTCAAATATTTATTTCCATGTCGAAGTGAAGAGTATGCTAGAAAAAATGTTGGTGATCATCAAAGTCTCAGTATTTTGGTAGTTATGATTTCAGTTCACCAAATATTTATAGCTTTCCTTCTCTAGGTGGCATGGTAATACTGTGTTTTTCAGTCTCCTTTGTTTGCATAGAATCAAATGATTAGATCTGGCCAATTAGTTGTGAACAGAAATGATGTGCATTATTTCTTGTTTTGAGATTTTATTTGTCCTCCAGAGTTCTATCACACACTTTCTTTCTCTCCCTGTCTCTCTCTCTCATTTAAATGGCAACCAGCAATATTTCAGATATTCTGGATAGATTTTACTCAGTCAGCCTGAGTCCTGGAGGGACAGAGATGTAGAGCATAGCTCACGGCCTAAAAATGTTGATAATGTAGTAGGAGAAGAAATACACTTTTGTTGCACTTACTTACTGACATTAGGATGTTGTCACTGCAGGATAACCTGGCTGATGTGACAGAGCCAAGCATCATGTAAGCCAACAAAAAGTGGAAGCATTATAAACACTGCAAACTGGGGAGTAGCTCTTGAGGTGGTGCTAGTCTATTTCACCAAATATCATGACACAAAAGTAATGATCTGAAAAGTATATGGCATTATTTAAAAGCATATAAACATATTACATTCATAAAACATAACAGAATATTTAGTTGATCCTGATAAAAACCATGTAAAATGGTGTATGTTTAATCCTATTTGATTATTATCTACTTCCAGACACACAGTACAGTGGCCTCTCTAACAGTTGTGTGGGTACCACAGGGCTAGTTCTTACCAAAAACCTGTGAGGGAAGGTGAATTTGAGCTGCAGTATTTTATAGATGGTGATTTTCTGCTTTCCTTGTTCTTCCTGCTACTGTAAGTAGTGGAGTCCTTCACAACAGAACTTTATTAACTTTGCCCTAGTAGTGAAGAGTCTCTAACTCATACAAATGGACGTGTGATATGATAAAAAATAAAACTTTAGAAAAATAATTTTATGGGTTTTTACTCTTTCATCATAATCTAGTACATCCAGACTGATGCTGAATTTGGTCCCAAAGTAAGAGTGCTGCACTAACAAAACCCTAAAATGTGACATTTGTTTATTTAGTGAAATTAAAGCTGGAAAATTGATGATCTATGATATATAATGGCAAATATTTGGTAAAACTTTGATCTGAAGTAACTTGGGAGGCAGACTTGTAAATCAGGGGCAGGGTTTCTCTATCTCAGTACTGTTGACATTTTGGGGATATATAATTCTCTTTTGTCAGGAGTTGTCATTTGCATCACAGGATGTTTAGCAGAAAACCTGGCCTCTACCCACTAGATGCTAGTAGCACTCTTCCAGATGTGAAAGCCAAAATGTCTCCAGGCATTGTTAAATACACTCCAGAGAGCAAAATTGCCCTTGGTTGAGAACCAAACCTGCTATAGGGGAAGAGATCAGAAAAGATGAAGTTAACAGGGCAGATTGATAACTGTTGGTTGTCTTTACCCTAGTATTATGAGCAGGAGGTCAGCTCAGGAATTGACTGTGATTTAAGAATATATATTTTTCTTTCTGGAGAAGCAAAATATGAAGACCTGAAGAGTTGGAAAGACAACGTTTGTCATATGCAAACATTGATCTACATGTGGAAATAGTCACATCTGGAGTTATTTTTAAGATAAATTTCTCATTTTTTGTATTTCTTTGCATTCCAGTCTGTGCCCCTATACACTGATTTTTTGTTTTGTTTTTCATTTCAAATAGATATTTTGTTTTGGAACAGTTTTAGATTTAAAGAAAAATTGAAAACAGTACAGAAACCCTGTATACTCATACTGTTTCCTGATTATTAACATTCTTTACATTAGTATGGTGCATTAGTTATAGTTAGTGAACCAATATTGATACATTAGTATTAACTAAAGTCCATACTTAATTCACATGTCCTTAGTTTTTACCTAATGTCCTTTATCTGTTCCAGGATTCCATCAAGGATTTCACCTTACATTCGGTTGTCATGTCTCCTTAGGATTCTCTTCTTTATGACATTTTCTCAGACATTCTTTTTTTTTTAGTTTTATTTTTTATTTTTCTAAATTTACATCAAAATTAGTTAGCATATAGTACAACAATAATTTCAGAGAGACAAGACATTCTTTGTTTTTGATGGTGTTGGCAGTTTCCATTGGTTTCCTTTATTAGGATTTATCTGATGTTTTTCAGATTAGATCAGGATTTTAGGTTTTGGAGAAGAATACCATAGAAGTGAAACACTGTTTTCATCATATGATATCAAGAGTACATATTATCAAAAGGAATAATTACTGTTGATGTCGATCTTCATTACGTGGTTGAGTTAGTGTTGAGTTATTCATTTTTCCACTCACTTTTCATACTGTGGTCATGGGAAAGAAGTCACTATTCACAGCTCATGCTTTGAGTGGGAAGTTATGCTCAGCCTCCTTGAAGAGGGAGTACCTGCATAAATTATTTAAAATTCTTTTACATAGAAGATTTATCTCTTATCCCCCATTTGTTTATTAATTTGGTATTTATGCATATCATTATGGAACCATGGATATTTAGTATATACTTGGAATTATAAACCAATAATTCTTTATTTTCTTGCTCAAATTGTTCTCATTTTGGCCATTGGAAGAGTTTTAAATTTGTTCCTGTGTCCCTGTGACATATCCCCCCATCAATTTTTTTTAAGATTTCTTTATTTCCAACACTACAAGATGTTCCAGGTTCATCTTGCATATTTTTTTCCCAGTCTTAGAATCAGCCATAATGTCCCTGTCTTACCCTTTTAGGTCCAGGAGATCATTAGTGATAGCCCCTCTTTCACTTATTTTGATCTTGGTAATTGTATCCTTTCCTTTTTTTTTTTTTTTTTTTTTTTTTTTTGGCTAGTCTGGCTAGAGGTTTATCAATTTAATTCATATTATCAAAGAACAAACATTGGCATTTTTTATTATGTATATTGTTCTTATGTTTTTAATTTTATTGATTACTGGTTAAACATATTATTTCCTTATATTTGTTTGCTGTAGGCTTAAATTGCTCTTTTTTCTTTAAGTCTTTAAGTAGAAACTTAAGATTACAGATTTTAGATCTTCTTTTCTAATGAACTTAATTCTGTACATTTCCCTCTGAACACTGCTTACAATGCTTTCCACCAATTTTTATAAATTATATTTTCATTTAAATTTAGCTAAAAAATTAAATTTATGACACTTCTTCACTGATCAACGTGTAGTTTATAAATGTGTTCTTTAATGTTCAAATATTTGGGGACTTTTCCATATTTCTTTCTGTTATTGATAGTTCTTGACTTCTAATTCATTTTCATTGTGGTCTGAGAATATACTTTGCACAATTGTTATCTTTTAAACTGCTAAAGGAGTATTTTGTTGCCTATAATATGACATATTTTGGTAAATGCTCCATGTGAGTTTGAGAAAGATGTGTATTGTTTAATAGAGTATTCTATAAATATGAATGAGATCAAGTTGATTTATAGTTCTATTCAGGTCATCTGTATCCCTACTGATTTTCTGCTTGCCTGATTTATCAATTATTGAAAGAGGGTTGTTGAGGTCCAAATATAGTGGTGAATTGTCTATTTCTCCTTGCAATTCTATTGGTTTTTGTTTCATGTACTTTGACACTCTGTTGTTAGATACACACACATTAAGGATTGTTATGTCTTTATGGAGAATTGACCTCTTTATCATTATGAAATGCCTCTATTCCTGATACTGTTCCTTGTTCTGAAGTCTATTTTGCCTAAAATAAAAAGAGCTATTTCAGCTTTATTTTGATTATTATTAGCATGATATCTCTTTCCCTATCCCTTTACTTTTAATTTATCAGAGTCCTTATATTTAAAGTACATTTCTATAGGGGTGCCTGGGTGGCTCAGTTGGTTAAGTGTTCGACTTCAGCTCAGATCATGATCTTATGGTTTGTGAATTCACGCCCCATGCTGGTCTCTCTGCTGTCACACAAAGCCCACCTTGGATCCTCTTTTCCCCCCTGCCCCTACCCTTTTCTCTCTGACCTTTCCCTCTCTCTGCCCCTCTATTTCCTCCCCCCATGTACACACATTCTCTGTCTCTTTCTCCAAAAATAAACATGATAATAAAGTAGGTTTCTACAGATAACACATAGTTATGTCTTTTTGTCTGGGTCTTTAGGTCTATTGTCACCCTGACAATTTCTGTCTTTTTACTGGCATATTTAGACCATTAGCATTTAAGGTGATTATGGATAGAGTTGTATTAATATCTACAATATTTGTAACTTTTCATCACAGTTCTTCTTTGTTTCTTTTATTCCTTTTCCTCTTTTTCTGCCTTTTCTGATTTTGATTAAGCATTTTATGTAATTCCATTTTTTTTCTCTCCCACCTACCCCAATGTCTGTAAATTACTGATCAATTTACTTTCTCCATAATTTTGTCTTTTCCAGATTCTCACATAGTTGGAATATACAGTATGTAGTCTCTTCAGAGTGACTTCTTTTACTTAGCAATATACATTTAAGGCTTCCCCATGTCTTGTGGCTTGATAACTTATTTCTTATTATTCTATTGAATAGGTTATAACAGTCTGTTTATCTCTTCATCTATTGAAGAACATTTTGGTTGCTTCCATGTTTTGGCAATTATGAATAAACCTGCTACAAATAACTGTATATAGGTTTTTGTCTGGAGATGTTTTCAACTCATTTTGGGTAAATAGCAAGGAGCATGCTTACAGGATCACATGGCAAGATTACATTTGGTATCTTTAAGAAATTGCCAAAGTGTCTTTCAAGGTGGCTATACCATTTTTCATTTCCACCAGCCAGGCAGGAGAGTTCTTTTTGCTCTACAACCTCAGCAGCATTTGGTGTTGTGAACATTTGGACTTTAGCCATTCTAATAAATGTGCAGTGGTATCTCAGTTTTGTTTGAATTCAGAACTCCTTAATGACATATGATGTAGAGCTTCTTTTCATATGCTTATTTGCCATATGTATCTCTTCAGGTGAGGTGTCTGTTCTAAATTTTTCCCACTTTTTAATTGGATTACATTTTTAATTGTTGAATTTTGAGTAGTCTTTGTATTCTTGAAAAATGTCCTTTACCAGATATTTGTTTTGTTAATATTTCCTCTCAATCTGTAGGGTTTTTTTCCCCCTTTTCTCAAAAGTGTCTCTTTGCAGAGAGATGTTTAATTTTTTTTAATTTTTAATGTTTATTTATTTTGAGAGAGAGAGAGAGAGACAGAGTGCAAGTGAGGGAGGGGCAGAGAGAAAGGGAGACAGAATCCAGGCTCTGAGCTGTCAGCACAGAGTCTAACGCAGGAGTCAAACCCACGAACCGTGAGATCATGACCTGAGACGAAGTTGGATGCTTAACCAACAGAGCCACCCAGGTAACCCAGAAAGATGTTTAAATTTTAATGAAATCCAATATATAATTTTTCTCATGGATCATGCTTTTGCTGTTGTATATAAAACCTTTTTGCCAAACCCACAGTCACATTGATTTTCTCCTATGTTACCTTCTGGATCTTTTATAGTTTTTTGCTTTACACAGAGGTCTGTGACCCATTTTAAGTCAAATTTTGTGAAAGGTGTAAGGTCATTGTCTAGATTCATCTGTTGCACGTGAATATCCAGTTATAGCACCATTTGTTGAAAAAACTATCCCTTTTCTATTGCTATTGCCTTTGTTCCTTTTTCAAAGATCAGTTGACTATTTTTGTGTAGGTAACTTTCTGGGTTATCTACTCTATCCCATTGATCTATTTGTTTACTCTTTTACCATTACTGTAGTGCTTTGATTATTGTAGCTGTATACTAAGTCTTAAAGTTGTGTAGTGACTGTCTTCTGACTATTCTTTTTCTTCAACATTGTGTTGGACATTGTGGATCTTTTGCCTTTCTATATAAACTTCAGAATCATTTTGTTGATTTCCACAAAGTAATATGTTTGAATTTTTATTGCAGATGTATTGAATCTAAGGATCAAGTTGCAGGATTTGGTATTGTCACAATATTATTTCTCTCTGAAAAACCTCCTTTAATGTGTTTTACAATGAAGATCTACTAGTAACAAATACCTTTAGTTTTTTGTTTGTTTGAAAAACTATTTCTCCTTCACTTTCAGAGAGAATTTAATTTGATCAGAATTCTAGGTTGATTTTTTTTTTCTTTCAACACTTTAAGTATTTTCCTTCACTTTCTTTGTTCTTGCATGGTTTCCAAAGACAAGTATGATCTAGTTTTTATTCTTGTTCTTTTGTAAGTAAGGTGTTTTCTCCTCTGGCTTCTCTCAAAGTTTTTTCCTTGTGTTTGCTTTTCTGCAGTTTGAACATAATAGGCTTATCTGTATGTATATATTTTCCCCAAATTTATTCTACTTGGTGTTCTCTGGGCTTCCAGAATATTTGGTTTGGTGTCTGTCATTAGTTTGGGAAAATTCTTGGTTATTATTACTTTAAAAATTTCTCTGTAATATTTTTTTTCTTCTCCTTCTGGTATTGCTATAGTGTTACATTTTTTTGTAATTGCCTTCTTCTTCACTCTTTTTTTCCTTATTGCATTTTAATTTGGGAAGTTTATATTGACATATCTTCAAGTCCATTGATTCTTTTCTTAGCCATGTCCAGTCTATTGTTGAGTTCATCAAAGGAATTATTTAATTCTGTTACAATATTTTACATTTCTACCATTTTTATACATCCTTAGAACTTTCATCTGTCTCTACTTTGGGTAATTTATGTGATCTTTTATATTTGTACTTTTTTCTATTAGCATCAATAACATATTAATCATAGTTATTTTAAATTTTGTCTGACAGTTATAAAGCATGTATCATATCTGAATTTGGTTCTAATACTTATTTTGTCTCTTTAGATTGTGATTTCTCTTGCTTTATTCATGCCTCACAATTTTTTGTTGAAAGCCAGATATGATACATTTGATACTTAGAACTAAGATAAAAGGACTTCAGTATGAAATTTTATGTTAATATTTCTGGGGATTGTACTGTGTTTAAAGGTAACTGTACCTGTAGTTGCCAGAGGTTTCATATTTTTCCAGTGTCTTTTTTTTTTTTTTTTTTTTTTTGGTCTTCCCTATTGTCTTTGGGTTTCTCTGAAAACTCATCTTTAAATAGAAATAGGAATGTGCTAACATGATTATGGAGGCTGAGAAGTCTCATGATCTAAAGTTAATAAGCTGGGAACCCAGGAGTGACAGTGGTATAGTTCTGTTCTGAAGGCCTACAGGCTCAATACCCAGGAAAAGCCAATGTTTTACAAAGTCAGGAATAAAATCTATGTCCCAGCTCAAGACAGTCAGGCTGGCAGAAATTTCTCCTCACATGCTGGATGTTCAGCCTTTTAATCTCTTCAGGCTTTCAACTAATTGGGGCCTGCCCACATTATGGAGGGCAATTGGCTTTTACTTAGTCCACATATTCAAATGTTAATCTCATCTAGAAACTTCCATACAGCACACTTAAGATGATGTTTTTTTCTTTTTTTAAAAGAATTTTCATGTTTATTTTTGAGAGAAAGAGAGAGAGAGAGAGAGAGAGAGCAAGTGGGGGAAGGGCAGAGAGAGAGGGAGACACCGAATCTGAGGCAGGTTCCAGGCTCTGAGCTCTCAGCACAGAGCCCCATGCAGATCATGACCTGAGCTGAAGTCAGATGCTTAACCAACTGAGCCACCCAGGTGCCCCAAGATGATGTTTGACCACATTTCTGGGTACCCCATGGTCCTGTCAAGTTGCCGCATAAAAATTATCCAACACAGTCATTTCCTGACATGTGTCACCTATCTCTCCTTATCTGAGTGGGAATGTTTATTGTGATTAACATGACTGCATTGAACAATTGATTATTGACTGTGCATGGATAAGATAACTTGTCTTTATAAATTTTTTTAAAATGTTTATTCATTTTTGAGAGAGATAGAGAGAGAGAGAGAGAGCAGGGGAGGGGCAGAGAGAGGGAGACACAGAATCTGAAGCAGGCTCCAGGCTCTGAGCTGTCAGCACAGAGCCCAAGGTGAGGCTTGAGCTCGTGAAGTGCAAGATCATGACTTGCACTGAAATCAGATGCTCAACCATTGAGCTACACAGGCGCCCTGATAACTTGTCTTTATAGTTCATAAGACGATTAATCAAAAATTGACACATTTGGCTGAGGTGGAGACTAGCACCCTTCACCAAGGGGTTCTGTACACTGCACATAATTGCATTATTGGAATAGTTTTAGGATTATATTCTTTGCATAGGTTTACAATGAATAATGTGTAAGGGTAGGAAAGTGAAGTCATATTGGATCACCAGAAGGGAGAACAATAGTGGACGTTACCACAGTTTATCAATGTCTGGTTTTTCTCTACTTTGCTACTTGGGTTAGAATTATATCACCCTGCTCTCTTGATATTAGATGTGACCATATGATTTCCTTTGACCAATAAAATGTGAGCATGAGTGACAGGTTTCATTTATAGGTTGAGGGAATTAACTTAGACTTTACTTCTATAATCACCATATAAAGGGAAGTGAAAATGAGAGATGGACAGCAACAATTAACTGCAATTGTTACAATGATTAGTGAGATACAGAGGAAAGCTATCCAAAATTCATTTTTCTATTATTAACTCTGTAAAAACATAGTGTTCCATATATTATTCAAAAACTGAGACTTAATAATATCCTCCAACTAACATTTGCAGACTTGAATATATTAGAGGCTATTTTTAAGGGCCAATTGTTTTTAGACAAAACTAAAAACATAGTAGATTAAAAATTAAAAGTAAATAATTATACTTAGAAGTTGCAACACAAATTCTTATCTCAACTTTGATATAGAGTTTAGCTCAAATTAAATGTGGTTGAATCAGTAGTTTGAAAATAAATTATACCAGTAACTCACCCCAGTTTTAAGATCTTCTATAAATAGACTCTTAAGTAGACATAATTTGTAGTTTTTCTATTTTTTCCTCAAAGAATCAATGTATATCTCAGTAATGAGATGTTTAGTTCTGAGAATAAACAGTCTCTAAATAACATTATTTTCTTTGAGTGTTATTAAAATAGACCAACTAGGGGCGCCAGGGTGGCACAGTCGGTTAAGCGTCCGACTTCAGCCAGGTCACGATCTCGCGGTCCGTGAGTTCGAGCCCCGCGTCGGGCTCTGGGCTGATGGCTCAGAGCCTGGAGCCTGTTTCCGATTCTGTGTCTCCCTCTCTCTCTGCCCCTCGCCCGTTCATGCTCTGTCTCTCTCTGTCCCAAAAATAAATAAACGTTGGAAAAAATAAAATAAAATAAAATAGACCAACTTTACAATTTTTTTTCAAATAATTACTCTATCTAATTTTCTAGTTCTGTGCCATCAATAAAATAAAAAATAAAAATAAAAATAAAATTAAAAGAGGCACCTGGGTGGTTCAGTTGGTTAAGACTCTAACTCTGGATTTCAGCTGAGGTCATGATCTCACAGTTCTTGAATTCGAGCCCCGCATTAGTCTTTGCTGACAATGTGGAGCCTGCTTGAGATTCTCTCTTTCTCTCTCTGCTCCTCCCTCCCTCTCTTCCTCTCCTCTGAAAAATAAATAAGCATTTTAAAAATAATATAAAAAATTAAAATATGTCTGTTTATGTGTGACATACATGATTTGTATTTCCTTATAAATTGTTTTTCATGATTGCCATCTTTTAGACCTGATAATTCAACAAGGAGTGACATGTATGCATTTATTTTGTTTGTGTTTGTGTGTGCATGTGTGTAGTTCTGTGAGGACTAGAGGGTGGAATTTGAAATGAATCTCTAATCTATGTCTCTTTCCTCTGCCTACCAAATCTAATGATAACACTCCATGGCGACAATGAGAGAAATAGGGCAGAAGGTCAGGTTCTGGTTTCGGCTGCATTGCCACAGTGCTCTCCATGTACTACCACTCTAGACCTTCCCTTAGAATTTTATCAATCATTTCTCAGTGTTTTCTTGTTACCTTTGTTTTTATTATTTTTAGTTGCAGGTGTTTGCAGACACAGTTTTAGCCTCATGGGAGGGACTCAGAATTCTGAATCTCTCCACTGACAGTGAAGAGAAATGGGCAGCTTAGTGATAAATTAGGTTTGTTTAGATGATTTGGACTATAAGATGGCTTGAACAATTGGTTTTGGAGATCTTGTGTCACAGTATTTACAGTAATGTTATTCACAGAAGCACCAACAGAACCCTGATTGTTCACTCCTGAACTAGGAGGTGGATAGAGAACGTGTTAAGGTCAGTTTAAACCCTGTCCTCAGTCTTAAAGTGATGTATTCTATTTATTCATGAAACTAAGTATTCTGGGAATGACAAGTTCAGGACACCAAAGAGCTTCCAGAACAAAACCTTTCTAATTAAAGGCAAATCAGTGTGAGAAGGTTGATGCTGCCCATGATTCATTTCGTTGTTTCCTTGATATGGCTTGGTTGAGTCCCATGACTCTGAAACATTCTGGAAAATCAATGCTTTTTAGTTTAGCATTCTGTTATCCATACTTTGTTATAATTCCCAATGCTGTCTCTCTGATCTCAATTTTATGATTTGCCTTGGACCCTGAATACAAATAAACAATGCAGAAAATGTTTGAGTTATATGACATGCTCAGTTTTTAAGATAGACTATGGTTATTTGAAATTCTGGGAGTTGCTGAATATAATAAGTTTCTTTTCAGTAGATTGCCATCTCATCTTCATTCTGAATTCAGGAATGGAGAAGTTTAAGATTGCTTTTTTTCCTCATATAAATTAAAATGTGTGCTCCTTATTATTTTGCATATTTGTGCTTTTTGTCTTTTTCTCTTGATTAAGTGACATAGTAGTTTATCTGTTCTGAGATCTGCTTTTGCTATAAACAACTAACACTTGGTTTTATGGATTATTTTTATAATTTTTTGTGTCTTCCAATTTATGAAATTTTATATTTTTCTTCATTAATTCCTTTCATTAAATACTCTTATGTTCATTTTTTAATTTTTATAATTATTCAGATTGAGTAATTACTTTATGCTATTTTTCCTTTTTAGAAATGTAAATACTTAAAAGTAAGAATTTTCTTTTGCTGTGCTCAGTTGTATTCCAATATATTTCAATAATATCTGCAACTTGTTTTTATTTTTTCTTGGAACACATGTAGGAGTGACATTTAAAAAATTACCTTAGGTTAGAAAACCTCTGTAATTCTAATAAATTATAGACACTACAGTGACTATTCTGTGATTATAACATGATAAAACTAGAAAACAACTAAAGAAAAAACTATTAGCACAGGCTGAGACACATACAGAGATTCCCTCTCTGTCTCTCTCTCTGTCTCTTTCACACACACTAATATGAAACACCTACATTCACTCCAAAAAAGGACTTAAAAGTAGTGCATAAATAAAATATTCCAAATATTTATGGCCCAATTGGAACTATCTTTAAATCACTTGAAAAACAAAGAAGTATAAATTTAGCATAAAAAAAGAAAATAAAACGTTATTTGACATTGTCTACATTGACTATATGACTTGTTTTCAGTGTTTTGTAAATGTTAAAAAAAGTTATTGTTGAATATATAAAAATTAATAGTGTCTTTTAATTGTTAGCAAGAAAAGGAATGAATGGTAGGAGCCAAAGAAGTGTAACACGTTTTAATAATTAACATGTTATTAAAATTGAAAAGAATGTGTTCAAAGGAAAGGCTAAGTAAAGAAAGATATAATCTACATGAAACTATTCTGGGATGGTGATAAATTTAAAAGAATAATAGTTTTTGACATTAAACACTGTAACATTAGGGAAAGAAAATAAATAGTAAATAACTAGATTTAAGAAGCCCATTCAAAAAAAAAATTGAAGTAATGTGGTAGAAGGATGTAAGTTATTCTCAATAGAATAGAGATATTAAATTAAAAATAATGTAAATGTTAGAGGAGAATTGAACTAGAAAACCAATGGGAATGAGAAATAAGCATTTTAAGAGTTACTGACAGAGTTGACCTATGTGAGTTGATGAGTTTTACAGAGTATTTCAAACACCATTATCCAATAACCTCCAGGCTAATTTAAGCTCATCCATTACACAAAGAAAAGCAGTATGAGGTACTCTCAGGTGCTTGTTTACCAAAAGACTTAAAAAAAGCAATATAATGAAAGCACCTCAGACATTATAAAGCAAGAATAAATACCATAAGAAAAATGAGAAAAAGAGAAATATGCATTATGAGAAGGAAATGTATGAAACTCTGATTTAACTTGGACTTGATAAAGTTTTCTTATTTCTATATCCTTATACTCATATTTCTATATGCTTATACCCTTATTTCTATATCCTTAGGGATCCTTCAATAAACCACTTTATTTGGCATAGCATCTTTTTTTCTGGATAAACACAGTCTTGGGGCAATCATAAAAAATTTCCAAATACTTAATGTTTATAACATCTAGGAAAAGTTAAAACTATATCTGTATTTATATCTATATCTATATCTATATCTATATCTATATCTAATCTATCTATATCTATATATAATTGTATGAAATATATATATATAATATATATATATAATATCTGCCATATATTTGTATCTTTCCTTATAATTATATATATCTATCATCTATCTATCATCATCATCATCTATCATGTATGTGTCATCTACCTATTAACCTACCTCCATGCTGCTATATCTGTGTCTATCCCTTCAAGGAAATAAGATAGAATGCATATATTATTGAAATGAAATTTGAAATGTATAAAAGCATTTATTTTAAAATTTTAATCCAGATTGAGTAGTTTTTGAAGTTAAAGGATTTTTATTTCTTACATTTCAATAAAGGGCAGAATTATTTCTAAAAGATAAACTTCACAGTGACTAACTTAATATTATCGACCTTTTTTTTTGTCTTATGAAATAAAAAATCTAATTTTGGATATCTCTGATACTATATAATTTTATTTTAAAAATCAACAATTTCTTCTGTATTAAAAAATCCATTGGTAAATTTTTAACAGGCTTTTTCTTTATTTTATTCATTTTAATTCAGTATAATTAACATACAGTGTTACATTAGTTTCAGATGCACAATGTAATGATTCAAGAATTCTGTACATTACTCAGTGCTCATCATAAGTGTATTCTTTTTTTTTTTTTTTTCAACGTTTATTTATTTTTGGGACAGAGAGAGACAGAGCATGAATGGGGGAGAGGCAGAGAGAGAGGGAGACACAGAATCGGAAACAGGCTCCAGGCTCTGAGCCATCAGCCCAGAGCCCAACGCGGGCTCGAACTCACAGACCGCGAGATCGTGACCTGGCTGAAGTCGGACGCTTAACTGACTGCGCCACCCAGGCGCCCCCATAAGTGTAATCTTGATCCCCTTTACCTATTTTACCCATCCCCCCACCTACCTCCACTCTGGTAAGCACTAGTCTGTTCTCTATAGCTAAGAGTATATTTTTTGATTTGTCTCTTTTTTTATCTGTTCATTTGTTTTGTTTCTTAAATTCCACATGTGTGTGAAATCATATGGTACCTGTCTTTCTGACAGCCTTATTTCACTTAGTGTTATACCCTCTAGATCCATCCATGTTGTTGCAAATGGCAAGATTTCATTCTTTTTTATGGCTGAATAATATTCCATTATATATATATATATACCACATCTTTACCCATTTATCAATCAATGGCTACTTGGATTACTTCCATAATTTGACTATTGTAAATAATGCTGTAATAAATATAGGGGTGTGTGTACCTTTTTGAATTAATATTTTCTTTTTTTTTTTTTAATTTTTTTTTTCAATGTTTTATTTACTTTTGGGACAGAGAGAGACAGAGCATGAACGGGCGAGGGGCAGAGAGAGAGGGAGACACAGAATTGGAAACAGGCTCCAGGCTCTGAGCCATCAGCCCAGAGCCCGACGCGGGGCTCGAACTCACAGACCGTGAGATCGTGACCTGGCTGAAGTCAGACGCCCAACGACTGCGCCACCCAGGCGCCCCTTGAATTAATATTTTCATATTCTTCCAGTAGTAGAATTACTGGATCATATGGTAATTCTATTTTTAATTTTTTGAAGGACTTCCATACTATTTTCTACATTGACTGCACCAGTTTGCGTTACCACCTACAGTACAAGAGTGTTCCTTTTTCTCCACATGCTTGTCAACGCTTGTGTTTTTGATTTTAGCTATTTTGACAGGTGTAAGGTGATAGATGTTTCATTGAGGTTTTAATTTGTATTTCTCTTATGATAAGTGATATCAAGCACCTTTTGTGTGGCCACCTGTATGTCTTCTTTGTAGAAATGTCTGTTCGTGTCTTGTGCCTATTTTTTAATTGGATTATTTGTTTTTCTGATGTGCTATGTAAGTTCTTCATACATTTTGGATATACTAACCTTTTATCAGATATATCATTTGCAAATATCTTCTCCCATTCAGTAAGTTGTCTTTTTTCTTTGTTGAGTGTTTCCTTTGCTGTGCAGAAGATTTTTATTTTGATATAGCCACAATAGTTTATTTTTGCTTTTGCTTCCCTTGCTTTAGAAGACATATCTAGAAAAATGTCGCTATGATCGACGTCAGAGAAATTACTGCCCATGCTCTCTTCTGAAAATTTTATGGTTTCAGGTCTCACATTTAGATCTTTAATTCATTTTGACTTACTTTTGTGTATGGTATAAGAAACTGGTCCAGTGTCATTCTTTTGCTTGTAGTTGTCCGGTTTTCCCAGCATCATATGTTGAAGAGACTGTCTTATCCCCATTATATATTCTTGCTTCCTTTGTTGAATATTAATTGACCATATATTGTGTTTTTGTTTTCTGGGCTCTCTATTCTGTTCTATTGATCACTGTGTCTATTTTTGTGCCAGTACCATACTGTTTTGATTACTACAACTTTGCAGTATATCTTGAAATCTGGGATTATGACACTACCAGTTTTTTTCTTCTGTTTCAAAATTTTTTGGTTATTTGGAATCTTTTGTGAAAAATACATTGGTAAATTTTAATATCTGTTGATAGTTATAAAAATGCATTTTCAAAGTTCATAGCAGTTGAAGGATACTGAAACAGTTGCACACATGCAGTGAGAAAAGCCCCATGGCTGTTATTTCTTTTCCATGTTCAATGCTGTCATTTGGCAACTGATCAGTCCTTTCCTTTCTGCATGATGACTGAATGACAAACCTATCCTTTTGGACTCTGTTAGATTCTCACATCTAGTTGGCAGAGAGACAATGTGTAGGCTATGCCCACAGTTTTCATGGTAAGGCCTGAAAATGTATCATATATCTTCTGCCCACATTTGTTTGTCATAATTTAATCACAAAGATACACCTAACTCCACATTCAGTGTGTACATAATTCTGTGTGTGTGTGTGTGTGTGTGTGTGTGTGTGTGTGTGTGTACATGCATGTGTTATGGCTGGGAGGTGTTCACTGGGTGCTCAGGAGGGAAACAAAGATGGTTATAAGCATGGTAGATGGAACCATATTCTGTAAATGGGTGTTTTAAAAGTTAATACACAAATGATTTTCTTATTTAAAAATTTTAGCTCAGTTAGAAAACGTACTAGAAGAACACATACAGCTTACAAAAGCCTCAAAATGGAAATATTTAACAAGAAATGCTTTAGATATATGTGAAAAATTAAGGAATAATTAAGATGACCTGAAGAATTACACTCACAGGGTGTCCCTGAGATGACTCAATATTGGAAAGGCACTCTCTTTTCCTGTTTTAATCTGTAATTTTAGTGGCTTTCCAATAATGTATCATTGTGAATTTTTAGTTTGCAGAACTAATTCTAAATTCACATTAGAATAAATAAAGATTCCCAGGAAATTGTATAAAAATAAAAATTAATGATGAGATACAATTTCTACTAAGTTTAAAACTAACAAGTTTTGCTTCATGAAAATAGATTTATCCAATAATTTTACTCTTAGAAATTTATAGATAAATACAACATATAAAACTTTTACTGCCATGGGTGCCTGGGTGGCTCAGTTGGTTGGGCATCGGACTTTGACTCGGGTCATGATCTCACGGTTTGTGGGTTCGAGCCCCAGGTCAGGCTTTGTGCTGACAGCTCAGAGTCTGGAGCCTGTTTCGGATTCTGTGTCTCCCTCTCTCTCTCTGCCCCTCCCCTACTCATGTTCTGTGTCTCTCTCTCAAAAATAAATAAACTTGAAAAAAAAAGCTTTTATTTCCAGTGCTTTAATGGGACTGATCCATCAAATTATATGCCCAGTCTTTTAGATTACCACTGCAACCAGTTATTATGAATGTTCTATGATAAGCACTTGCTGACACGTATACTATTTATATTCATTGCAACAATGTTAATTATAACAAAACTCAGAAAAAATCTAAATATCAAAAAATGCAGAAATTTTAAAAAATGATCTAATAAACAGCTATGATAAAGAAGTAGCATGGTATAATTTCTAAGACAAATTTTTTTCCAGATGCAAAGAAATATATACATTATGTTGCCATTTTGTTTTGAAAAGTCTTTTTATTTTGACATTATTATAGAGTCAAAGGCAGTTGCAAAGATAGGACAGAAAGGACCCATGTACCCTTTAACCCATTTCTCCCAATAGTTGTATCTCACATAATTATGGTACAATAATATCAAACCCAGGAATTTGACACTGGTACAATGACATTGGTGTGTATGTAATTTTATCACAGGGGTAGATTTTTATAACCACCACTACAGTCAAGATAAAGAACTACTCGATCACTCCAAAGTTCTGTCTCATGCTATAATCACCCCCTCACCCCCACACTTATATTCCCTACTAACGCTTGTAAACCTCTAATCTGTTTTCTAAATCAATAATATTGACATTTCAGGAGTGTTATATAAATGAAATCACATCTTATGTCACTTTTTGAGAGTGACTTTTTTTTTTTCTCTCAGCATGATAGCCTTGAGATTCATCCAAGGTTTTGTGGGTATCAGTAGTTTGTTCCTTTATATTGATGAATAGTATTTTGTGGTATGGATGTACTGCAGTGTTTTAACCATTCATTTGTTAAGGGACGATGTGGGTGTTTCCAATTTGGGTCCACAATTAATTTTAAAAAAGGCCACTAAGAAGAAAGATGGTCAAGTTTCACTTTTTTGGTATAAATTCTCAGAAGTACAATTGCTGGGTTGTATGGTAAGTGTATGTGTTTTTGTTGTTGTTGTTGTTGTTTGTTTGTTTTTGTTGTTGTTTTAAGAAACTGCCAAACTTGTTTTTTTGAAATGGTTGTACCATTTTCTATTTCCACCAGCAATGTATGAGAGATCAGATTCTTTTCATCCTTGCCAGTACTGGGTAACACTATTTTCATAATATTATTTAACTGAATCATTTAATTAAAATAGGTTACTATTTTTATGATTTAAAAATGGTAACTTTTTATTTTGGCTGTTCTAGTAAGTGTATAGAGATGTCACTTTGGTCTCAATGGCTAGCAATGTTGAACATCTTTTTTAATGTGCTTATTTGTCGTCCATATATCTTCTGTGAATGTCTCTCCACATCCTATGCCCATTTTTGAATTATATTTTTTTTACAGCTGATTTTAAGAATTCTTTATATATTTGTATATGAGTCCTTTTAAAAGTATATATGGTTTTGCAAATATTTTCTGTATATGTATAGTTTTTTTTATTCTATTAAGAAGGTCTTCCATGGGACAAAAGTTTGAATATTGATGAAGTCCAATTTATCAAATTTTTTATAAGAGTTGTGCTTTGGTGTAATTTTAAAACCTTTTCACCAAGTCCTTGGTTTCAGAGATTTTCTCTTGTACAAGTTTTTTTTTTAGTTTTATGTTTTATATTTAAATCTATGATTTAGGGGTGCTTGGGTAGCTCAGTTGGTTAAGCATCAGACTGTTGATTTGGGCTCAGTTCATGAACTCACAGCTTGTGAGTCTGAGCCTGTGTCAGGCTCTGTGCTCACAGTGTAGAGCCTGCTTGGGATTCTCTTTCTCCCTCTCTCTCTGCCCCTCCTCTGCTCACACTCTTTGTCTCAAGATAAATAAACTTAAAAAAATAAATCTATGATTTATTTTGAATTGATTTTTGTACAGAGTGTAAGACTTTTTTTTTTTTCTCCTGTGGAGTTATTTTTGGGTTCTCTATTCTATTCCATCGATGTGCGTATCTATCTCTATGCCAATACCTTGCAGTCTTGATTACAGTGGCAATAATAAAACTTGAAATCAGAGTTGTTTTTCCTACTTTATCAGAATTGTTTTAGCTATTTTGATTCCTTTGACTTTCTATATCATATATATGTCAATTTGGGGAAAATTGACATCTTTACTATGTAGAGACTTCCAATCCCTGAATATTTCTTTATTTAAAGTTTCTTTGTTTTCTTTCCAGAGTTGTTATTTTCAGCACTCAAGCATTGTACTTGTTTCATTAGATTAACACCCTAATATTTCATTTTTTATGAGTGATCATAAATTTTGTTGTATTTTTAATTTCAGTTCCCATGTATTCATTGCTAATATACAGAATTGTAATTTTTTTGTGTGTTTTGTTTGTTTTGTGCCTCACTGAACTCTCTTATTAGTTCTAGGAATTTTTTTTTTTTGTAGATTCCTTTGATTTTCTATGTAAACTGTCATATCATCTGCAAATTGAGGCAGTTTTCTTTCTTTCTTTCCAGTCTATATGCCTTTCATCTCCTTTTATTGACTTATGCTGGCTAGAAACTTCAGTACTATGTTGTACAGTAGTGGTGAGAGTGGACATCTTGACATGATTTCTGATCTTAGAGATAAGGCATTCAATCTTTTACCATTAAATGTAATGTAAGCTTTAGAATTTTTGGAGATGCTCTTTTCAAGTTGAATAAATTCTCTTAATTCTAGGTTATGGGCATTTTTATTATGAATGGGTATTGAACCATGTCAGAAGCTTTTTCTTATTGAACCACATGTCAATGGATATGATCATGTGACTTCCATTTTAGTTTGTTAATATGATGGATTACATTGATTTTTAATTATTGAACCAGTGATAGCCCTGAAATATTCTGTTCATTGTATATAATTCTTTTTATATGTGGCTGAATTCTATTTGATAGAATTTTGTGAAGAATTTTTGCATTTATATTCTATATTACATTTATATTTTTGTACTAAAATTTTTTGGGTTCAGTATCTGTGTAATACTGGCTATATAAGATGATTGGAAAGTGTTCCCTCCTTTTCTATTTTCTAGATGAAATTGGGTAGAATTATTAATAATTCTTCATTAAACATTTGGTAGAATTCTCCAATTAAACCATCTGGTGCTAGGAATTTCTTTATTGAGGGATTTAAAATAATAATTTAAATATACTTGGCAATTATAAGCTAATAGATATCTCTATTTTTAAATTGAATGAGTTATGATAATTTATACTTTTTGAAGAATTGGTTTATTTCATCTAATTTGTCAAATTAGTGTATGTAAAATTTTTTATAATATTCCTTTATTAGCCTTTTGATGTCTACAAAGTCTGTGGTATATCCCTTTTTTCTTCTTAATATTAATAATGTGTGTCTTATTTCTATTTACTTTTCATGTTTTTTTACAGGCTTATCAATTTTATTGATATTTCAAAGAACTAGCTCAATTTTTAAAAATTAAAAAATTTATTTGATGTACTGTTTTTCTGTTTCAAATTTTATTGATATCTGCTGTACTTATTTTCTTTCTTTTTCTTGCTTTGGGTTTTTTACTTTTTCCTTTTTTTTTGGTTTTTTTTTTTAGGTTTTTAAGGTGAGAGCTTGTATTACCAACTTGAGATTTATTCTTTTTTCTAATGTAAGCATTTAGTATGATAAATTTCACTTCAACACTGCTTACTTACTTCTCTTAAGTATTGACATACTTTATTTTCACTTTCATTTGTTCAATATATCATTTAAGTGTTTTGATATTTCTTTGAGTTTTCTTTGGTATATCACTTAGATATTTGGAAGACTATTTTGAGCGTATGCAGTTTAGACTGCTCACTGAATGCCATTTAAAAATTGTATAAAAGAAACAAAAATAAAATAAAATAAAATTGTAGAAAACAGGTACCTTCAAATGTTATTTTCTTTATTAAGACAAGCCAACATTATTAACTTAATTAGTGGATTTATAGATTTCCAGCATTTTTTAATAAAATAAATGTATTTTTCACAATTTATTTGTTTTGATATAGGAAATATGTATTTAATTGAAATCTCATTTATTATCATCATTCAATGGAATCATCTATAAATAAAATACATATCTTTTTTAATTCAGAGAACTTATTTTATTATCGCTGGTAATGGGAAGTGTAACACTTTCTTTGCCCAATATTCTCTTAGAATTCTACATAACAAACATTGAAAGGTTAGATTCAGCTGAAGAAACAAAAATAATTTTTAGCTTGTTTTCTTTGATTGAAGAGTAAAATTTCTATGTAGGCTAAGGGTGGTCAAGTTTTATTGATACAATCTATTAGATAACACAAAAGTTTAAATAACAAGAACTTGCCATCATTTCTATTTCGTATCAGAAACAGAAACAAAATTATTTTCTGCCTGTATCCATGAAAGATTTTATAAAAATTCAAAGAATACACATTTGTGCCAAAATGACATGGAGATTGTCTTTTCGTCCATATAATTTTATTACCAAAAAACAAAAATAAGAACAAACATCTCTTCATGATCTCAAACTATTAAAACCTTATATTGATAAATATTACTTTTTCATCAGTGAATTAATTCTTTATAAAAACCTTGGTATACTTCTAGTAGTAGCTGTTTAATTGTAGTTAAATCATGGTGTCTTTAAGCCAAGAAAAGCTATACCCTAGAGACAGACACATTTAAGCACTAAAATAGAGACTTTGACAGGTCTTACATGTAGTTATTTCATTATTGTAAATAATTGCTTAATATGATACATCCATACATCCTCAGTAAAGTTGATGACACACTTGATATAGAAGGAAATATTGCATCTAATGAAAACATTAAATGAATTTTCTTTAATTAAGTTTCTCAGTGCTCATCCTTTTAATGAAGCTAGTGAATGTCTACTGTTCTAATTTAAATTATAATCTAATGTAATTTACCCCCATTCATCTAAGGAATAGCCAAAACACCCAGAATTTTACCTATGAATAAAATACACTGAGTGATACAAATATACAAGTACTTTTTTTCAACCACATAAAATAAATGTAAAAAACTTCCACATCATTTTCTGCTCAGGCACAGTGACTTTTATGGAAAGATTTTGTGTTTATTCGTGTTATCAGAAAAAGTGATGCTTATTCTGTGGGTTCGCAACTTTCAAAGTTCTATGTTGACTCATTTTTATATATAAATTTATTTTCAGATCGGGCCCATTTGAGCACATAAGCAAGCCACTTTATGTTATAATTGCCATGTTGGGAAGGGTTTTCTGCCTGTATCCCACATATTGTCAGACAATCAGATGTGGAATATTGAATTCAGGTAGTACCCAAATATTTACATGTTTTCTGAGATTTTGCTATGAACTTAAACTGCTTTAAAAAAACTTTAAAAATGTAAATATCATTCATGAGGCAAAATAAAATCCCATTTAATAATATCATGTGAAGATTCCAGAATTATACAATACAATAGTAGTGAAAAGATCTTAACATTCATCTATCAGTGCTTGTCAAAATTTTAAAAACCTGTAAATACAAATGGTCAGTATGTGAACACAAACTGTAAGTAATAAGATTGTTCTAGTCTATACACACCCACACACAGACACAGACACATTACAAACCACTGATGTGCTGGGGCTAGCTTATAGCTTGTAAGAGTCAATTGCCAAATTTAATATTGTGATTAATTACTAAGTTATTAAATACAGCTATCATCAAAAAATTACGTAAATGTGCAGTTAAGTAAATCATTTTTAAAACAACGGTAATAACAACTGGAACTCATAACTTTCTAATTGGTTTGCTACATATTACTAATATCTATGCTTTTGAATTTATGTTTATTGTATTTTTAAGGTGGAAATACTATATAATGGTGTGTTACTCCTAATCTCTTTCCAACTTCACATTTAATGGTATTGTTTTGATAGCTTGAAATTGGTTGTAATGAGAGTATTTATACTATGAATATTGACAAGTAATAGGAATTAGAAGTAGGCCTTTTCATTGTATTAAGAGAGCTAAGTTTTAAATATTTACCAGCATACCACTGTATCAAACTCAACAGGAAAAAGAAAAATAGAGCAGCTGAACAGAAAAATGGACAAAAAAAAAAGAGGTGATTTAGGAAAAAAAAAAAAGAACTATAAAAGTCTAATGTGACAGAGATTAATGACGTATCTAATTTCAATTCTCTCCTTTTCCCTTAGTAACAAAAACTCAGTTTTGTTTAAGGATTTGTTTAGTCTTTTAGGGCTGCTGTAATAAAATACCACAGACTAAGTAGCTTATAAACAGTAAAAATTTATTGTTCTCAGTTCTGGAAGCTGGAAGTGTGACATCAGGGTGCCAGCGTGGTTGGGAAAGGCCCCTCTTCAGCATGCAGGTTTCTCGTTGTATTCTCACATGATGGAAGAGGCACGGGATCTCTGTGGGATCTTTTTTCTAAGAGCACTACTTCCATTCATGAAAGCTGCACTCTCATGACCTAATCACCTCCCAAGGCCCGATTTCACAGTATGAATTTTGGAAAGGGCACAAACATTCAGACGGTAACATTCCTCCTCTGGCTCCTCAAAATTCATGTTCTTTTCAAATGAAAATGCATTCATTCCATCCCAGCTGCCCTCAAAGTCTTAACTTGTTCCAGCATCACCTTAAAAAAATCTAAAGTCCAACGTCTTATCTAAATAGTACCTAAATCAGATATGGTTGAGACTCAAGGTATGATTCATTCTGAGGCAAATTCCCCTCCAGGTATAAACCTGTGAAATCAAGCAAGTTATGTGCTTTCAAAATACAACTGTAGGGCAGTCGTATGACAGAACATAATAGGAGAGAGGGAAGGGGAGATAGATCCCAAGGAAGTCCAAACTTCAACAAGACAGACAACATTAAAACTTAAAGCTTGAGGATGATTTTTAACTTGAAGTTTTGCCCTCTGGGGAGGAGGTCCTACCTTCTGGACCTACTGGGGAGGGGGTTCTGCCTTCTGGACACATTAGGGCATTCCAGCTTCCTTAGCTTCACTCCTGGTCTGGAATCACAGGCCAGTGTCTCTCCTGATCTGAGATTGTGGGGGTGGACCCACCCATATGGTTCTGCTAGGCTGGGGTCCCTATCCCCTGTCTTTGGGTGGCCCTGGCCCCAAAACTTTGGCTGTGGGTCATCTGGCCTATTGAAACTGAGGAGGCATCTCTGATGAATCCTGAATCACCTTTGGAAGTCCTTTTTTTCTTGTCTTGAACAATATGGCATATTTGCATCTGAATAACTCAATGGTCCTGTCCTGTAAAATCTAAAAGTCCCATAGCCCTCCTTGTTCCTGCTTATCGCCTTCCCCTTCAGTTCACATTCATTGTTTTTCTGTTGAAGTGGCTGATTAAATCCATGATTCACACAGATATTAATCTCCTTATCAAAGGCTTGTTTGGCCATATCCTTAGTATTCTCTTTAGAACATTCATCACAGGTCTCCTGAGTGGCTCAGCCAGTTGAGCCTCCAACTCTTGGTTTCAGCTCAGGTCATGGTTCTAGGATTCATGAGTTTGAGCCCTGCATCGGGTTCTACACGGACAATGAGGAGCCTGTTTGGGATTCTCTCTCCCTTTGTCTACCCCTTCCCTGCTCATGTGCTCTCTCTTTCTTTCTCAAAATAAATAAGTAAACATTAAGATATTTTTAAAAAAGGAACATTCTTTCTAATTTCTACAAAATGGATAGGATAAGAATTTTCCAAACTTTAAACTATTGCTTCCGTTTTGATTAACAAAACCTCTTTAAGTCATTTCAGTTCTCACATTTTACTGCAAGTATTCAAGAGAAGTCAACCTTCACTTTCAACACTTTGCTTAGAAATAACCAGCCAACAATCCCAATTTCACTGCTCACAAGTTCTGCCTTCCATGAAAGACTAAAATATGAACACAATTCAGTTTCTTCCCACTTTATAATAAGGATCACCTTTCGTACAGCTTCCAATAACATGCTCTTCATTTCCATTGGAGACCTCATCAGAATGGCCTTTACTGTCTCTATTTCTGCTAACATTCTGTTTGCAACCACCTACATATTCTCTAAGAAAATTGAACCTTTTCTACATGTCTCCTCTTCTTCTGGGTGTTCATCTGAATCACTTTTAATGGTCCATTCACAGCAATATAGGTTTTTCTCTAGCATGCACCTCAAAACTCTGCTAGCTTTTGCCCATGATCCAGTTCCAAAGCTGCTTCCACATTTTTAGGTATTTGTTATAGCATAACCACCACTTCTAGGTACCAATATTTGTCTTTGTATGTCTGGGCTGTTATAGCAAAATAGCTTATAAAGAGCAGAAATGTACTGCTCACAGTTCTAGAGGCTAGGAGTCTGAAACCAAGTGGTGATGAACCCACCTGGGTATATTTCTCAGGCTCCCTTCCAGTTAACCATATTGCCAATCAAGCATAAGCAGACATGTTTGCCATTTGGAGATAGCTTCACTTTCCTCAGATGCCACTCATGCTTTTATCTTTCTACCTGAAAGGAGAACTTGCTGCATAAAGCTCTTTATTTCCTGATTTGTGATGGAAAAGAAATTAATCTCTGAGTTCCTCATTTGTTTATTTAACTGTACTGCAAGTTCTCTGTTATACGCTGTCAAATTTAAATCTCTAATATACATACATTAACACATAGATGTAGTGGGGCTCAATTGAAATGCTTAATTAAAGACCTGGAAAACCAAAAGAAGAGAAAATAATCTTCACTTCTTTTCTTGGAAAAATTAAAAACAAACAGAAAACACAAGAAAAAACAAGTGTTGAAGAGGAATTGGAGAAATAGGAATCCTTATGCACTGTTGGTGGGAGTGCAAATTATTGTAGGCATAGGGGAAAACAGTATGGAGGTTTCTCAAAACATTAAAAATGGAACTACCCAATGATACAATAATCACACTGCTGGGTATTTACGCCTAAAATTAAAAAAAAAAAACTAATTCAAAGGAATACATGAACCCCTATGATTATTACAACATTATTTACAATAGCCAAATTATGGAAGCAGCTCAAGTGTTCATTGATAGATGAATGGATAAAGAAGAGGTGGTGTGGAATACTATTCAGTCATAAAAATAATGAAATCTTGCATTTGCAACAACACGGATGGAGCTAGATAGTATAATGCTAAGGGAAGAAAGCCTGTCAGAGAAAGATAAGTGCCATATGATTTTAATCATACTGGTATTCAAGAAACAAAACAAATGAACAAATGAAAAAGAGAAAAAAGGAGAGAGACAAACCAAGAAACAGATTCTTAACTATAGAGAACAATTGATGGTTAAGGGAGGGGAAGGGGATGGGGGGAATGGGTGAAATAGAAAATGGGGATTAAAGAGTACACTTACTGTAATAAGCAGTGAACAATGTATAGAATTGTTGAATCACTATATTGTACACCTGAAACCAATATAACAATGCATGTTAAATATATTGAAATTAAAATTAAAAAACTTAATAAAAAAGAATTACCTATTAAATCTCAAAAAAAGAAAATATTTCTTGTTTATGAGTATGTGTAAAAAGAAGTATTGCCATAATTTTCGTATATTTTTGTATGGATTGTAAATTGGCTGGTACTATTTAAAAATATTTAAGATGAGAAAATTTACATTTATAATTTCACTTATGAGAATTAATCCTCAAGCAATATTTGCATGGGTATATTTATCCATTATATATTTTTAATACATATTTTGTCATAAGAAAAAAATTGCACCAAATGGATAGAAAAAAATGTTTCATGCATGTAAAAATATAATTTGTTGTAAAATAAAACATAATAATAATAAACAATACCAACAACCTAAAAACAACCAAACATATTTAATATTTAAGTCTTAGGCATTGTGCTGACAGCTTTACATGCATTATTTCACTAAATTTTTATCAGAATCTTATGAGTTAGACAGCATTATCTGTATTTTATACGTTAGGAAATTGGGCTTTTGAGAGATTTATATACTATTGGTCCAAGTGATATAGCCAAGTGATATGAATGCAGAGCTTATGATTACAAAGTCCATTGCCACTGGCTATGTTAGCAAAATTTTAGATAGACTTAGGTGGATAGATAATGTACATATATTTTTAAGGAATGAGTCATTTTATAGTCCTTATGGCATAATCTAGTAATAGAAACTGATAGAGATACAGTCAGACAAAAAGATTTCTAGAAAGACATTTAGAAGAAAAAAACATGAACTATTAATAATGGTTATGCTTTATGGGTGATTTTACTAGAGACTTTCACTTAGAACAATATACTAGATTGAAATTGTTGGAATTTTTACTTCTACTAATTTATATTAAAAAAACCAACCAAGAATATTAAAGTTCAGTGAAATAGTGTAATTACTATGGACATTAAGAAATAATGCACTTATAATAATTTAGGACTTTAATACATTTACTCAGTCGTATTCTTCCAGTGTTCATGTTATGGATGCTGCTATCCAGGGGATATAAGTTTCTACTTTGTTCCTGAAGGTGAAAGGCTTATGTTGTCTGCAAAATTGGCATTCAAAGTGACAGGAAACATTTTATTTATTTATTCAATTGGACTGTAAGTTTCTTATGGTCATGCTGAGCAGAAAATATAGAACAAGTGAGAAGACCAAATTTTTGTTTATTTTGCTTGTAATATTTGCTGTTTTTCCTCTTCCTCATATAATTAAAGTACTATTGCTTATTGGGGAAAATAGATTTAAAAATTTAAAGATCATCATCTTAGAAATTTAAAGGATACCATCTTCTTTCCTAGAAATAAAATCAACATTATGCTTGGGACACCAGGGTGTCTCAGTTGGTTAAGCGTCTGACTTCAGCTCAGATCACGATTTCGTGGTTCATGAGTTCAGGCCCCACATCGGGCTCTGTGCTGACAGCTCAGAGCCTGGAGCCTGCTTCGGATTCTGTACCTCCCTCTCTCTCTGCCCCTCCCCTGCTTGCACTCTGTCTGTCTCTCTTTCAAAACTAAATAAACATTTAAAAAAATTAACATTATGCTTTCTTTCCTACTTCTGTAATTAAAAAAAATTCGTTGCTATCATATTGCATCTTGAGTTTTTGTCATTTATTTGGTATGCCATTAGAAAATTTTCATGAACCTAATCTTAATATTTGCATAATATCTATTAAAGAAATGTGATAGAGGGGCGCCTGGGTGGCGCAGTCGGTTAAGCGTCCGACTTCAGCCAGGTCACGATCTCGCGGTCCGTGAGTTCGAGCCCCGCGTCAGGCTCTGGGCTGATGGCTTGGAGCCTGGAGCCTGTTTCCGATTCTGTGTCTCCCTCTCTCTCTGCCCCTCCCCCGTTCATGCTCTGTCTCTCTCTGTCCCCAAAATAAATAAAAAACGTTGAAAAAAAAAATGTGATAGAATTTTAATAATCACTGCTTTTAATAATCACCCTTTAAAAAAAGACTATTTTTTATTTGTTTTTTGGTATGCACATGTGCTTATTTTTCTAGATAAGGTCTTTAAGGTTAAATTAGTTGGAAAGTTATAATTGCTTTAAACCTAAGAAACTACCCATTTCATAGGATACTATTCAAAATCAGTTATTGTTATTTGAAAATAAAATGAAATGCTTTGCTCTTTAGATAGGTTAAATTGTACTTCATTATTATCTTGATTTGAATAATTTGCATTTTGTTGATAAGGAACACATTTTTTTCTGTGAAGTTTTTCAGTATGGTCCTCCTCATAGCTGCATTCAAACCTTGGTAGTTGTGTATTAAGGTAAATGATAACTGTGGTAGTTTTGAATTCCATAAACATAGTCATCATCATCATCTTCAACATGATATCAAAACTCTGAGAACTCAGAGGTGCCTGAGTGGCTCATTCGATTAAGCATCTGACTCATGATTTTGGCTCAAGTCATGCATGAGCTCATGGGTTGTGAGATGGAACCCATTTGGGGCTCTGTGCTGACAGCAGGAACCTTTCATCTTTTCTCTCTGCCCCTCCCCTGCTTGCACTCTCCCTCTCTCACTCTCTGTCTCCTTCTCAAATAAATGAACTAAAAAATCAAAATTTTAATAAAAAGAACTCTGAGAATCCAGTGTGTAAATGATAGTATTCAAGTCTTTTTAATTCTAAGCTAATTTAATCACAATCCCTACAAAACTCTTTATAAACTGATTTGCTCAATATCAGTATTAAATCATCCTTTAAAAAAAAAGCTACAGGTGGAAAAGTTGAAGAAGGTATCATCTTATTTCTCTAGCATACATAAATAGTTATTAAATAATGTTGTCATGGTTTACTTAATACTTGTTATCAGGGTTTGCCAGAGAAACTGAACCAATGGGATGTTTGTTTCTTTGTTTATTTTAAGACATTGGCTCATGCAGTTATGGAGGCCAAAAAATCTCAAGATTTACAGGCTAAGTCCGCAAACTGAAATCCTAGGAGAGCTGATGGTGTGGTTCTAGACTAAAGGCCTGCAGCCTTAAGGCTCAAGAAGTACTGGTCTGTCATTTCAAGTCCAAAGGCAAGAAAAAGCCAATGTCCCAGTTTGTATTTGGTCAGGCAGGAGAAATTCTTTCTTACTCAGGACAGGGTCAGTTTATTCATTCTGTTCAGGCCTTCAACTGATTGGATGCCACCCACCCACATTAAGGAGGATAATCTGCTTTACTCAGTTTACCAATTTTGATGTTAATCTCATGTAAATACATCCTTACAGAAACACTTTGAATAATAGTTGACCGGTATCTGAGCACCTTTATGGTTCAGTCACATTAACACAGAAAATTAACCAGGACAGGACTCATGTTTAATGAATGATTACCATATTACAGTTAGTTGTTTTAGGATTTTACATGTATTAACTTATTCAATACTCATAACAAAACTACAAGTTCTTTTTTTTTTCTATTTTGGAGATGAAGAGCAGGTAAATAATTTGCCTAAGAGCAAAAAGCTGAAAAAAAGTGGCATTAGGATTTTGATTATAGTATTCTGGTGACAGAATAGCAATCCTTATCACAACTTAAAAGAGCCTCTCTAGATTGGATAGTTTGGATTATGAACACAGTTTTCAAAAATTACCATATCTGGATGCTTCCTAGAGTAAAAGGAAGTGCTAACAATTATGCTGGAACACCACTCATAGATTGGACTACAACCTGGAGATATGCTCACCTTTATATAAATTTTTAATAAAAGAGCTATTGTATATATCAGATTATGAGCATATTTGCTCTTCCTTTTACTGATACTTATAATGAGAGTAAGAATAAAAACTCACATTTGCCCCAGCATGCAGAGGTGACATGGCTGACTAAGAAAAATATGAATTCAAGGCAGACTGATTAGTTATAGAAGGACTTGCAGGGCCAAGCAAACAGATAACAGTCATTCCCAAGGTTAACAGGTAAAGCAGAGAGCTGGCATTTTGTAGAACATGTGAGAAATAGACTCAGCACTGAAAAACAACTGATAAAGATTCAGTGTTTAAGATGTACTTGCAGTTTTAAACATACAAAGGCTAAGAACTCAGTAACAAGGCATTAAAACAAGTAAGTGGAATTCTCATACTGATGATATAGACAAATAAAAGAATGTTAGATTCACAAAAGAGAATCAGTGAAGAATGAGCAACATATATAATGGAAAGCAGACCAGAAAAAATACCCTTTTCTTAAAAAGGCTCCTAGGTTTACTTTCTAGTTGCCTTGTAAAAAACCTGAAATACTGCTATCAGAACCATGGCCTATAAACTTTTCTAATCCTGTTTATTCATTTTAGAAATACTGTATTACTTCACTGATTATCTCATAATTCCTGTGGGTCGTGATTCAGGACCAGCTTAGATAGGTGATTCTGGCTCAAGGTTTCTCATGACTTTGAAGTCAAACTGTGAAGTGGGCTTGCATTCTAATCTAAAGATTAGATTGGACTAATCTAGACTAGATTCTGCTTTCAAAGTCACTTGCAATTTTTTGTCAGACCTCATTTCCTTGTGGGCTGTTGGAAAAAGGGCATCAATTCATCCCCGACCACTGGCCTCTCCATGTGGGCCTTTCCATAGGTCACCTCCCAATACAGTGAAGAATGAATGATCTAGAAGGGAATCAGGAAGAATGAGCTTCAGATGTTCATGATCTAATCTCAGAAGTGATATATTGTCACTTATATATTATTTATTAGAAATAAGTCACAGCCCATACACAAGGAGAGTCTATACAGAGGATTGGACACTTGGAGGTGGGGATGTTTGGGGGCCATGGCAGATGCTACCCTCAATAATTCATATCCTTCTCATATACAGAATACATTCTATACCTCTCAAGACCACTCAAAGTCTTACCCATTATAGCATCATCTCAAAATTCTTAATCTTGTCCTTTAACTCAAGTCCAGGTATAGATGAGTCTCCTTAAGTGTAGTATGTTTTAGCACAGCTCTTTGAGAACAGTTCTTTTTGATCTGTGAAATTGAACCCATGAGTTATCTGTTCTCCACACACCTAACATTAAATGCTGGGTCGGATATAGAATAACCACTGTAGACATCACTGTTCAAAATGAGGAAAAATGAGGTTCAGGTGAATCACCAGTCCCTAGAATTTCCATGCAGAATAGTGTTAGAAATTACTTGAAAGGTCTCAAGGATTGAGAGTAATTCTGCATGGCTCTGAGCTCCACCTTCAGGGCTCTTTTGAGTTGTGTTTCCTTTTTCAGGAAATGTAGCATGTGTTCACGGCTCAGCAGTTCTCTCAGCCTCCACCAGGTTTCCTATCTCATTGGACTCTGTCCTCTAATCCCATTCTAATTGTTAGAAGCTCTTTGCTTCCAAATCAGTGTCCTACTTAAAAAAAAAGAATAAGTTTAAGAGTTTAATTTACTTGTTTTGGTTTATAGAAATACTGAATTAGATTTTGGATTTCAGAAATATTGTCCCTGTGGTGACAGGATTAAAACTTTCTTTCAAGGAAGTCATAGAAGCTTTCACATCCCTTATTGAAGGCTATGAACTAGGAATTTAATGCTCCGAGTTCATCATTTCTCTCCTTAAACTCTCCAGCACAGGTAGAAGCAAGCAACTAACCATCTGCATTCTCCTGTTTCTTTTTACTAAAATATTCTGTGTGAGAAAATGCATAATTACCCACATCCTTGCCTTCTTTTGATTGTTTAATTTATCCTTTTATTTTATTTTTTATTTTTATTTTATTTTTTAAATTTACATCCAAGTTAGTTAGCATATAGTGTAACAATGATTCAAGAGTATATTCCTTAATGCCCCTTATCCATTTAGCCCATCCCCCCTCCCACAATCTCTCCAGTAACACTCTGTTTGTTCTCCATATTTAAGAGTCTCTTATGTTTTGTCCCCCTCCCTGTTTTTACATTATTTTTGCTTACCTTCCCTTTTGTTCATCTGTTCTGTGTCTTAAAGTCCTCATATGAGTGAAGTCATCTGACATTTGTCTTTCTCTAATTTCGCTTAGCATAATACCCTTCAGTTCCATCCATGTAGTTGCAAATGGCAAGATTTCATTCTCTTTGATTGTCGAGTAATACTCCATTGTGTGTCTGTTTGTGTGTGTGTGTGTGTGTGTGTGTGTGTGTGTGTGTGTATATATATATATATATATATATATATACATATATACCACATCTTCTTTATCCATTCATCTCATTGATGGAAATTTGGGCTTTTTTCATACCTTGGTTATTGTGGATAGTGCTGCTATAAACATTGGGGTGCATGTGTCCCATCAAAACATCATACCTGTATCCCTTGGATAAACACCTAGTAGTGCAATTGCTGGGTCGTAGGGTAGTTCCATTTTTAGCTTTTTGAGGAACTTCCATACTGTTTTCCAGAGTGGCTGCGCCAGTTTGCGTTCTCACCAGCAGTGCAAAAGAGATCCTCTCTCTCCACATCCTCTCCAACATCTGTTGTTGCCTAAGTTATTAATGTTAGTCATTCTGGCAGGTGTGAGGTGGTATCTCATTGTGGTTTTGATTTGTATTTCCCTGATGATGAGTGATGTTGAGCATTTTTTCATGTGTCGGTTGGCCATCCAGATGTCTTCTTTGGAGAAGTGTCTATTCATGTCTTTTGCCCATTTCTTCAATGGATTGTTTGTTTTCTGGGTGCTGAGTTGGATAAGTTTTATATAGATTTTGGGTACTAATCCTTTATCTGATATGTCATTTGCAAATATCTTCTCCCATTCTGCAGGTTGCCTTTTAGTTTTGCTGGCTATTTCTTTCGCTGTGCAGAAGCTTTTTATTTTGATGAGGTCCCAATAGTTCATTTTTGCTTTTGAAGCAAAATGCCTCTGGAGACATGTTAAAGTTACTGTGGCCAAGGTCAAAGAGGTTTCTGCCTGCTTTCTCCTCAAGGATTTTGAATGCTTCCTATCTTACCTTTAGGTCTTTCATCCATTTTGAGTTTATTTTTGTGTATGGCATAAGAAAGTGGTCCAGGTTCATTTTTCTGCACATCACTGTCCAGTTTTCCCAGCACCATTTGCTGAAGAGACTGTCTTTATTTTATTGGATATTCTTTCCTGCTTTGTCAAAGACTAGTTGGCCATATGTGTGTGGGTCCATTTCTGTGTTCTCTATTCTGTTCCATTGATCTGAGGGTCTGTTTTTGTGCCAGTACCATGCTGTAATCATACTGATGATGATGTAATCATCATACTGATGATTACAGCTTTGTAATACAGCTTGAAGTCTGGGATTGTGATGCTTCCTGCTTTGGTTTTCTTTTTCAAGAGTGCTTTGGCTATTTGGGGGTCTTCTTAATCATAATTAATTAATCATAATTAATACCCCTTAATTATGATATAATGCCCTTCTTCATCTCTTGTTACAGTCTTTATTTTAAAGTCTAGATTGTCTAATATAAGTATGGCTACTCTGGCTTTCTTTTGTTGCCCAGTAGCATGATAGATGGTTCGCCATACCCTTACTTTCAATTTGAAGGTGTCTTTAGATCTAAAGTGGGTCTCTTGTAAAGAGCATATAGATGGATCTTGTTTTCTTATCCATTCTATTACCCTATGTCTTTTCATTGGAATATTTAGTCCATTGACATTTAGAGTGAGTACTGAAAGATATGAATATATTGCCGTTATGTTGCTTGTAGATTTGGACTTTCTGGTGGTGTTCTCTGGTCCTTTCTAGACTTTGCTGCTTTTGGTATTTTTGTTGTTGTTTGTTTGTTTTTTAGTTTTTAGGTTTTAGTTTTTTGATTTTGTTTTTTTTTTTGTTTGTTTGTTTTTATCTTTTCTTTCCTCAGAGAGTTCTCCTTAAAATTTCTTTCAGGCGTGGTTTATGGTCACAAACTCCTTTAATTTTTGTTTGTCTAGGAAACTTTTAATCTCTCCTATTCTCACTGACAGCCTTTCTGGATAAAGAATTCTTGGCTGCATATTTTTCCAATTCTGCTTATTGAATATATCCTACCACTCCTTTCTGGCCTAAGTTTCTGTGGATAGGTTAACTGCCAACCTGATCTGTCTTCCCTTGTAGGTTAGGGACTTTTTTCTCTTGCTGCTTTCATGATTCTTTCCTTGCCTGAGTATTTTGTGAATTTGTCTATGATATTCCTTGTTGATGGTCAGTTTTTGTTGAATCTCATGGGAGTCCTCTGTGATTCCTGGAGTTTGATGTCTGTGCCTTTCCCCAGGTTAGGAAAGTTTTCCTCTATTATTTGCTCGCATAACCCTTCTACCCCCTTTTCTCTCTCTTCATCTTCTGGGACCCCTATGATTCTGATGTTGTTCCTTTTTAATGAGTCACTGATTTCTCTAATTCTTAAATTGTACTATTTTGTCTTAGTCTCCCTCTTTTTTTCTCCGTCATTATTCTCCATAAGTTTGTTCTGTATATTGCTGATTTGCTGCTCTGCCTCATCAATCCTTCCCGCCGTGGCAGCCATTTGAGATTGCAGCTCAGTTATAGCATGTTTTATTTCATCTTGACTAGACTTTACTTCTTTTATCTCTGCAGACAGCGATTCTAATCTATTTTTGACCTCAGCTAGTGTTCTTATTATTGTGATTCTAAATTCTGTTCAGACATTTTGCATGTATCTGCGTTGTTTAAGTCCCTGGCTGTCATTTCTTCTTGCTCTTTCTTTTGGGGTGAATTCCTTTGTTTCATCATTTTGAAGGAAGAAAAGGAATTAATGAGGTAAAAAAATTAAAATTGAAACAAAAATTAAAATTAAAAAATCAAAAACAACACACACACTGACAAAAATCAAATAAATGATGCTGGATCCTAGGTGTGTTTTGGTCTGGGTGTTGAAAGGGGCTTAATAGATTAGAAAAAAAAAAAAAAAAAGGAAAAAGAAAAAAAAGGAAATCGTTTGAAAATTTGAAAAAATGAATACAATGAAATAGAATAAAATGAAATGATGGAAGTTAAATAGAATTTGAAAATTTACAAAAAAGTAAAAAATATAGTAGAAAAAATTAAAGAAAAATATTTTTAAGAAAAATTGATATTAAAAATAATTTTTTTCTCTTTATGTTTTCAAGAAAAAGAAAAGAAAAAATAAAAAGAAAATTGAATAGATGGACCAGCGAACAGACTGAAATATTATTGAAATTACATCGTTTTCCCCTAGAAGTCAAACTATGAAGCATTTCATAGTCTGTAAACTAAGTAGGCAAAGAGCCTTGTGTTGTTCCTGAAGAGTGGGGTTGGCCTGTTGGTTGGGGCTTAGGGTAATGGCTCCATTCTCCACCAGATGGCACTACTTAGCTTACTGGGATGGATTGTTGTGGGGCTTTTAGGTGTGTATGTGTATGTGCATGTGCAGGAGGGGTGAAAATGGCATCACCCAACTACGTAGTCTCTAGTATTGGAATTCTGTTCTCCCTGATCAGCAGTTGTGCACCCTACTTTGTCTCTGGCTTCTGTCCACTCCCTGCTTTTATACTGTCTGTGACCAAGCCATCAGGTTGCCAGGTGGCACCTCCCTCCTGAGTTTTATATCAGATGTGGCTGTTTTACCCTACCCCTTACTTCTAAGGGACTGGGGCTTTGACCCGTTCTGCACCTCTGTGGGAGGGTCTCACCAAGCAATGGCTGGGTGCTGGCCACAACCAGGAACGTTCACAGGACCATGCTGCTGCTGATGCCCAGAGACTGTGGCTGGGTCCCAGCCCACCCCAGAAAAAGTTCACATGATCATGTAGCAACAGCATTTCAGGGATTATGGTAAATCACAACACACATCTGGCACCAGGCTTCACCCTTAATGACATTGTTCCAGCACCAGTGAATGTGGTTGTTCTTGGGGTCCACTGGGCTTAGCCTATCGGGGGGGGGGTGGCGCACAGCCTCTACCAAATGTTCTCCCAGCAGGGGAACTGCCTCTCCCCATGTGGCAGGGAATCTCCCCAGATTTCACTCTGCTACTGGCTGACTTCACTCTGCTTCCCTTCTCACCAGTGTATCACCAGGTATTGAGCTGCAGAGTTTCAGACTCTGCACTCCCCTTAATGGAATCTAAACCCTCTCCTTTCTCCTTTCTCCTTTCTCCCTTTTTAGTTCAGTCCCTGTGGCTGTTTCCACTTTTCTACTTTCTCTCCAGCTGCTTTTGGGGGGTGCTTTTCCCATATTCTCCCCCCAACTATCTCCATCCTCTCTGCAAGCAAAAACAGCTCCCTGCCCTTGGTGGCTTCTCTCTCCCCCAGATCACTTCCCCATGCCACATACCTGCTGAGTTCTGTGGTTCAGGTTGTGCAGATTGTTGTGTTAATCGTCAAATCAGTTTTCTAGGTGTGCAGGATGGTTTAGTATTGATCTGGCTGTATTTCATGGATGCAAGGCACAAAAAAAAAACTTCAATGCTGTTCTGCCATCTTGGCTCCTCCCTAAACCTTGCCTTTTTGTAGACATTTGATTACAAGCACCTTAACATGATAATTGAGTAATTGTTTTGTCTTGGAACATAATGGACCAGCTGTGCTTCCTTTACCACTGGAAGCAGAGTCATTAGTGTTTTTATATCTAGTCAGATCACAGAGCTCATTCCATAATCCTAGAATCAATTCAGAGAGCTCATCCTGAAGAGTCTTTTCCTCTGGAATTATTGGCAGTGTCAAACTCTATGCATCAGTGTTCAATTAGAGAACCAACAGTAGGTAACAGAAATCCCTGCCTGGACCATTATAATCTCCAACTCTGAGCTTCAAGGTCCACACATCTTTCCCGGATTACATCATCTGTTTGAGGGTCTTTTTGACCTTTTGTTAGGTTCACTCATCAATTCTAACTCTCCCTTTTCTCATGGTCAGTCAGATAATGATTATAGTAAATGATCCCTTGATCAAGGATACCAAGGTTCATCTGACAGATTTCCAGAACTTTGAACTTTAGGGAAAAGGAAATTGAATATTTTTTGCTTCCTTGCTCATTCTCATGACCAAGGTCTCTTGGCTTCTAATGTAAATAGGTCCTTCCCCTTCAGATCTCTGGAAGTTAATAACAAGAAAGAGTACAGCTATGCTATGTTGATTTTTTTTTTTACACAACATTTTTGTTTTATCTAAATTTGTGTAAACTAAGAGCTTCCCAAAGGTGTCTAAAGAACAAAGATGTGTTCCAAGGTGATCTTCTCTTTCTGCTTATATGGAGAAATGACTGGAAGCTTTTTCAACTTTAGAAAGAACAAAACACTTTATTATATTTAGTGCAGCAGGGGAGGAAAGTATTCCTGCTTCTCTGGTTTTATTATTGAAACTCTCCCTAGTTCCTTAAAAGTTTTTATATGAGAGCTTTTTGCTGTTGTTTAATGTTTTAGAAATGGATATTAGAACCACAATCTGCATCATTTATTATTCTGGCTATTCTTAAATTTTGTTGTTATTAATAAATCCTTCCAATTTCATAAACCTGAGTAAAGTCTACTTTAGATAATGTTATATTGACAAATCTGGAACCTGACAAAACACTAGTGTGTATAGTATGTAAAGACAAATAGGAGCCCTGCTCCAGAAAGATTTCTCAATCTGGCATCCAGAAAAACCTGAAGGATCCATTGAGCATCCTTGCCCTTGTGAATTATGTATATACTTTACACATATAATTATGTGTAGTATCCTTGTAACATTAAATACAATCATAAATGAGTGGCGGCAACAAATTACAGTAGCGCAAGAGAGTCTCAAATTGTGGAACACAATTGATGAGCAACCGGGACCTACAGACATCT
Source organism: Herpailurus yagouaroundi (assembly GCF_014898765.1). NCBI lineage: Eukaryota > Metazoa > Chordata > Mammalia > Carnivora > Felidae > Herpailurus > Herpailurus yagouaroundi. The sequence goes on along the minus strand of NW_024412395.1, from coordinate 66,011,594 downwards.
CGCCTAGTGCACACTCCTCTGGGAGGCAAGTTAGGGTTTTCCAACTTAAATTTTAATTGATTTCTATCTTCCTCCTTAAAATGTGAATATAACGAAACATCAGAGACAATGTAACATTAGGTTGAAGGGGGATTACTGGCTTGTAAACATGTTTTTGAAACTACTGAATAAAATTGAAAAACGTAGCCTAGTAATCTACAACAGAAGAGTTTGACATTATCTGTCTACTAATTTTTATGTTATGGTTAGTGAAAAAAAAAATTAAACAGATGACAGATTGAATTGAGCTCCAATTTAGCCTTTAGTTATCGTTATGGGCAAAATTCACTCTCACGCAGTGAAGGCACAGTTGCAGGCCACTGAACTGCATGATTAGATCTTGATATATAAAACAATAGGTTGCCTTTGTGAAGCTGACTCTGAAAACACCAAGCAAATGCAGTGACTGATATTTTGGTTTCTTTTGATCTCCATGAGATAGTAAGCCAATATATTCAGTTATCAAGAAAGAAAGAGGTTTTCTATCTTTTTATTATTTATATATTTCCCTAAAAAATTGCATTATACATGTTTTCTTTGACAAAAGGAGTTTTATCCTCCCTGTTTCCCTCAGTTTTAAATTTATTGACTGAGAACTTGAATTTTGTGTTGAAATATTGGTTAGTTTACATGCTACTTTAGGACTACACAAAACATAGTTTGAACTTTTAATAGTTTTTATTGCATTTCTTTCTTTCCGTATATTGGGCATTCAGTATTATCAAAAAGTATCAGAATATATTAAAAAGTGATATAATAGCCAAACAGCCTGTTTTGTTCCATGATATACCTGCATAGTTATTTATGTTCCAGTTTATTATTGAAGTATAATTAACATGCAAGAAAATCAACAAACTGGATTGTATATTTGACAAGTGATTTTTATCACCATCACTTTGGGTTTTCTTTTTTCTATTCTGGAACTACATATAAATTGAATCATAAAATATTTTTCATCTGGCTTCGTGCATTTAACAATATTTTGTTTTGTTTTTTTAAAAAATTCACCCAGGATAATGTTTATTTTGATTCTTCTATGTTGCATGAATCAGTAGTTTATACTATATATTACTGAGTAAAAAGACAATGTAAGAATATATCCAAATTTTTATATTCATTCCTCTGTCAATGGGCATTTGTGGTGTTTCCAGTTTTTAGGTATTGTGAATAAAACTGCTATGAATATTCATTTACAAATCGTTTTGTGATAACATACATTCTCCACTCTTTGGTATATGCCTGTTAGTTTCAATCACTGGGTCATAGTATGACCATAGTAATTGCATAGTATGAAATCACTGGGTCAAATATATGTTTAATTGTATAACAGTTTTCCAAAGTAGTTGTACCATTTTACACTCTCACCTGAGATATGTGAGAAATATAGTTGTTCTACATTCTTGCTAGCGCTAGCTATGGTCAGTCCTTTTCATTTCAGCCATTTTAGTGGGTGTGAAGTCCTATCTCACTGTGGTTTTTAATTTGTATTGCCTGAGACTAATGACAACTAGTAAACACAAAATGCCAGGCATTCTTCTGAGCAATATGCCTGTGCTTTATACCCCAAATAACTATAATGTAGTTTATTGACAGGACTGATAATCAGAGAGAGCCCCTTCACTTTTTAAAACCTCCATAATGGGGCGCCTGGGTGGCGCAGTCGGTTAAGCGTCCGACTTCAGCCAGGTCGCGATCTCTCGGTCTGTGAGTTCGAGCCCCGCGTCGGGCTCTGGGCTGATGGCTCGGAGCCTGGAGCCTGTTTCCGATTCTGTGTCTCCCTCTCTCTCTCTGCCCCTCCCCCGTTCATGCTCTGACTCTCTCTGTCCCAAAAATAAATAAACGTTCAAAAAAAAAATAAAATAAAATAAAACCTCCATAAGATTATGTATCAGCTGCAATGCTTCCCACACTCCTCCTCACAAGTAATCTTTGGGCATTTTTCAAAGCAAAGTGCCATATGTATTGTAGAATTTATGTATTTCTTAACCATTCAAGATATGTAAAACTCAAATGCTGGTTTAATTAGAAAAACTTGTCACTCGACAAAATGTTTTTTTAATATTGTGCCTATTACCAATTACCCATTACCTTTGTGGATTTTATTATGTAATTTTGCATAAGCACAGCTATCTCTAGGAACACATATCTCATTATAGCAGAAATGGTCATCTCTTTTTTTCCCAGCGATTTTACTATGATGACCTAAGTTTGATTTTCATCTTGTCTTTCCTTTTCCATGTTTCCAGTTTTTGTTCTTATAGAATATATAAATCGAAGTCTTCTATTAGTATTAAAAATTCATAACCATGAATACTTCAAATATTCCTTCTGCCCCATTCTCTCCTTTTCCTTATAGCATCATTTATACTTCAGGTTGTACTTTTCTACCATATCCTGTCTATTTTTTATACCTTTTTTTAGTATTTCTCAATTTTCAGTCTGTGGTTCAGTTAGTATACTTTTTTTTTTTTTCAACGTTTATTTATTTTTGGGACAGAGAGAGACAGAGCATGAACGGGGGAGGGGCAGAGAGAGAGAGAGACACAGAATCGGAAACAGGCTCCAGGCTCTGAGCCATCAGCCCAGAGCCCGACGCGGGGCTCGAACTCACGCACCGCGAGATCGTGACCTGGCTGAAGTCGGACGCTTAACCGACTGCGCCACCCAGGCGCCCCTATGGTTCAGTTAGTATACTTTTATGTGGCTTCTTTGATTGTTCATTAATTCTCTCTTTGGCTACATCTATTTTCCTATTAAATCATGGCTGTTTTCTTAATTTTATTATTTGTTTAATGCAAGAATTTTTCTATGCAGTCAATCCCCTGGCTATTGTTTCACATATAAACTTCTCATCTCCATCCCAACGGTGCACACCCTCATCTTCATGTATTCTGAATGTTGATGGAGAGAAATTTAATGTTAGCCATATTCCTTTTTTGTAAAATATATATGAGTTGATATTTTGGTCTATTAACCAAAAATATTTATTTATTCATGAATTTTTTAATTTTTTAAATATTTATTTATTTTTGAGAGACAGAGAGACAGAGCATGAGTGGGGCAGGACAGAGAGAGAGACAGGGAGACACAGAATCTGAAGCAAGCTCCAGGCTCTGAGCTGTCAGCACAGAGCCCGAGGTGGGGCTCAAACCCACAGACCGTAAGTTCATGACCTGAGCTGAGGTTGGACACTTAACCGAATGAGCCACCCAGGCGCCCCCCAAAATTTTTAAAATACACATATTCTTTAAGACTTGTCTTGATGTTCAGCATTCTTGGTTAATTTTCTGACACAAGGTGTGCTTTTTTTCATCAGATTTTAACTTATTATTTCAGAAAATGTTTACTGAATTCCTTTACTAGACATTTGTTGTTTATAATTATTTTGATATTTTTCTTTAGGAACTTCAACTATTCAGGTTTTGTCTATCTTTTCACTGCTCATCTATTAATTTCTTATCAGTAGCTTTTAGTGTTGATTTCCGTTTCAGTTTGCTCACTATTTGCTTATTTCTAATTTCTAATTTCTAATTATTTCAAAGTTCCCCTACATTGCTATTTACCAGGTCTGTAATCTCCTGTGTTCCTTAAAAATTTGTCTTTATTTCTGCAAATGTTTATTTTTTTAAGCAAATAGTTTCTCTATTCTGTTCCATTGATCTGAGTGTCTGTTTTGTGCCAGCACCATACTGTTTTGATGATTACAGCCTCATAATACAGCTTGAAGTCTGGAATTGTGATGCCTCCTGCTTTGCTTTGCTTTTTCAACATTACTTTGGCTAATCAGGGTCTTTTCTGGTTCCATACAAATTTTAGGATTGTTTGTTCTAGCTTTGTGAAAAATACTGGTGTTATTTTGATAGGGTTTGCATTGAATGTATAGACTGCTTTGGGAATATAGACATTTTAAAACTATATTGTCTTCCAATCTGTCAGCATGGAATGTTTTTCCATTTCTTTGTGTTATCTTCAATTTCTTTCATAAGTGTTCTATAGATTTCAGAATACAGCTCTTTTACCTCTTTGGTTAGGTTTATTCCTAGGTATCTTATGGTTTTTGGTGCAAGTAAATGGGATAGATTCCTTGATTTCTCTTTCTGCTGCTTCATTATTGGTGTATAGAAATGCAACAGATTTCTGTACGTTGTTTTTATATCCTGTGCCCTTGCTGAATTCATGTATCAGTTCTAGAAATTTTTTTTGGTGGAGTCTTTCGAGTTTTTTACACAGATTATCATGCATCTGAAGTGTGAAAGTTTGACTTCTTCCTTGCTGATTTGGATGTCTTTTATTTCTTTTTGTTGTCTGACTGCTGGGGCTAGGACTTCCAGTACTATGTTGAACAAGAATGGTGTGAGTGGACTTTGGAGTTACTTACTTAACAGTTTACTTAGTCTTACCTGCTTCCAAGTTCAGTTTTCCTATACCAGCTTTTTGCAAGAGGAGAGAATGCAAGAAAGTTGTCCCATTCTCCCTTCCTAAAACTTTGTGAGGGCAACGATGCTCTTTAAAAATGGTGCCTGTAGGGAGGCAAGCTGCTTTTGACTTTATGAACTCAATTTTGTTCTACAAATCTTCACTGGATGCTATCATCAAAATTTCTAGCCCCTGCCTCATGAGCTATATCTTTCTCTTTTAGGTGTTTATTCCTTATACTTTATGAAGTTACCACCTTTGTCTCACTGGGTTATGTCTACACTTTCTCTCTACAGAGATGTGCTTACACCCTCTGCAAATGCACAGAAAATAAAAGCTCACTTCTCCTTCTGATTTTGGCTATCTGCTATTCAATGACTTTGTCTTTTTCCATTCTACCCTGTCACCCTTGCTGCTGCTTCTTGATGTCTCCAAAGTTTTCTTGAGTTGTGTTAGCATTGGAATTTGAGGATTTCCTCTTGGTATGTACTAGGTTCAAGTTTGAATGTTTTCATTGTTTCTTTGTTTTTATTTATATAGCTAAGTCTTGGAAAATTAAGAATTAGATATCCTTGCTAATTTATCCCTTCCTGGTGACTATGCAATCTCTAATGAGAAACCTATAGGGATGTTTCACATCTCAGCTGCAACAGGCCTGTGAACTTATGTTTCCTACAAGATTTTGTTGTTTGGATAATTTAGAGCCATCCAACTTTTCCTAGTAATAAAATACTCTGCATGACAACTACATGTATTTATATGTCTGGTTCTGACATTTTTCACTAATTGGTTTCAAAATATTTTCTATTTGGCAGTTATTCATTTATTAACACTCTCTCTCACTCTCTATATATCAAAATATGATTATCTAACTATTTTTGGCTCTGAATCCATTTAATTTTTACTAAATGAATAGATAGGAATTACAGAGTATGAAAATTACTACAAAGTAGATTCTAATCACATTTTAACAATCATTGTGATTTTGAATAAGGATTGTAATAACTTAAAATATTCAACTATTTAATACAAAACAAAATAAAACAGGTGAAAGTGTGGTTTGTTTCATATATGATTTTTACTTCTTGTTACAGTTTTTGGAAGTCTAATAAATTTGCTTATTTTTTTTTTTAATTTTTTTTTCAACGTTTATTTATTTTTGGGACAGAGAGAGACAGAGCATGAACGGGGGAGGGGCAGAGAGAGAGGGAGACACAGAATCGGAAACAGGCTCCAGGCTCTGAGCCATCAGCCCAGAGCCTGATGCGGGGCTCGAACTCACAGACCGCGAGATCGTGACCTGGCTGAAGTCGGACGCTTAACCGACTGCGCCACCCAGGCGCCCCTAAATTTGCTTATTATCTGATGATGGCTTTCATTTTTCTCCATATTTTGGAGAAAAAAAAAGAACAAAAGGATGAAAATAGCATTTAAATAAATAAATATTTAAAAAGAAGAAAAAAATCCACAAAAGGCATATGCAATAGATAACAGAGACACAGAACTAAAAAGGAATATCGAAAGCTTATCATAACATCCATCATGTTCTTCCTATCTGTGCCAGTCATGCAGAATTTTTTCATTCCTTTGAATGTGTCATAATTTCTTGCCAGAGGACTTGTCCACATTGTTTTCTCTGCCCAAAGCATCTTCACCATTTTGTTACACTTATTCTTCAAACCTCACCTCAAAATTATATCCTTAAGGAAAAATCTCCCAGAGGTTCTGTTTTATGAGCTAATCTTCCTAACACCATCATTTTCTGGAAGTTATCATGTTTAAGGTTTTCTTATTAGTGTAATTGTTTGTCTGGCAACTGTAGTAGACTCCAAAATTCATGAATCATGAGCTCTGTCTTATTTTGCTCAGCATTATTCAAAATACCTTACTTTAGCACATTGTATATATTGAATAGAAAGAGTTTAATTAACAAATAAGGAGAAATAGGCATCTATAAACCAATTCCAGTGCCTATATGGCTGCATGATCTTGAAGAATTTTCAAGCCTTCTATTGAGTTGCTGGCTATAAAGATAAATGGGTGTCTAAACTTGGAAATGCTTTTCTGTATAATTGTGGCAGGTGTCAAGAAATGGCTTTGAAGAGGTAATTCCAATTGACTCCTATTACTGTTTCAGCTTTCTCTAATAAACATCAGCAATTCTCAGAGGTTTAGATTCTCTGAGAATGCTCACAGAAGGATGGAGATATTACAGTTTGGGTTGAGATATGATCTAGATTGCAGGAAAATTTATGGCGCAGTGGATGTACGTGGAGGAGAAAATGAGGGCATCGGTAACAAGCTTGTATTTGATTTTTGAGGTGAAAATATTGTAAGTCCCTCTTAAGTCCTTTTTTAGCCATGGGAGACAAAGTAAATATTTCAAGAGTGGTCTCAGGGTTTGGGACACCTGGTAGGCAAATTATTCTGCAAGGAGTGGGATATTATTTGTGAAAAAGTAGCCTAATCACATAGTCAGAAGGAAAACTTTGTGAAAAAACGTGGGGCTAAGTGAACTTCATTAGGCATCTAAGGCATACAATGTCTTATTGTAATCTGGGGTTCACTTAAGGGGGATGTTCCACTTTGGATTTTTCTCTTTGCAGAAAATAGAGGATTGGGAATTAGAAAAAAATGATGAGTGCTTATTCTTCTCACCAGACTTAGGTGAATTCTAAGAGATGAGAAGCAAAATTTTACAGCTAAGGACAGAACACTTTCTCTAGTAAATAATATGCTTGATTTCTCAAGCAGAACTCGGTGTCTTTGAAATTTGTCAAACATGTTCAAATTTCTTCTCATAGCAGGGATGAAAAAAGAGATAATTCAATGGTCATTAAGCTGCTTTGACCTCTATGCCTATAGCTAATGGTTAATGAGCATGTGTGCCTTGATTGACCATTACATAATGAAAACTCATTTCAAGGCGTGTTATTTAGTAATAGAAAGTGCAGAGCCTTTGAATTCAGAACATATAGTTGGATCTAGGCTTTACCATTTACTAGTAAATGGCCTTAAGAAAATCTTGTACTACTCAGACTTTCAGTTCATCATCTAGAAAATAGGTCTGTAAAAGCTTATCTACTAATAAGGCTATTCATATGATAAAAAGTACTCTATAAAAATTCTAAACTGTGAGCTCTAAAAGTATGTTATAAATATATAGCAGTGAAAAAGTTAGTTTATGCTTGAATTAGTACTCCATTAGTTAGAAATTAAAACTATTTTGTTTTTGCTTTATATATTAGTTCTATACATATATCTCTATGTAAGAATTTTAAATTGACAGAATTCTAAAATGTTAAGTATATACTAACAACCCTCTCATATTTTTACTGCTTTCATAATTTAACATTCTGAGCACTTAACATGGTATCAAATAATTACATCTCTAAAGGCTATAAACCAAAATCACAATCAAGTTTTTGGGAAATTTAACTAAATGTCTTCCTCCCTTCCCTCCCCTCCCTTTTCCTCCCCTCCCCTCCTCTCTTCTTCCTTCCTTCCTTCCTTCCTTTCTACCTTACTTCCTTCCTCTTTCTCTTTCTTCTTCCTGTATAATATTTTATATGATACATTTTTCAGTAGAGGAAAGCAATAAACTTCTTTTCACTTTCAAGCACCAGTATTTATGGATAGTTCTATAAATGGGAATATGAATACTTAGAAGTAGAATACTTAAGAAATGTGAAAAAAAGGAAAATAGGTTAATTTTACTATTTATGTCATAGCAGTAGCATTTGTGAGTCATCATTGACTAATTATAAATTTATTTTTATTAACTCTATATGTTTCTTTCACAATAACTTAAATACAGGGATTGAAAACTAAATAGTATAGGATAATGTATGTAATAAAGGTTAAATATCTTTTTTACATTCTATAATTCATTTCTGATCTTCATATATTTCTTATGTTATACTAGAAATAAGTACTTATCTAATAGGAAGATATGAGAAAATTTTATTTAGCTTTTGGCAAAATAATCTGAATATACTGAGATTTTCAAATAGTTATTTGCAATAAACATCCAATTTAAAGAGGTAAAATTATAACATATTTTGGAAATTTGGGGAAAAAGCAAATAAATCATTTTTCTAAAGTAATTTAGCATACATTTTGAAAACAGAAAATTCAGATCTGAATGATTAGGTTATTAAGATAATGAATTTGTATGTCTATTACCAGATCCAATTTTTGTTACACAAAATCAGGTACAACATCAACTGTGATTGTTTGTTTCAGGAAATGACATCTGTGCTATAATTTATATGGCATTATAGTAGAAAAGCACTAGATTAGAAATCAGAAAACCTATGGTCTGGTCCAAGTTTGGGCACTTTTTAGCTTACATGACCCTGAACATATCAACTGACTTCCTAAAAATACACTATCTTATGTGTAAAATATGAAAAATTAAAACTAAACTATAGAGATTTTTAAAAATTTAATTATATGGTACATAAAACATTTTTATTTATTATTTATATATTAAAAAATTTTAATGTTTATATTAGAGAGAGAGAGAGAGAGAGAGGGAGAGACAGCGTGTGAGCAGGAGGGGCAGAGAGAGAGGGAGACGCAGGATCCAAAGCAGGCTCCAGGCTCTGAGCTGTCAGCATAGAGCCCCATGTGGGGCTGAACTCATGAGATCACGACCTGAGCCGAAGTCAAACACCCAACCAATTGAGCCATCCAGGTGCCCCAAAACATTTTTAAAGCATAAAATAATGCAAGGTTGCTTCTTTTTCACTCAAGTGTTCTTTTCTTTGCTTACATTACCCTCCTAGCTAGCAATGCCTTCTCCATTCTCTTTAAGTGTAAAACATAAACATTGTCTGTGATACTGATTTAAAGGTCTTTAAAGTGACTTTGATATGTACACTCTACCATTATTGCTTTCTTATAATAGCAAACTGTGAGGGTCATGAAGGAGACATATCTATTTTGATCACCATTGTTTGTACCTAGTGGCGGGTAGTTCCTTTAAAGTATTTACTGATTACATAATGAATAATTGGAACACAATTTAATTGATTGAAATAGTGTGATATCATAGATGGAAAAGGTAATTTTCTCAGGGATAAGAGAATTACGGTTACATTTCTGGTTGGGTTTGTTTCTGTCTATATAACCTTGAGCATGTCCCTTAAACTCTGAATTTCTGTTCTTCATCTCTAAAATAAAGGACTTAATTAACAATCCTAAAATTTTGATTATGTAGTTTTCTTAGACCTGTATATATCCTTTACAAATTATAGTAAAATGATTCAGACAAATGTCTTTACAAGTTTTTGTTTTACTCCTTAAATATATAATTCCATCATTTTTTGTTTTTTTTTTTTTTTTTGGTAAAAAAATAAGAATCTTTAATGCCTCTTTAGTAGCTTTCCCAAGCCCATCATTGTTTCTTGGGAGTGCTGAATTTTCATCTCCTATTTGTCTAACACTGCAATTTTCCTAGCTTAAAACTCCCACTCCCCACACAGCTTGCTCTCCTGCTCTTATTGCATGATATCCATGCAATTCAACCTAAGTCCGTTTAATTTCAAGCTGGTATGTACCTTGTATATATTCATGAGGGCAGTGCTTTTTGAGACATTAGATAAGGAGAAGCAGCCATGGTTGTCAGAATAACTGAACTCTGTATTTTGTTCCTAGATTAAAGAGTGGCTTCCCTAAAATGAGATTCATATTCTCTAAGTGAAAGCAATAAACTTGTGTGTTTTTCCCAACCTCCCCCTTCTTGGGATGGAAACTTAATTTATAAAAGACCTAATTCCTGTAATCACTGACTTTTCTGAAATCTGGCTGGACCGTGTTATGCTTAGGCAACAGGACCAGCAGCCTTGTATCCATTATGGAGGAATCCCATCTTGTGTTGCTCTGAACCCTTCTTCAATGTTTCTGAATCCTTAACTATGGAAAGTAAGGAGGTGGCATGCATATGGTCTTCCATTAACTCCAACCATTACCTATACAAAGTGGTGCAATTTATGTGGAGTATTAGGGATACAGTGCTAAAGACAAAGTGTGAGCAAAAAGACAGTTTATGAGCCTGGTCTTTCACTTGAATAATCCTCACATTTTTCTCCCAGACTAATTATTGATGATGCTCCAAATAATGTATTTTCTGACTAGTCTTTATTTCTCTATGTGGGTCAGTTGCACATAGAGATAGAATTTATGGTTCCTAGCTCATTTCATCATTTACCTTTAAGTGGACACAAAGTGCTTATGGCTTTTGAGCTTTTGTTGTTTTGTTTCATTTTGATTTAAAATAATTTTTATAATCAATATATGTCAGAATGCAAAAAGAAAGCAAATCTCAAGATATAACACATCTCAAGTGTCTAACATGTGGTTACCTAGGCTTATGGTCTTATTTCCTCCAGCATCATACCTTATGTCTCAAATATCTTTAATTCTTAGGCTTTCAAATTTCTCTTTGGGATTATAGTTTAGAAAATTTCTAATTTTCTACATGGGAATATGGACCATGAACAAATATTAATATATTCATTATTACAGATGTTAAACACTTGCCTACTCAAAATACCATTGGAATAAGTGCACTACCTAGATAAAGTCTTAGCATCTTGAAGATAAGAAGACAGATTTGTGAAATTTATGATATTCTCAGTATTATAGTTTAAAGAGAATTGGGCAAAGATTATGATATAATAGTTTTGACCTTGTGGATACAACAAAGTGGGGGTTTTGAAGAAAGGGTTTAGAAGAATCTAGGAGAGAAAAAAACATTTGGAATTATTAGTTGAAAAGTTAACAATCTGATGTTCAATGACATAGGTCTTTCAGGAAGTTTCTGAAATGAATAATAAAGTTATTTGTAACTTTTCCTGGGCAAGAATTTCCTGGAAAACACAACAAAAAAGCTCAAAAGACATAATCACTTTATGTCCACTTGGATGTGTTGGTTATGATAGTGGAAAACTAAAGTCATATTAATATAGATAGTAACCTGCATGGGTGTATTATAAATGTTTTCAATTCTCACATGTCTTATGGAGAAAAGCAAGGAGCGAATCCTGAAGGTGGGGAGTGTGTGCTGTAATTTTAAATAGGGTATTCATGGAAGCCCTCACTGAAAATACAAGTTAAACACGAAGGAGGAAAACTGATTGGTTCTCTAATTCACTGATTGGTGAATTATCTTCACAGAACTCTAAGTCAATCTATTGATTGTTGTGGTGCTGTCAGATGACGATAAAGCTGCACAGATGCTTCAATTTGAACAATATAAACTCTCTGCTACACAGTCTCTGTGCATTGTGAAACAGAAATTCAAAACCTGATATTTTAAATGTCAGGCAGTAAACAGCTATCCATAAAAACTGATAAGTGCCTCCATTTACTCTTAGTTTGGCTATTATTTCAGCATTATGGTCTATTTTTTTTAAAAAAGAAAAAAATAATTTAATGTTTTTGTGGAAAGCCTATTTCTTTTAAAGTACAAATAAATTATGGTATTATTAAGCTTATTTTTTTTCATTCCAGTTTTTCTCTCTACCAAGTTTGAAGTAAGTTATCTCCTCCTCTTTTTTCTTAGACCAGCATAGGGACTTGTTAGTCTAGTAGAGAAGCAAAGTTTCTTACTTTGAGGTAGGAAATGCTAAATATTTGCTTCCTATTTCCTATTTCAATGAAAAGGAAATATGACATCTTCTCTGTAGTATCGCATAGAAATTTTATGAATGAAAACTTGTAGAGCAAATATTTTTAATGTGTAAAATGTGTAAAATTTCTGTTATTTTTCATAGCTTATCTGCAACATAGTCCAGAAATATGACCCCATACTCCTGGAGTTTGGGACTCAGACTTGTGGGTCTGATGGAAACATGGAGATCAAGAAATTCAATGTTTTTGATAGTCTAGTCTGAACTAGGGACTGATAATTCATGCTAATAAGATGTGTACTATTTGGAAATATATAACCTAGTAGATTAAATTAATTTATAATATAAAATGGAACAGCAATCAGATTAACATTGGAATGGAACTGATCTACATGTGTTTCTTATTAAGTATTACAGATGTCTTTAACAATATCCCAATTCTTAAGTTTTCAAGTCTCCTGACAACTTTTCATATTTGCCTTTCTGAAACAAAATAATCCTAAGTGTAAAATAATATAAAAATTTCAGATATATTTTGCACTAAAAACTGCCTTTGAGATGTCCCAAAGAGACTTTGGCAAATCACAAAGATCTGTTCTTACACTTTATAAAAAGAGAGGTGCTAAAAATAAATAAGATTATTTTATATGTGACTATTGATTAATTACATGATAAGGGTCAAATCAGAAGAGATAGTTATCATTTTTCTACATTAAATATATATGAGTAAAATATTATTAATATAAATATTTCAGGATTTGTATGCTATATGGGAAATTCCTAAAGATTTGTCAATGCCTGACCTCCAGGGAAGATGGCAGAGTAGGAGGATCCTAAACCACCTTGTCCCACAGATACAATTAGATAGCACTCACATTCGTATAAATAACCTAGAAAATTACCTGAAGACTAGAAGAATATACTCTCCATAGCTAAATGTAAGGGAAAGGCCACATTCGAGAGGATAGGAAATGTGGAGATGCCGTTGGGAACCAAACAGACCTGCAGGACTATTTGTGGGAGGGAGGTATTCAGCAGGCACAGAGAGGAAAAGAGGAACAGATATCCACACCAGGCACCCCAGGCAAGAAGGGCCTGCACAGAACAAACGAATCCCTGTACCATTTGGCTTTGAAAATGAAAGGGGTCTAACAATCAGTGAGTCTTAATGCTTTGAATTTTTTTAATATTTATTTATTTATTTATTTATTTATTTATTTATTTATTTATTTTTGAGAGAGCAAGAGAAGAGCATGAGTGGGGGAGGGCAGAGAGAGAGAGAGAGAGATACAGAATCTGAAGTAGGCTCATGGCTCTGATCTATTCACACAGAGCCCGACACAGGACTCAAAATCACGAACCATGAGATCATGACCTGAGATAAAGTCAGATGCTTAACTGATTGAACCACCCAGGTGCCCCAATGCTTAGAGACTTTAAAAATCAGTAGCCTAGACTCTGGGAAAGCTAGGAGGGCAGAGTCCCTGCCCCTAAAGAGACACCACAACAAACAGCCCTACTGAGATACAGCTTAGAAGCATCAGTTTGAAAATTGTCTGGAATATATGAAAAGGAGATTTATTTACTAATCTCAGAGTATGTGCTGGAGGGGTTGAGAACTGTGGGAGATTTATCCAAGAACCAAAGAGCTGCTACGTGCCATTTCCTTCCCCCACTCCTAGCCCAGATACATAGACACCTATGGGAACCAACACATGGCTAACACTCTCCACCTAGCTTGCTAAAAGCACCTCCTGCCCCACGGGCTTCTGTGAATCTACTCCCTCCAACCCAGCAACCTTAGCAGTTTTCCCAGGTGGGTACAGGTACCCTTCTGCAACAGACTGGTGTGGACCTTCCTCCACCATGTGCCCCAAGCCCATGTTCTTGTGAGGACGTACCCCCTCAAATATACCCTCGGCCAGGGCCCATCCAAAACAGTGCCTCATGTATGGCAGTGTGCAGACGTCACCTACAGGGGCCAGTATCATTCCAAAGTGACTTTTTCCCTGTGTGTGGGGGGAGATAACCACACATACACCAGTCCAACTGAGGCTTCATCAGTGGGCTGGGGGCAGACATGGGTCTGACTGCAAGCCTCACCCATCAACAAAAGCTTCCCAGGGGACAACACAAAGAAAGTGCCCTGCAGTTCAGCTATTGCATCTTTGGCAAATGTCTACTTGGACTCAACTGAATCCCAAGTCAGCCTCATAGTGGCCCATTAACAACAAAGTGACCAAACCCTGCCCACAACAGGCAAAAAGAACCATTGTAGATGACTGGACCAAAGGCAAATGCATCTTAGCCACAGCAGTAGGGCACATGCAATACACATAGAAGATGCCCTTGAAACACCAGGCTCTAATGAATAGGGCATATTGTAATGCAGGACACTACAGTATGTCTTGTTCATAAACCCACACTTTTAACAGTAGGAGACATAGCTGATTTCTTAACACATAGAAACAGACACAAAGAGTTAGACAAAATGAGAAGACAGAAGAATGTGTCCCAAATGAAAGAACAGGACAAAATCACAGCAAGAGAGGTAAATGAAACAAGTAATATGTCTGAAAGGGAATTGAAAGTAATGGTCATAAAGATCCTCACTGGACTTGAGAAAAGAAAGGAAGAGTTCAGTGAGATCTTCAACAAAGAGGAAATGTAAAAAAAAAAAAAAAAGAGTGAGTCAGAGATGAAGAACTCACTCACTAAAATTGAAAATACACTATCAGGACAAATAGTAGACTAGGGAAAACAGAACAGATCAGTGACCTGGAGGACAGAGTAATGGAAAGCAATCATGCTGAACAGGAGAGAGAAAAAGTAAATAAAAAGTGAAAATAGACTAATGGAACTCAGTGGCAACATCAAGCATAGTAACATCTGCATTATAGGGAAGGGGAAGAGAAAGAAAATGGAGCAAAAAATTTATTTGAAGAAATAATAGGTGAAAGCTTCCTGAATCTGGTTAAGAAAATAAAAATCCAGATCTAGGAAGCACAGAGAGCCCCCAACAAAATCAACCTAAGGAGGTCCACATCAAGATGGATAGTAATCAAAATGGCAGAAAGTAGTGATAAAAAGAAAATTTAAGAGCAACAAGAGAAAGGAATACAGTTACATACAAGGGAAACCCAATAAGACTATCAGCTGATTTTTCAGCAGAAACTTTGCAGGCCAGAAGGGAGTGGCATGATATATTCAAAATGTGAAAGAAAAAAAAACCCTACAGCCAGGAATACTGTATCCAGCAAGGCTATCATTCAGACTAGAATGAGATATAAAGCATTTTACAGAAAACAAAAATTAGAGGAATTCATGACCACTAAGCCAACCCTACAAGAAATATTAAATGGGACTCTTTAAGTGGAAAGGAAAGATCATAAGTAGGAGTAAGAAAAATAGGAAGTGCAAAAGCAGTCAAAATAAGTATATCTATAAAAGTCAGTCAAGGGATTTACAAAAGAAAAGGAAAGAAAGTATGGAACCATATGCCTAAAATGTGCAGGGAGAGTAGTAAAGAATGCATTCAAACTTAAGTGACCATAAACTTAATATAGACTGCTATAAGCATAAGATATTATATATAAACCTAATGATAACCATAAATCAAAAGTTGGTAATAGATATGCAAAAAATAAGAGAACAAAATTCAATTATATCACTAAAGAAAGCCAGTAAATTGAGAGAAGAGACCAAGAGAAGAAAAGTACACAGAAGAACTACAAACACAACCATAAAACAAGTAACAAAATGGCAATGAGTACATATTTATCAATGATTGCTTTGAATGTAAAGGGACTAAATGCTCTAATCAAAAGACATAGGGTAATGCAATGGATAAAGAAACAAGGCTCATCTATATACAATTGACAAGAGACTCACTTCAGACCTAAGGACACATGCAGATTGCAAGTGAAGGGATGGAACAAAAAATTAATGGAAGTGAAAAGAAAGCAGGGTAGCAATAGTTATATCACACAAAATAGACTTTAAAACAAAGGGTGTTGTAAGAGATTAAGAAGGATACTATATAATCAATCATAAAGGGAACAATCCAGCTAGAAGATTTATAATAATTATAAATATTTATGCACCCAACATTGAAAGCATCTAAATACATAAAGCAGCTATAACAATCATAAAGGAAATGATCAATAGTAATACAATAATAATAGGGGACTTTAACAACACAGCATTTGGACAGATCATCCAAACAGAAAATCACCAAGGAATCAATGGCTTTAAATGACACGATGGACGAGAAGGATCTAACAGATATATTCAGAACATTTCATCTTAAAACAGCAGACTACACATTCTTTTCAAGTGCATATGTAATATTCTCCAGAATGGATGATCTTATTAGGCCACAAACAAGCCTCAACAAACTAAAAAAGATTAAAGTCATACCACACATTTTTTTTCTGGCCACAACACTATGCAACTAGAAATCAACCACAAGAAAAAATCTGGAAAGACCACAAATACATGGAAGTCAAATAACATACTATTAAACAATGAATGGATCAAGCAAGAAATCAAAGAGGAAATCAAAATACATGTGGAGACAAATGAACATGAAAACACAATGGTCCAAAATCTTTGGGATGCAGCAAAAACTGTTCTAAGAGGGAAATTTATAGCAATACAGGTCTACCTCAAGAAGCAAGAAAAATCTCAAATAACCTAATCATGTATCTAAAATCTAAAGAAGCTAGAAAAAGAAGAACACACAAAACCTAAAACCAGAAGAAGGAAGGAAATAATAAAGATTAGAGCACAAATAAGTGAACTAGAAACAAACAAACATAAAAAAACCCACAATAAAACAGATAAATGAAACCAGGAGCTGGTTCTTTAAAAAGATCAACAAAATTTATAAACCTTTAGCAGACCCATCAGAGAAAGAGAGAGAGAGACAGAGACAGAGAGACAGAGAGACAGAGAGAGACAGAGGGAGAGAGAGAATGCAAATAATAAAATCAGAAATGACAGAGGAGAAACAACAGCTGACACCACAGAAATACAAATGACTCTAAGAGAATATTATGAATAATTATATGCCAACAAATTGGATTACCCAGAATAAATGGATAGATTTGTAGAAACATATAACCTCCCAAAACTGAATCAGCAAGAAATAGAAAAATTGAACAGACTGATTACTAGCAGTAAAATTTAATCAGTAATCAAAAAACTTCCAACAAAGCAAAGTCCAGGATGAGATAGCTTCACAGGTGAATTCTACCAAACATTTAAAGAAAGGTTAATACTTATTCTTCTCAAATTATTTCAAAAAATAGAAGAAGGAAAGCTAACAAAATCATTGTATGTATCACTCTGATACTAAAACCAGACAAAGACACTACAGAAAAAGAAAAAAAAAAGGAGAAAGAAAGAGAGAGAGAGAGAGAGAGAGAGAGAGAGAGAGAACTACAGGCCAATATTTCTGATGAACATAGATGCAAAAATTCTCAACAAAATACAAGTTAGCTGAATCCAACAATACACAAAAAAAGTATTCACCATGATCAACTGGGATTTATTCCTGGATTGTAAGCATAGTTCAATATTTGCAAATCAACAAACATAATACATCACACCAATAAAAGAATGAATAAAAACCATATGATCATTTCAATATATGCAGAAAAAGCATTTGACAAAGTCCAACATCCATTTATGATAAAAACCCTCAACAATGTAGGTTTAGAGGGAACATACCTCAACATAATGAAGGCCATACATAAAACATTCACAGCTAACATCATATTCAATGATAAAAAACTGAGAGCTTTCCCCCTTAGATTACAAATAAGACAAAGGTGTCCATTCTCACCACTTTTATTCAACATAGTACTGGAAGTTCTATGCATAGCCAATACACAAGAAAAAGAAACAAAAGGCATCAAAATTGGTAATAAAGAAAGAAGTAAGAATTTCACTATTTTCAGATGACATGATAATATGTGTATGAAAAACACTTTGGACTCCACCAAAAAAATGCTAGAATTGATATATGAATTCTGTAAAGTCACAGGATACAAAATCAATATACAGAAATCCATGGCATTTATATACACTAATATTTAAGTAGCAGAAAGAGAAGTTAGGCTAATAATCCCATATATGATTGCACCAAAAATGATAAAATAACTAGGAATAAGCCTAACCAAAGAGGTGATTAAACACTGATGAAAGAAATTGAAGACAAACAAATAGAAAGATAGTCCATGCTCATAGACTGGAACAACCAATATTGTTAAAATGTCCATACTACCCAAAGCAATCTACAAATTTAATGCAATCTCTATCAAAATACCACCAGATTTTCCACAGAACTAGAACACATAATACTAAAATTTGTATGGAACCCCCCAAAAACCCGAATAGCCAAAGAAATCTTGACAAAAAGAACAAAACTGGAGCCATCATAATCCCAGATATCAAGTATACTACAAAGCTGTAGTAAATCAAAACAATATGGTACTGGCACAGAAAATAAACACAGATTAATAGAACAGAATGGAGACCCTGAAATGAACCTGTGATTACATGGCCAGTTAATCTTCAACAAAGGAGGCAAGAATATGAAATAAGATAAAGACATTCTCTTCAACAAATGATACTGAGAAAACTGGGCAACTATATTAAAAAGGATGAAACTGAACCACTTTGTTGTTAGCAGAAACAAAATTGTTAGAGCATACACAAAATCAACCCAAAATGGATTAAAGACCTAAATGTGAGACTTGAAACCATAAAAATACTAGAAAAAGGCAATAATTACCCTTAAATTGCTGTAGATAAGTCTCCTAGGGCAAGGGAAACAAACAAACAAAAAACCTATTGGGACTATGTAAAAATAAAAAGCTTCTTCACAGCAAAGAAACAAACAATCAGCAAGCCAAAAAGACAACCTACTGAATGGGAGAAGATATTTGCAAATGGTATGTCTGAGAAAGGGTCAGTAAACAAAATATGTAAAAAATGATACAACTCAACATCCAAAAAGCAAATAATCCAATTAAAAAATGGGCACAAGACATGAACAGACGTTTCTCCAAATAAGGCATACGGTTACTCAACAGACACATGAAGAGTTGCTCAACATCATTCATTACCCGGGAAATGCAAATCAAAACCTCAATGAAATATCACCACACACCTGTCAGAATGGCTAAAATCAAAAGTACAGGAAATAAATGTTGGCAAGGATGTGGAGAAAAAGGAGGCCTCTTGCACTTCTGGTGGGAATGCAAACTGGTGTAGCCAATGTGGAAAACAGTATGGAGGTTCCTCAAAAAGTAAAATTAGAATTACCATATGATCCAGTAAATTCACTACTGGGTATTTACCCAAGGAATATGAAAACACTAATTCAAGAAGATACATACACCCCTATGTTTATTTCAGCATTATTTACAATGGCTAAATTATGGAAGCAATCCAAGTGTCCATTGATAGATGAATGGATAAAGAAGATGTGGTACATGTATATAAGGAAATACTATCCATAAAGAGAATGAAATCTTGCAATTTGCAACAACATGGATGGATCTAGAGGATATAATCCTAAGTGAAATAAGTCAGTCAGAGAAAGACAAATACCGTATGATTTTGCTCATATGTGGAATTTAAGAAATAAAACAAATGACAAAGAGAGAAACCAAGAAACAGACTCTTAAATATAGAGAACAAACTGATGGTTACTCGATGTAAAGTGGGTGGGAGGATGGGTGAAATTGGTGAAAGAAATTAAGAGTTCATTTATCATGATGAACGCTGAACAATACATAGACTTGTTGAATCACTATATTCTCTACCTAAATCTAATAAACCCTATACGTTAACTCTCCTGGAATTAAAAAACATTTTTTTAAATGTCTAGCTATCCATGATATGTTTCTATCAGACTTCTGGTGGCTGCAATGCCTGATATCAGACATTAACAGTGTAGTATTATTATCAGCCATAATTTCAGTTATGTTTTTTAATGTCAACTTGATTGCTACTTTATTCCTTTAATGTGGATTTTGCATTTTATAGGCCAGTGGTTCACAGTTGGAGATTCATGTCAGTTATGTATTGAGCTTTATTAACATACATTATTTATGCTGTATCCCAGACTTACTGATTTTGTTTACTGACATTCTTCATGCATTCTTGGTATATTCTAACTATATGCTTATTATATTCATAGTATATTATATCTCAGGATTATTATAAATTATGACTAATGATTTTTTCTTTGTGATGATTATGTTCTTCCATTTTATGGATTAATGTAATATCCATGCTCTTTAAATAGAAGTGATCGTATTTATAGATGTTTTCTTTCAAATGCTTTAGGATTGATTTTATCTCATTTTGCATGCCAGATGTTATTGTCAGTTGTAGTATTCTTCATATGAACTCTCATCAGGTCTTTCCCTTTTGGAAATTAACAGTAATAAGTAATAAGTTAATTGCAAACATAGCAATTTCAGGTCTTTTGTCATCTAACAATAGTTTTTTTGTTTGTTTGTTTTACACACTTGCCATCAGCTACAGGCTATAGCACTTCATCTTAAAAAAAGAAGGACTGTCACAGGGCTCCATGAAATAGGAGTCCAGTAACTGGACTATGCCAATTATTTTTGGGGACCGGCTTCTGATGGTATCATTCAAATAAATTTGAAACTTAAACCAGTGAACTGACTCAGGAATTCCATATTCTAGTTGAAAAGCAGATACAGGTTCATGAGGCTTCTAAGCTCAAGATAGAGCAGAACAATAACGAATTATGTAAGAAGGTATGAGCTGATGAGGGATGACTGATTTTTACTTGCAATTATTGGTGTTTTAATTTTATGTTTATTAAATATATAAGAAAACTTTTTTCTCTTAAGCTGTCTATAATTCACAATTTAATAGACTAAGCTTTTGTAAATGGAAATGAAACTTTGTATATATGTTATTTTCCTCTGCCTGACTTCTCTAGAATTGAAATCTCTTATTTTTATGGCATTATAATTATTTGCATAAAATTCAATAAGTCTGTACTCCTTGTACCAGGGCATAATTGGAAGTTTTAGGTATGCCTAAATTTTACATTAAGGAGTCAATGCTTATAAAGCCCTCTTGGGAAAACTGGCTGGTACCAGTCTTATAGAGTTCAGAGCTGTGGTAAGCAGAATAATGCTATTCACCCCCAAAGATGTTCATGTCATAATTTTCATATCTTGTAAATATATTATCTTACGTGGCAAAAAAGACTTTATAGATGTGATGAAGATTAAAGATCTTGAGATGTGGAGTATGTCTTGGGTTACTAAATAGGGTCAATCCAATCACATGAATCCTCAAGGGTAGAAAAGTCTTTCAGGCTGTGGTCAGAGACAGAAAAAAGAGGGAAGATTCAAAGCAGAAGGTCTTGGCCTGCCATTGCTGGCTCTGAGGATCAAGGGTCCTCACCTTTGGTGGTGTGAAAAGTCAGCTAAAGCGTATACCAGATGTCCAGAATAGGGGTTCTCCAACATTAGTGTTTCTCAGAGATATCTGGATGGCTTGGTAAAATACATATCAGAGTTTCTGATTCAGTAGCTTTTGGTAGAGCCAGAGAATTTACATTTCTAATAAGTTCCAAGGTAATGCTGATGCTGCTAGTTTAGGGCCTTACTCTGAGAAGTGCTGCTATAAACAGTGGTACCCTTACTGGGTTCAGCAACATGATTAGGATTATTTGGATAACATTCACAATATCCACTAAGTAATGTTGGCCCCATGTGGCATTTTTGCCTGTATCACTCTTCAGTCAAATTAAAAGTCAAGCAGTGGCTATAGACTATACTGGGATGACTTATAAAATATCACAATGCTCTGTTCCAAAATGATCAAGGTACATTTAACTTTATTATAGGGGGGTTTTGTTTTTACATAATTGATTCTTTATTTCAAGTTTTACAGTACTTCATATTTGTAACATAAAAATAAACACTACTAGTATTTTTAATTGATTTTTTTTGACATTGAAAGCAAAATGAGGAACTGTAGTGCTTATTATAAGGCCCCAATCATGGGTAGAGTTTTATTTCACTATCCTCAGAGAATTGGCTTAATGATAGTAGAAAATCCATGTATGTAAATCCATAAACAGAAGTGAACATCAGCTTTGCATTTAGGATTTAAGCTTTTAAATTTGATTCCATTACTGGGGTTTATTATCTCTTAAAAGTGGAGAATAGTTCTATGAAGTAGAATTATACATATTTTTAAATTTAGAAAAGATCCAACAGTTTGTTTTAGAAAAAAAAACCTTGATTCTTATGGAAAATCCGGTAGCTTCCCTTTCTGGCTCATTTTAAAACCATTTACCATTTACGTTATAGCAAAGCCTTTATAATTATTTCATTTAATGTTCTATGAGAAAAGATCAGGAAACGTGAGGTGTTTATCTCTGTAATGACTGCTCATTGTGGTTTTTGAAGGAGAAGATTTACAATTTTAAAATTCTTTGACTATTAATTGGGTTAAAATTTTGATATTTTTAAAAGATGTTTTTTCTCTAAAGTTTATTGTTGTAGTTAATAACTTCTAACTATAAGACTGTTGCTTATATACACATATAAAAGGCATGATCACTGTGGCAGCATTTATATGAAAATTTTTCCCCATTGGAAGAAATGTTTTTTAATCATCAAAAAGTGTAATTTTCACCAAAAGTCCATTTAATTTTTTTCCCCACAAAGTGGAAATTAGCATTGGAAAATATACTCTGGTATATTATTGTGAAATGGTTCTCTTATATGCAATATTAAATTTTCAGTAATTCAAAGAAATTAATTGGGGAGCTATCATATGCCAGAATCTGTGCTAGAGACTGGGTTCACAAAAATGAAGACACATAATCATTTTCCTTAAGTAATTTATAAATTTTGGAGGGAAGAATAAAGAAATAATAAATATACAAATAAATACATAAGGACTTTCAGTTTCAGTTCTGATACGTAATTGGCAATAGTCACTTATGTCCTTATAAAAAGAAACAAGCTGAACAAACTGAAACCCAATGACTTTTTGAAGGCCTATCAGAGAACTGAGATCCAGCAAATTGCCAGTCTAAAATAGAGGAGATGGGGGGCGCCTGGGTGGCTCAGTCGGTTGAGCATCTGACTTCAGCCCAGGTCATGATCCCACAGTTCGTGGGTTCGAGCCCCACGTCTGGCTCTGTGCTGATGGGTCAGAGCCTGGAGCCTGCTTCAGATTCTGTGTGTCCCTCTCTCTCTCTCTCTCTCCCACTCTGTCTCTCTGTCTTCCAAAAATAAATAAACATTAAAAAAATTAAAAAAACATAAAATGGGGGCGCCTGGGTGGCGCAGTCGGTTAAGCGTCCGACTTCAGCCAGGTCACAATCTCGCGGTCCGTGAGTTCGAGCCCCGCGTCGGGCTCTGGGCTGATGGCTCAGAGCCTGGAGCCTGTTTCCGATTCTGTGTCTCCCTCTCTCTCTGCCCCTCCCCCGTTCATGCTCTGTCTCTCTCTGTCCCAAAAATAAATAAACGTTGAAAAAAAAATTAAAAAAAAAATAAAAAAAAAATAAAAAAATAAAAAACATAAAATGGAAGAGATGGGCAAATCCACAGACACTGCTGGAGACATAAACTGGTAGGAACACTTAAGTGACAGTTTCTACAAATTGCTAGTGGTTGCGCGTGTATTATTTTGAGAGAGAGAGACTACTGGGTGTTGCTGTCTTAGGAGTATCCTGTATCCTGTGGGTTTTTATGTTCGGGAACTCTACTATGTCCAGTGAAAAGCCTGGAAAGAGCCCCTCATGCTTCACACAGAAATAGGGGAAGATTAATAATAGAGAATGAGCCAGAGCAATTTCCATAACAAAGGCCTACTCTCTAGGGGATAATCTTAAGAGAGCTTTATTCCACAGGACATATCTCTCACTCAGCCCCCTGAAGCCTTCTTTCACTAACAGGGGATAGAGGAGAAGAAACACTTGGGAGGGTCACTGACCAGGTCAAAGGCCCACTAAATGATACATTTATCGACAAGTTCATAGAATGCTTCCCCTCTCCACACCTTACCACCACAGTAACAGGGCTCCACTATAATAATTCTGGATCACAGCTGAAAGACCTGCAAGATGGACTCTCTGAGAAACACTTAAGGACGCCCAGGGGCACCTGGGTGGCTCAGATGGTTAAGTGTTGAACTTGGGCTCAGGTCATGATCTCACAGTTTTGTGAGGTCAGCGCCGCATAGAGTTCTATGCTAATAGCTCAGAGTCTGGAGACGGGTTCAGGTTCTGTGTCTTTCTCCCTGCCCCTCCCCTGCTTGTATTCTGTCTCTCAAAAATAAATAAACATTAAAAAAATTTTTTTTGAATTAAAAAAAAATATTTAAGGAAGTCCAAAGCCAACAGAAACAAGAGAGAAAAACAAGGCCATTAGAGGAGGTTGCAGCTATACAAAACATTAAACAAAGCCTGACAAAACCTCACACTAAAAGCCTATTTACTTCAGTTCCTGTTGGCTACCACATCACGTTTGACTTGAACAAAAAATATATATATTAGGCATGTAATGGACAAGAATTGAGAGACAAAGCTAACCTAAGAACTGGGTACAAATATGACAAAGATGTTGGAATTATCAGACAGGGAATTTGAAATAAATGTCACTAATATGTTAAGGGCTCTAATGACAAAAGTAGAGAACATTAAAGACCAATGGCTATTGTTAGCAGAGAGGTTAGCAGAATTTTCTGTAAGGAAGAGTCAAAAGGAAATGCTAAAACTCAGAAACACTGTTACCGTAATGAAGAATGCCTCCAATGGGCTCATCAGTAGACTTAACATGGCTATGGAAAGAATCAGTGAACTTAACAAGAAGTCAATAGAAATTTCCCAAATTGAAATGCAGAGGAAAAAAAAGAATAAAACAAGTAAAGAAACAAAAAACAGAACCTCCAACAACTATGGGACAATTACAAAAGGTATAAAACATCCATGAAGTTGGAATAACAGAAGGAGAAGAAAGAGATAGTAGAAGAGAGGATATATTTGAAGTTATCATGGCTAAGAATTTTCCAAATTTATGACAAGACACCAAATCAGAGATACAGGAAGCTCAGGTAAAGCAAGCAGGATAAATATTCAAAATTCTACACATAGGCATAGCATATTCAAAGTTCAGAAAAACAAAGACAAAGATAAAATCTTGAAAGGAGCCAGAGAGGAAACCAAGCTCTTTATGTATAGCAGAATAAGGATCATAATTACAGTAGACTTCTTATCAGAAATCATACAAACAAGAAAAGAGTACAGTGAAATATTTAAAGTGTTGAAAGAAAAAAAACACTCAACTAGGATTCTATATCCAGTGAAATTATTCTTTGGAAAGGGAGATGAAAAAAAGCTTTCTTAAACAAAAACTGAGGAAATCCATCATCAACAGATTTGTTAAAAGTTCTTCAGGAAGAAGGAAAACTATATAGCTACTCTCAGGAAACAGTGGAGACTACTTTGAAAGTAAATAGCAGAAATGGTTGTGAGGTCATCATATTTATGGGATGTCCAGGGAAAACATCTTGAAGTAATTAGAATTAAGCTGACGTATATAGAATAAAAAAGATTTGCCTTCTGTAAATGTAAGGAAGGAATTTTAGGTAGAGGAAATAGCATGTACTGAGTTCCTAAGGCAAATAATAGAGTGATAGCCAGAGTATGGACAGCACATATGTTGAGGAGTTTATATTTTGAAAGGTTTTATGCAAGAAGGTGAAATATATAGATACTACCAAATTTATATTGCTATTGTTTTTACTTGCAAATTGTTTACATTAACAAGAACAGCCAAAATCTAAGAAAAAATCTAATTTACAATAACGTCCAAAAGACTAAACATTTATGAATAGACTTACCAGAAAGGTAAAAGACTTGTGCTCTAATAAGTAGAAACATTGATGAAAGAAATTGAAGGATACACAAATAAATAGGCGATGGCCCATATTCATGGATTGGAAAACTATTAGAATATTGTTAGTCCATAGTACTCAAAAGAGTCTACAGAGTCAATTATTTTGATCAAAATCCCAATGACATTTCTTACAGAAACAGAAAAATGAATCTTAAAATGCATTTGAAACCACAGAAGACTGAGTAGCCAAGCAATCTTGGGAGAGAAGAGCAGGGCTTGAGGCATCACACTTACTGATTTTAAATTTATATTACAAAACTACAGTAATTTTAAAAAATATGGCACTGACATAAAGGCAGACATATAGACCAATGGAACAGAGTAGAGAACGCAGAAATAAATCTACACATTATATGGGCAACTGAACTTCAACAAGAGTGCCAAGAATACCCAGTGGGAAAAGGGTGGTTTCCTCAACAAATTGTGTTGGGAAAACATGTTATCAACATGGAAAAGTAAAATATGGGACCCCTATCTTACACCATCCACAAAAGCTAACTCAAAATAGATTAAAGACTTAACACATGAGACCTGACACTGTAAAATTCCTAGAAGAAAGCATAGGTGAAAGCTTTATGACATCAGTCTTGGCAAGATTTTATGTCACATGACACCAAAATCACAAGCAATAAAAACAGGAATAGACAAGTGGGACTGTATCAAACCGAAAAGCTTCTAGCCAGCAAAGGAAAAAACCAACATAGTGAAAGGTGAACATACAGAATGGGAGAAAATATTTGCAAACCACATCTGATAGAAAATTAATATTCAAAATATACAAGAAATTCCTAGAACGCAGTAGCAAAAAAGACGATTAAAAAATGAGAAAATTACTTGAACAGAAATTTCCCTAAGACATACAAATGGCCAAAAGGTATATGAAAAAGTGCTCAACATCATTAATCAGGGAAATGCAAATTTAAACTAAAATAAGGTATTATCTCATATCTGTTAGGATGGCTATTAAGATAAAAACACAAGTGTTAGTGAGGATGTGGAAAAAAAGAAACCCTTGTACATTGTCTGTGGGAATGCAGACTGATGCAGCCACTATGGAAAATAGTATGGAGATTATTCAAAAAATTAAAAATAGAACTACCATACAGTGCAGCAATTCTACTCCTAGGTATGTATTCAAAAGAATTAAAATCAGGATCTCATAAAGATACTTGTACTTTCATGATCATTACAGCAATTATTCACAATAGTCAGGATATGAAAACAATTCAAATGTCCATTGACAGACAAATGGATAAAGAAAATTTGGTATATACGTATAATGAAATAATATTCAGCCTTAAAAAAAAAGGAAATCTTGCCATTTGTAACAACATAGATAGACATGGAGACATGCTAAATGAAATAAGTCAGTCACAGAAAGAAAAATCAATGAAGCAGACAGTAACAATGGTTGTTGTCAGGGCCTTAGGATTGGGGAAAATGAGAAGTTGTTCAATGGGTAGGAAGTTAGATTTATACAAGATGAATAAGTTTTGGAGAATCTGCTATACAGTATAGTGGTCATAGTTAAAAATATGGCACTGTGCACTTAAAATTTTGTTAGGAGGGGAGAATCTCATGTTAAGTGTTTTTACCACACACATACACACACACAAAGCAAAGGGACACAAGAATATTTGGGGAGTTGATGAATATGTTTAATACTTTGGTTTTGCTGATGGTTTCACGGGTGTTCAAATATGTCCAAAATTATCAAATTGTGTGCATTAAATATGTGCAGTTTTTTTGGTAAATAAATCTCAATAAAGCTGCAAGGAAAAAGAATGAAACAACAAAAAAAAACTAAATTCAGAAAAAAAAAAGAACAAAGTAAACCAACATCATTGCCTTTCTAACAATGGGATAACACCAGACTATGTAAAAAAAAAAAAAATTATACTGTGCCTTAAGAGGCATACTGTGCCAGAGACCTGATGCTGTAAGGCAACCAAATAACCCAGGTTTCAAAGACTGACAAACCACTCAAAGGAGAAACAGGTCACAGGAACTGTTTCAACTTTATTAGAGCATGTCAGAGCTAAATGCCATAAAGATAGATGAGAAATAAATCAGTTATGATTTTAACAAATTTCTAAGTGCTGTGTGTGAATTACTGTATCAGTTTAGGATGACTAGAGCTCCAGACACAGGAGAAACTTGCAAACTCTTCCTCAGGAGTCCTAGGGGCTTCTAAGAAAGAACGGAGAACTCTGTGCAGTGATGCAGGATAGCAGGAGCTGCTTGCGGCAGGTACCAAATACTGCATGCTTCCCCAGGCCCTTGATCGTTCCTATTTTTCCAGTAATTTGTTCATTTCATTTATAAGATTTATGGGCATAATTTTTCCATAGTATTTTATTATTATCCTTTAATTTCTATAGCATTTGTAGTTATATCCTCTCTACTATTCCTTATATTGCTTCTTTACAATTTGTTTCTATCCTCTTTTTTACTCTGATCAGTCCGGCTAATAATTTGTCTATTTTAATAACTAATTCAAAGAATAATTTTAACATTTTTGAAATTATGCTTTATTAAGAACTTTGATTCTGGATGAGATTGGGAATAAATGTTGACATAGATAAGATAAAGTCTGATGTGAGCACCCCAACAGTTAGAGGTCAGAGAGGAGGAGGGATACGAGGAAAAGAGACTAAAGAGTGGTGGTTGATGAGGGGCAGAAACACTAAGCGAAGGATGTCCTGAGGGAAGGAATGTTCAAGGAGGAGGATGTGATCAACTTTGTCAACTTTGCTGATAGGTTGAGGGAAGAAATTGATCATTGGATTTGTCTACATGGAGATGTCAGCATACCTAAAGTACTTGACACGAAGAACAGATCATTTCTTAATACTTTCCTCCTCTATACAATGGAATAATTTTCAGTTATAACCATGAAAAAAAATAATAACCTAAAAATACTGACAAGGAAATTTTCTTTTATTGAACTTTTTGTATATAGTCATACCAGTGGTAATTATATAAGAAATTCAACTGTAAGCCAAAACTATCCTAGGCAAATTAAGGATGTATAATCACCTTAGATTCAGGGCACAAGTAGAGTGTTGGACCTTAGGACCTAGAACGGGTTAACCATAGTAACAGGAGGGAAGACAGAACATACAGGAACAGATTCAGGTAGAACGGAGGACAAAAAATTGGGAATCGTATTTCCTTGTTTGTTTTAATCAGTGAAATAGAAACCAAGGTCACCAACAGAGAGTGAAGAAGAAGAAGGATATTAAGAGTTTTGAAAAAAGAACAAAAGATAGGAAAGTAGTTAAAGATAGTTGTAGAGTGAGTGAAAGAGGAAAATGTAAGTAAATTATGGAGAAGTACTTTCTTGAAGTTAGTGTGACAGCTGTGTGTGTGTGTGTGTGTGTGTGTGTGTGTGTGTGTGTGTGTGTGTTAATATATGGTATGCCTGATGAGCAAAGGAAAATATCTGAGTGGTCATCTGCTGTCTATTTGGGACTTAAAAGCACTTGAAAGCAGGAAAGTGTTCTTTTTTATATTCCATCTTTTGTCTCTGCACTGAAGGGACTGATGATTTTTTCTGCAAGACATATGCACATGGATTATAGTAAAACCAACAAATATCAAAACATAAAATAACAATATGAGAAAATATAAAATACAACACAAAGAAGTATGTTATGTCAGCATTTCTGACGGTACAGAATACAGACTTTTGGCTCAAGTAGAGATGACTGAGTCCAGAAAGATTTCATTGTATAGATGGGGTCTGTCTGGGACATGAAAGAGACATAGACTTTTAATAATTAGAATAACCAGAGGATGTCATGTGATTTACACTAGATGAACAAAGGTGACTCAAGTGGTACCTGACACATACTAGGTGCTTGATTTGAGTAAATTACAAGTGGACACTTGATCTTTACATGCATATTTCCCGTATTAGTGGCAAATATAGTTGAAAAGCTATTTGTGCAAGATTATAAAAGACATTAAGTAGGGTAATGAATATAGACATTTTTCTTACAGGCAGTGGAGAATTGATGACTCTTGAAGAGAGAAATCATTTGAGGGTGCTTTTGAAAGAATAAGCAAGCAGCACTGTAGAGGAATAATTCAAAGGAGAGAAGCTGGTGGTGAAAAGCTAGTTAGGAGATTATAACAGTATTCCATAAATGAGTATGTTATCTTTGTCTTAAAAAAAGGACAATATAAGTAAGTGGATATTTACTGAACATTTACAATATGGAATACATTATGTTGTGTGTTTTTGGCAAATGTTGACCATTCAACATAGAGCACATAACAGCATGAATACCACAATGTTACCTTGTTGTATCTTGATGTCACTTTTAGGCGATTCCAGATAAGCTAAAATGCATATTAAAAAATACCTAGTTTGGGGCACCTGGGTGGCTCAGTTGGTTACATGGCCAAATCAGGTCATGATTTCATGGTTTCGTGAGTTTGAGCCCTACTTCGGACTCTGTGCTGACAGTGCAGAGCCTGCTTGGGTTTCTGTCTCTTTCCTTCCCTCTCTCTCTGCCCCTCCCCTGCTTGCTTTCTCTTTTTCTCAAAATAAATAAATAAACTTAAAAAAGAAAAAATACCTAGTTTTTCTGGATATAAAAGCTATAAACCCAATTATAATGTATTAGCTATTTATCATTCTTATAGTTAGACATGGGAAAAGGGTTTACATCTTTGCCGGGTTAAAAAGGATTATAAAATGTTTAATTAAATCTAAGCATTGTAGTTGATAATTTTA
The DNA here is from genome assembly GCF_014898765.1 of Herpailurus yagouaroundi. Lineage (NCBI taxonomy): Eukaryota > Metazoa > Chordata > Mammalia > Carnivora > Felidae > Herpailurus > Herpailurus yagouaroundi. The sequence goes on along the minus strand of NW_024412395.1, from coordinate 65,980,779 downwards.
TGGCTAACTTGGGATGCAGTGGTTAATGTGATTTAATTTGTTGGCATTAAAGTCCTAATTAAAGAGGAGTACAGCCTTTTGTAGTATACTAAATGAATTTTCTTTGGTGTGGTCCATATGGTATATGGCTTACAGAGAAATTTTCATAACACAATCATGGTGGGGGACAGAAAGCCTACATACTTTTAACACAATATTTAAAGTTTTAGGTTAGCTTAAAGTTAAGTAGAAATCAATAGATACTTTGAAGCAGCTTTGCAAATGTATTAGTAACTTTGACTGATTGGTATTATTATAAATAAGAATTCATATAAAATTGTTGAACATATCTTTCATGCTGAATTATCTGAAATAGAAGATAACATATTTAATGCAAATTATTCTTTAAAAGATACAATGTGGGGAAAAATGATTAGTAATTGAAGTTATTTTTAAAAATTTGTCAAATTCTACTTGGAATTATAGTTATTACTAATGCACATGTCACCATCTTAACAACAGATTTTTATCTTATTTACTTTTTGTATTTCCAATAGCACTTTTGGGTTTAACAGTTTTTTGTTTTAACTTATTAATTACTTAATAATTATTGATGAATTTATATTGGATATAGAAATTGTTTGGATTAAAGTTGTAGTAGATAGATGAACATGAATTTCTTATTATATTTTGTAGTTAACTTCATCAAAAATATACTTTAGAGTTTATGTTTTTTTATCCTGTGTTAGAAATCCTTCCCACTCTATAAAATGCATATTTAACTTTGTCTTCCTGAGCTTTACAATTTTGCTTGTTATATCTGGATATTTAATCCACCTGGGAACACATATTTTCATATACGATATGCATTAGTAATAACGATAAAATTATTTTTTTATTAAGTGAGTCAAATTTCCCAAAATAATTTATTGAAAATTCTGTTACTTTCAAATTTGTTTGTGATGATACCTGCATATAAATCATAATGATTTCTGGACTCTTGTATGTCTTTTACCAGTTACTCACTTTTTTTTTTAATTCTTAGAGATTTTATTCCAGGGTGCTTTTCCCCTTTAAAATTTGTGCTTTACATATTTTAAAGCAGAATTATATTTATTTTAATACAAAATTCTCCCTAATCCTACAATAATTTCAAACTGTCATTCAAGTTATGTACAAGCATCTTGTTTAAATAACTTATACCCACAATCCCTATTCTTTTTTTTTTTTTTTTACTTTACTCATATTTTATTGTTTTTTGCTTGTATTTTAATTGCAATGGCATCAGATCGTTTAATATCTGTTAGGGTGCATTTTCCTTGGCTTCTCATATATGTGTTCTCTTTAATTGTTTTCACTCAATATTGGCATTTATTTTCCTATGTAAATTTTTAAAAATTTTTTTTAACATTTTATTTATTTTTGAGACAGGGAGAGACAGAGCATGAACAGGGGAGGGTCAGAGAGAGAGGGAGACACAGAATGTGAAACAGGCTCCAGGCTCTGAACTATCAGCACAGAGCCCCACGCAGGGTTGAACTCAGGGACAGTGAGATCATGACCTGAGCCAAAGCTGGCCGCTTAACCGACTGAGCCACCCAGGCGCCCCCCTATGTAAATTTTTTACAAATGTTTATTTAGTTTTGAGAGAGAGAGAGAGAGAGAGAGAGAGAGAGAGAGAGCATGAGAGGGGGAGGGCATAAAGAGATGGTAACCAACTGAGTTACCCAGGTACCCCACTTTTATGTTCTTTAATAGAGTTTTAAAATTATTCACAAAATTCTTAGATATATATTTTGTTACATGAATTCATATATATATATATATATATATATATATATATATTTGTTTTTGTTTTTGCTATTGTGTTATAACTGGTTGTTTTTTATATTGAAAAATACCATCGGTTTATAAGTTCCTAGATCCAACAAACTTTCTTCTTTCTGTTAATAGCTATAGCAGTTTGTTTCAGTTTGTATTATAGAATTTAACCTTTTGAGGCCTTACCCATATATGGTTTTAAAATCATGGGGATGGAGCGCCTGTGTGGCTTGGTCAGTTGAGCTTCCAACTCTTGATTTTGGCTCAGGTCATGATCCCAGGGTTGTGGGATGGAGCCTCGTGTTGGTCTCCGTGCTCAGTATAAAGCCTGCTTAAGATTCTCTTTCTCTCTCCCTCTTCCTCTCTCCACCACTTACTCTCTCTCTCTCTTAAAACAATTTTTAAAAATCATATTATATTATTAGAAGTACCATAGTAGCTCCTTACTATTCATTAATATAAATCACTTATAAAATTTTTTAAGAGCAAAAATTCAATACTGAGCTGTTGCTAATTTCTTCTATGAAAATGTTGCATTCTTATTCAGGATAGAAAGATCCTGTTATAGTTAGAGATGCGGTCTTTGCAAGGTGGCAAATGTAACTAGCTTCCATTTCTTATCACTATAGTCCAGACACTGTATGTAACAGCAAACAAATCTGAGAACTTTCCTCTTCTCAGTCACACCTAGGTGGAATATGTAGTATCTTTTCCTTTGAGAAATCAGTCTTTGTTACCCATTAGTCACCCTAGTGAGGCACTGCAACAATCCGACTTCCAGGTTTTAGAGGAACAATGACCAAACAGGGCAAATATGGTTTCTCTTTCCTTCTTTACCAGTGTTTGTCAAAAATTGTCAAAATATAATCTAAAGAGTACCATTGGAATATACTTTCAAATATTGATTTCTAAGAAACAACAAAAATACCCCTCTAAACCTGCAAAACTATGAGGAAGTGACACTGGGGCCTCTGGTTGTCCTCCTGTCTGCTTGGATGGTGGTGGACCATCTGTGGGGCTCCTGAAAAGAAACCCACACAGTAGGAAGCAATGCCAAGTCAATAGGAAAAGAGAGGCCTGAATTCAGTTCCCCTCTTCAAATTCTTCTTCAAGACAGACACTATATTTTATTTTATTAGACTCCTTTGGAGTGTATAAATATCATTCACAGTCAAAAGCATCCTAAGGTGTGCCTGGCTGGCTCAGTCGGTAGATCATGCGACTCTTGATCTTGGGGTTGTATGTTTGAACCCCACATTGGGTATAGAGTTTACAAAAAAAATCCTAATACTTAGTCTGATACTTGGAAGTAGAATATTACATCTGACTGGTTTAAAGCATGAAATTTTCAGTGTCATTAGATGGATGTGAACATTACTCCACTAACAGGTGGGAATGTGGCAATCTTTATTTGATATCAAACCCTTATTTGATAGTTACACAACTGATTTATGTGTGTGTTGGTGGATGGCATAATCATATGCCTCCAGGGTTTAGAAGTTTAGAGAACTAAGAAGAAAAATGTGACACTGTAGAATTGTGTTGGCTCATTCTTATGGCCTTTAATACTATCTGGAAAGAAGTAAAGACCTAACTTTACTGAGAATCACAGATCTTCAAAAAGATTATTGTAAAAACTTTGGCTTTTGCTTTGGGTGAAATGGAGAGCCACTGAGTGGTTTTGAACAGTAGAATGAGATGATCTGTATTATTATTTAAAAGGATCCCTCTGGCTTTTGAATAGAAAATAGAAGAAAAGCAAGGAAAGACCAGTTGGGAATCTGTTATAAAGATCGATATGAGAAATGGTGGTGATAAAGGTAGTAATAGATGTAGTAAGAAGTAGTCAAAGTTTCAGACATATGGATCTACCTAAATACTAACTGTGAAATATGATTAGCCAATTGGCTATCCCATACTGACTATCCACAGAAACTGAGTAACAGATAACCCAACATACCTGTAAACACTGATCCCTTGGAGTTCCCTGGGCACCCTTGCCTACCCTTTTCAGCCCACTCAGTGGAAACAATGCCAGGTTGAAATATTTCAGAGCCTCGCTCCCCAGAAGGCAGATTACTTAAATATATTTCACCAAGATTCCATGATTTCCGGTTGCCTTCCAACCAATAAAGGTGTAAATGTCCAGTGATGCCTCTATATCAAGGCTATATTTTATAAATGTGGACCAAAATGTGGTCACAGGATAAATGTGGACAGGATGTTGTGACTGTATATAAACATGTTACTTAAACCTAAAAATTTTTGGACTTGTATTGTTAAATTGATATCCTATTATTTAAACAGAGTTTAAACATGTCTATGCACTTTTAAGTCAGTTACTTTTGAGACAAACTGTTAAGGAAAACTTTGTTTTTAGCCATGCAGAACTATATATTGCTCTCTTGAGAATTTTATCATCAAACTAATTAAGTGGTGTATCTGAGAAGAGTAAGAGTGCTAATTATATTTCTAATGAAAACTAATAATATATAAATAAAATGTGTTGATGTCATGTTAATGAATATTAAGAACATTAAGAAGGGTCTACACTATGCTTATTATAGCAAGTCCTATTAATTTGCACCAACATTTTAATTTTCACCTGTAATTGAGTGAGGAAGACATTTTAATGTTGTAAATTTAGATACAGAAAGGGAATTAGACAATATTTTATTTCTTACATTAAAGAATTATTGCTGGATTCATGTACTTTAATAAAGAAAATTATTAATTAATTACAAGACAATTGGCCAAGATGTTTTTACATATTAGCATCTAATTAATAATTCATAGTTTCCTATGGTAAGCAGTTTTGAAAGGAAGCTATTTACTTGTGTATGCTACTAATATTTAGCAAACAACCATATGTAGAATCCAGCAAACAGTAGATTCCATCAAAACCCCACTGGGTTTTTTTCTCAGAAATTGACAAGCTGATTCTAAAATTGATAAGAAAATGTGAAGAACCTAGGAAAGCCAAAAACAGTTTAGAAAGAGAAAAGCAAAGTTAAAGGACTTAAACTGCCTGATTTCAAGATTTACCATAAAGCTATAATAATTAAGATAGTGTGATGTTATACTAAATATGTGGTAAAATACTGAAATATACATACATACATATACATGTACATATACATATACATATATATACATTGGTGACACAGAATAGAGAATTTAGAAATTAACCAAATGGATATGGTCAATTTTATATTGATAAAGGTGGCAAAAACAATTCAGTGTGGAATAACAGTCTTAAAAAATAGTCATGGGCAGGGCACCTAGGTGGCTCATTTGTTAAGTGTCTGAGGTTCATGATCTCATGTTTTTGGATTCGAGCCCTGCCTCTTCCTGCATTGGGCTCTGTGCTGACAGCTCAGAGCCTGGAGCCTGCTTCGGATTCTGTGTCTCCCTCTCTCTCTGCCCCTCCCTCACTCGCACTGTGTCTCTCTTTCAAAAATAAATAAACATTAAAAAAATTTTTTTTAAATACTGATGGGAAAGTTGAAGACCCACATGGGAAAAAAATGAACTTGAAAACTTAGTTTATACCATTTACAATACTTAACTCAGAATTGATTATTGACATGAAAGTAAAAACTACAAATGGGAAGCTTCTAGAATAAAACAAAGGAAAAATATTTTGTGACCTTGAGTGAGATTGTTAGACTAGACACAAAAATTATGAGCCATAAAATTTAAAAAACCTGATAAATGGGACTTGATCAGAATTAAAACTATGTTGCTCTTCAGTAGTCACCATAAGCAAATACAAAAGCAAACCACAGAATGGAAGAAAATATTTTCAAAACACATATCAGATAAAAGACTTGTACCCAGATACATAAAGACATTGTGACTCAATAACAACAAGAACATAATCTAATAAAAATGAGGAAGAGATTATGTTCTTGTTGTTATTGAGTTTTGAAAATATTTTCTTCCATCTGTGGCTTGACTTATGACTTATCAAATGCTGTGCACTGAATTATCCCAAGACTTAGCATCTCCCTGAAAAGAAATGTTTATGTCCTCACAGTGTCTGTAAGCCAAGAATCCTGGAGGAGTTAGCTAGATTCTTCTATGACCGAGTCTCTCATAAGACTACAACCAAAGTGTAGACAAAGGCTGCAATCAGGTTAAGGCTCAGGTGGGAGTGGATTAGCTTTCAAATTCACTCAGATGGCTGCTTGAAAACCTCAGATCCACCTGCAGTCTCACTCACAGGGACCTCTCTCTACCTGGCTGCCTGCATAAATGGTAGGTGAGTGCTCCAGACAAAAACCTTTTTGTAATGTAATCTCAGAATGCTATCCTGTAGATTCTTTTATTTTCTATTCATTAGAAGTAAGTTCAGCACATACACAAAGTTGGGATATTACACAAGAGTGTTAATAACAAGAGATGTGAAAATGTCAGGGGACCATCATAGAGACGCTAATTAAAGTATACCCTGTGGTCTCCAGTGATACACATCCTCCTTGCATGCAAAATACCCAATGTCCTCCAAAGGTGGAGACATTATTGTTTGTTGGTTGGTAGACAGTTTATTGTTTAAACAGAGAACATTATGGGGGCGCCTGGGTGGCGCAGTCGGTTAAGCGTCCGACTTCAGCCAGGTCACGATCTCGCGGTCCGTGAGTTCGAGCCCCGCATCGGGCTCTGGGCTGGTGGCTCGGAGCCTGGAGCCTGTTTTCGATTCTGTGTCTCCCTCTCTCTCTGCCCCTCCCCCATTCATGCTCTGTCTCTTTCTGTCCCAAAAATAAATAAAAACGTGGAAAAAAAAATTAAAAAAAAAAAAAACAGAGAACATTATGATGGCACCTTTAGATCTAGTAGACCCCTATTTATAAACTTAGTTTAAGGAAAACTTCATAACTCATTTAAGGAAATTGGCTTGAGGAATTTTTAGGAAATTTTATTGTTCCCTTATTTTTAAAAATATATTTATAGTAACATACCATACAAACATATACTTTTAAGGAGGAATAAATACCTTTTTTAGTTTTCTAAATATCTTTCATTTCCATTTTACTTCTAAATAAAATGCTAGGATGTTTATAATATACACATAATAATCTCTAAGTGAAATCTCTTTAAAATTGCTTCACACAATCTTTATTTATATTTGCCATTAATTCTATTCTGAATTAATTTGCCACCTCTCAGGGGCACATGGGTGGGTCATTCAGTTGAGCATCCGACTCTTAATTTTACCTGAGGTCATGATCCCAGGGTCATGAGATCGAGCCCCACGTCAGGCTCTATGCTGAATGTGGAGCCCTGCTTATGATTCTCCCTCACTGTTTCTCTCTCCCTCCCTTTGTCCCACTCCCCTGCCTTGTACTCTCAAATAAAAAGAAAACACAAAGAACCCCAAAACATCTATAAATTGCCACTTCTAATATATGAGAAGTCTAGAACTGATAATTTTCAGGTTTAAAATAAAAATGATTTATTTTTCGGGGCGCCTGGGTGGCGCAGTCGGTTAAGCATCCGACTTCAGCCAGGTCACGATCTCGCGGTGCGTGAGTTCGAGCCCCGCGTCAGGCTCTGGGCTGATGGCTCAGAGCCTGGAGCCTGTTTCCGATTCTGTGTCTCCCTCTCTCTCTGCCCCTCCCCCGTTCATCCTCTGTCTCTCTTTGTCCCAAAAATAAATAAACGTTGAAAAAAAATTTTTTTTAATAAAAAAAATGATTTATTTTTCAAACTTTAAAAGAAATTATGTTTAAAAATACTAGTGGACACTCAATTTGTCATTATTTTTTCTGACTTTGGATTACAAGTTAACTTTTTGTTTAATTTCAGAGGGTTATAAAAATTTACTTTATCTACTAATGATTTTTAAAAAGTAATGAAGTTTGGATAGTTTTTGAGACTCCCATTTCAAAATGATTTTATTCTCTGATATATATCTTTCTTCTTAAAGAACTCTTTATTTCATTACAGAATTAGCTCAAAGGCAGGAATCTCATAATCTAAATCAGGTCCGTGCATGGATGAAGCCCTGCAGCTGTGTCTCCTTAGTACAGCTCCTTGGTTATAGTTCTTCTCAATTTGCACAACCAGGAAGTCAAAAAGACATGTTATCTGCTCTCAATATACCTAACTAGCATTAGTGCTGAAATAAGCATTAAGATAATTGCTATAGACATTCTGGTTATAAAGGGGGAAATGAGAGGTACAGAGTGGTCACTTGTCCTTAAGAATTCTAAAATCTGTCCACATGTTGGAAGCTCCTGATTATATCCCAATGCTCAGGAAAAAAAAAAAAATTCTCCTTGACACTCATGTCTGTGCTCTGGGTTCTTGGTTTCACTCTGGGAGCCATTTCTTTTTGCATAAAAGTTAGCACTTTTTTTTTTTTTTTTTTTTTTTTTTTTTTTTTTTTTTTTTTTTGCAGCTAAGTAGATGTAGTTCCCTGCTTCATGCAAGTAGAATTCTGAAGGTACAACAGCTTCCTTTCGTTTGGTACTTGCTTGATTTTGGCATATGTACTTTCTGGAGAGGCTGAAGACTTTTTAAACTATCAAGTCCTGGCTTTTATTTATTTTTTTTTTTTGTCTTTCTTTGCATTTAGCTCTTTTCTTTTACACTTCACTATTACCAACACAAATAAAACCAGTCCTCATCTTCAACACTTTTCTTAGACATCTCTTTAGGGAAATAACTCAGTTAAGCACATTAGTTAGTTAAGTCACTAAATAACAAGGATTCCTCTTCCTTTTTCAAAGAGATTTTCTTCACTTTTCTACAGGTCCTCACCCTCACCCTCAGCACACTCAAAGTTCAAAATCCCACAAATAGTGTGTTCAAGACACTTTAAGTTTTCACTAACACTCTCCTCAAGGTCCATTGCTTAATTTCAAAGTCATTTCCACACATTAGGTCTTTGTGATGGCAGTCTTCCATTCAGGCCCCAAAATCTGTATTAGTAATTTATTGCTGCCTAATAAATTACTCCAAAACTTAGTGGTTGGAAACAGCAAACACTTATTATTTCACAGTCTTTGTGGGTACAAGGTCAGATTTGCTGTGTATTTATGCCTAAGCTCAAGAGACTTAGGAGACTGCAGCAGTCAAGGTGTTAGCTGGGATTTCAGTCACCTCATATTTCAAATCAGGTAGGATTCACTGGCAAGCTTACTCTCATGATTCTTGGTATGCCTCATATTGGCTTTCAGGTGTAGTGATAGGGACCTCTCCACTGGGCTGCCTCATAGCATGCCAGCTGGTTTTCATCTGAACAGATAGTATAAGACAAAGTGAGAGAGAATGCTAAATACTAAGGCTACAGTCTTTTGATGACCTGATATCAGAAGTGACATCGCCTCATTTTTGCTATACTCTTTTCATTAGAAATGAGTCAGTAAGTTCAGCCCAAATTTAAGGGTAGCGTATTACACAAAGGCTTGAATTCCAACAGGCCTGGGTCTCTGGGGTTGGGGGTTGTAGGGTGATGGAGTGAGGAGCATCTTCAAGGCTGTGTGCTATAATAGTTTTGTATAAATACATATCATTAGTGATTTGCATTTGTCCATAATATTGAGCAAAATTTTTCCTTCAATCTCAAGATTTTCATAAAACATACAGTAAAACTTGGTTTAGGAGCATAATTCATTCTGGAAACATGCTTGTAATCCAAATCACTTGTATATCGAAGCAAATTTCCCCATGAGAAATAACTCCTATGATTCATTCCACAACCCAAAAATATTCATATAAAAATGATTATAATACTGTCATATAATACAAAATAATAAAGAAATACAAAATACAAAGAAAAATAAACAAATTAACCTGCACTTACCTTTCAAAACCTTTGTGCCTGGTGTGAAGGAGACAAGAGAGAGGAGAGTTATTGTGTAGGATGACTTTCACTACCACTAATAGAATCACTGCTTTCTGTGGGCTCAATGGAAGCTTTCTGCATGGGGGCCATTGTATATTCTTACACAGATGTTGGGATGTTGACTATAGTACAGTATTAATAAACTCCTGTCATATACTATATTTAATGTAACTGGCAATAAGGCAGCAGAGGAAAGGGTCCATATCTGCAGCAGCCTAACCTAGAGCGAAGCAAAGCATTCCTAAGCTTACTCTTATATGGAAAAGCAAAGGACTGTCCATAGGTGCTTGGAAGTGACAAAAAGTACACTAGTGTCAGTTGTGGGCACCTTCCAATGTTCTGCCAAACCTCACGACCTGAGACTGAGCATCTGGGCATGGGAGACCATCACCCACAATCCCACAGCGACAGAGAGAGACAGACAGACATACATACAGACAGACAGAAAGAAAAGAACCATTGGCTCAGTTGTGATCATGTGATGTCCAGCATCATGTACTACTCGTATTGCAAGATATCACTCGTTATCAAGTTAAAATTTATTAGAAATGTTTGCTCATCTCACAGAATACTTGCAGAACAAATTACTCACAATACAAGCCTTACTGTACTTCTTATCTTAAAGGGGAAACTACAAACCTTTAACTGGTTGAAAATTTCTTCAGTAGACCTTTTAAGTTAAAATTTATCAGATTCAAATTAGATGTGGGTGAAGTTCCCTTTTTTTGTACTTTCTAGCTTTTATTTTATATATGTATGCACCATGCACTACTGTACCTAAAATGTGATTTTGTTAAGTTTTTTTTTTTAATTAACTTTCCAGTAAAGGAATTCTCATGAGACTTGGCTTGTGCCCTCATGCTACCACATTTTTCACATGTATCTCCACCTTTATACACTAAAAATTCTTGATATATGAGAATTTGGACCACTGCTCCTCCAGGTCAGAGGAAACATTCTGTATAAGTCAGGATCCAGCAAGACAAAACAGAACAGAACAAAACAACACAAATCGCATATTTAATACAGGCTGCTGTTTTCATGGGTAAAGTCTAAAAGTCTAAAAGAGGATAAAAGGGATGCTAAAGGAACTCAGAGAATCAAAGCTGTATAAACCTCCCACCACCCTTTCAGCCTAAAGGAAAGAGGTGGTATTACCTGAACCTGGTGGCAGGGACATCCAAGGGGCTGTGGTTTGATGGTGCTCAGAGAACAGAGGGAGGTGGATGCAACCTGGAGTTTTTGAAACTCTAGCTCCTGATGCATGTTGCTGGGCTATTATTCATACTCTACAGGGAGTGGTACATGGCCACTGAGTGTGCCAAAAGAAGCTGAATTGTGAACTTAACTGGCTTAACCAGAGAGAGGTCAACAAGACCAAGGAGCTGGAAGCTGTTCTCACTTGGAGCCCTCTAAGCTTCCACCAGTGACTACCCCTAGGAGAGATTAATTTAGCTGACAAGGCAATTGGTTAAATATAGTTTGCAGATTTCTAACCCCAGAACCCCTGAAGGGAGTATAGAGGGAGAGGCTTAAAAGTAGGAGACTAAAGGTAAGTAAATGCTCCCTAACAGAATGTTGCAATGGTGTCAAGTTACTGAGGGCCTGAACATATATAAAGTTCTATGAGTGCCTAAAAATGTCATGCATATTTATTTTCAGGTTTATAGTAATAGCCTTGATTCATGCAGGTACCAATACAACAAAGTTGCCATAGCTCAGGTTCCCAATAAGCAGATGCTGAGAAAGAATTGGGCTGTAAGATATTTATTAGAGATTAATGTTTGTAATGGGAAGGGAGAGAAAGAAGGATTAAGGAGAGTGGTCGTTCTCAAAGTTCAGCACCCATCCAAAGCACCGAGAAATTGCTGATATTCACTCCCAGAATATCCGATCACTAGTTCTGAGATCAACCAAGAATTTGAATTTTTAAAAAGGTCACAGGTGCTGCTGCTGCTGATATGGGCTTTGGGTAAATTACCCACACGAAATTGCAGGCTCAAAAAAATCCTTGGTCACCCTGGAAGGGAGCTCTCTCAGGAGAGTATTGTCTACCTTGCTGGGCCCAAAGGATCAGGCCTTTGCTCTCTCATCTCTTTCAGTCATTGGATAGAGGTTGTCCTGGGAAGGGCCTAGAGTTGGGGGAAGCCAGCTCTCTGCAGCTGAGGCAGGCTCTGAAGAAGTTACAAGTTGGAAGCTGGAAGCTGGCTGCTGACCTTCACCTCTGTTAGGCTCTACCTTCCTGATGGGAGATCTGGTGGTGCATCTCCATATCTACCAAAAAAGGTTGAAATAAAGTTTCTTTATTATGGACTACTGTAAGTTTTTTAAAATTTCAGTTAAATTAATGTGGTATCCAGTATTCAAATAAAATATAAAATACACAACTATAGTTCCTTACACAGCCATAAAACATAATGGAAAGAAAAACATGCTTATAAAAATGAATGTGATTTTCTCTGTGTCCTCATATTGTTCTGAAATAATTGTGCAATAAATCTATAAAACAAAGCTATTTCACAAAAATAATACAGGGTGCAATTAAGGATGTTAGAGCTCTTCTGAAGGATATAGATGTAAAGTCCAGGTATAATGGGTAGAATTTATGATTCAATTATGCAAAATATTTACTTTCTTGGTTGCAGACATAAACTAGGTTCAAGCCAATGGTTGATCTCATTGTGAACTTCACACTGAAACCAAAAATAAGCTCATTTATGAATTATAACATACTCAACATTAATAAAATATATTTAAATACACTGTTCAGATTAATTTCTAAAACCTACATGTTTTAAAGGATTAAAACTTTATATATATCCAGAACAACAAAAAAGTATCTTTTTATTCAGAAGGTAATTAGTAGGAGTTTTGCATTTTGAGAAATGAATCAACCATTTACTACATAAAATTATCTGTTCTATTTTAAAATCCAACCTTCTTAACAGAATAAGTTAGTTTTTGTTTTGTTTTGTTTTGTTTTGCTTCATTTTGCAAATTCCATTACTGCTGAATATACAACTCAGATGCTATTTCATAATGGCTATTTTCAGCTAGTTGTTTCCAACTCTATTAGTAATAGAGTTTGTTCAAAAGTTGCAGCAAAAATTCTGATGGCCACATCAAAAACTACAAAGCCTAAAATAATCATAAATGGCTGAAATAAGTGATGATATCTAAGGAAACATACAAAATATACAAAGTAAACTATACAAAAATATTCTATTCTTTATGACATTTACTGTATTAAAAATGACTCTTTAGAGATTTGGAGCAAATCTTCAAGAAATTATGTATTTTAAATGAAAAAAATAGATATACTATAGAGTTGCCAATTCCACAAGAATTCTTCATGTGAGTATATTGTAACACTGAATTGAAGCAATTCAAATGTTAGGAGTATTTTGATATTAATTATTATATCACATTTATGTTTGAAGTATTAAAATATATTAACATACATGATTATTTTAGAGTTGATATTATTCCAATAATATTTATAATATTGTGTTTTAATTCCAGTTATATTTATATGTATGTAAGTAAATATAAGTCTATGTGTGCTTTTGCATGTATGGATCTTCATATGGGCATGTATGAATGGTTTGAATGTGATTTAAGAGTGAATGGATGGGAGAATGATAGAAAGTAGGTGTTCCTGAGTGAATCACTGTTTGATGAATTAATATATTTATTTTTAATGCTGTCCTCAGTGCTCCTATTTATCCATATTTATGGATGTGTGTGCATGCAAGTGTTTGTGTTCATATTTTTTATAAAAATCTGTAACATTAACACTGTGGTGTAAATTGCATTTATCGAGTGTAGTGACAAGTTTTAAAATCATTGTGCTTTATATGTTTGTTTGAAACACTTAAGTGGATTTTTTAAAAACTGAGTCTAGTTTATTAGATATAAATAAGCTTTTGAAATATTAGGAAGATGGCTAAATTTGTAAGTAGATACTTCAAATGGTTAAAAGAAAGACTCAGTTTTCAGATATAGTTTGGACTGTCTTAAAGATTGATAAAATCAAGTTTGCAAACATTGTTAGATGTTGAGGGAAATTTACTTAACAAAATGAAAATTAATTAAACAGTAAACATAAGGGAGAGAAGGAGAGGAAGGGTGGAAAAGAGGGAGGGAGAGAGATGGGAGGAGGGAGGTGGAGACATTGACAAAGATGATCTTTCTTGTCTTTGCCCTCGTATATAGTCCATACTACTAAGAGCAGCCGGCATAATCCTTGGGAAATAAAATCAGGTCATCGCTGGGGTGCCAGGGTGGCTCAGTCATTTAAGCATCTGAATTCGCCTCAGGTCATGATCTCATGACTTGTGGGTTCAAGCCTTGCATTGGGGTCTATGCTGACAGCTCAGAGCCTGGAGCCTGTATCTCCCTCTCTCTCTGCCCCTCCCCCCCCCTCAAAAATAAATAAACATTAGGAAAAAAAATTTAAATCAAGTTATTGCTTGGCTCAACAGACCCAGAGGTTTCCATTCCACCAACATGGCCTTGTTTTTCTTGGAACATATTAAGAATGAATTGAGATGTACTTGACACTCCAAAGCTCCTTCTATCAAATACCCTCTTGTACCTTTTTGAGTGGCTTTTCCCTCTCTTCTGTCAGGTCTCTTCTCAAAGTTCCCTTTGTTGAAGAGTTCTTCCTGGCCTATTCTATATAGAACACTGCTTTCTGTATTATCACTCTAGCTGCTACTTTGCCCTAATCTCTTTACAACATTTATATTGCTCCAGAAGACAACTACAAAACCAGGAACTGTGTCTATTTGATTTACTACTATAACCCAGTATTTAAAACAGTGACTGGAAAATATTAGACACTCAATGCTTATTTCTTATGCGAACAATATATGTAGAGCTAACTTTGAAGAGGTATTAACCTAGATGCCAGGTATTATGTTAAGTGGTTTAAATATATGACACATTATCCTGACAGGAATCCCATGTTATACAGAGAAATGGTCAGTTTATCAGTGGTAGAGATAGGATTTGACCTTAGGTGGTCTGATTTCAGTGACTACACTGTGTTTAAAAAAATTTTTTTTAATTGTTTTTATTATTTGTTTTGAGAGAGAGATATAGAGTGTGAGTGGGGGAGGGGCAGTGAGCAAAGGAGACACAGAATCTGAAGCAGGATCCAGGCTCTGAGCTGTCAGCATAGAGCCTGACCTGGGGCTGGAACCCATGAACCATGAGATCATGTCCTGAGCTGAAGCCAGATGCTCAACTGACTGAGCCACCCAGGCACCCTACAGAAACTACATTGTTAATCATCATATCACACTATCAAACCATGAGAAATATCTTTCAGTGTTTAAAATAAAACAGTACTTTCTCTTCTTTGGGGTTTTGGGATTTTTCATTCTCTTAAATAAAGACAGCAAATTTAATTGATGTTTATTTTTACCCTTGCTGAGAGCTCAAGCTTTTGTTTGTTTTCCAATCACTAACTTTACCAACACCTTGGAATATATGCCTTCTCTAACATGCTATCTTTTTCTGGGAAAACGTGGTGAATTAAAAAAAAATTACAATTTGCCTTTAGGATGTCTAATCTGCTGATCTCGTTTTCTAGCCTTATTTGTGATTTGCATTGCATTCCTACCCTCTGGGGAACTTTAGGTTTTATTTTTCCTCCTCAATGTTTTATAGTATGTTCATGCTTATTGCACTTAATTTTGTGCTTTGTGAACACTTTTCCTACTTTACAATGTAATTTTAACTCTAATTATATATGACATGTTAGTGTTACTTTCAATTCCACATATAAACTCTAGTTTCCAGGAAAAAAGTGCAAAAGAATATATATTACTTGGGCTTTGTTCAGAAACTGACAGTATAATTTGGTCATAAAATTCTGTGCTAATGTTTTACTGCTTTCTCACTGAGAGACTGAATATACAAATGGACGATAGCCAGACCATATATAAAAGTAGAGTTCTGACTCTCAACCTGCTGCAGTCAGTCCAGGAAGCTGAACAACAGCCTCAGTAGCCATTGGCCCCAAACAGTCAGGACTTGATCAATAACTGACAGCTTCCCTAAAATTTGCCCCTGCTTCCAACTTAGGACCAACTGGAGAAAACCAAATATGCTCCCATAACCAATCATATTGAATGCCCTGCTTTTACTTAGCCCACTCACAGCTTCTCCATGGCAACAGCTTCCAATCAGAGGATACTTGAAACCTTCCCTTTTTTCCATATAAAGCTTTCCCATTCATCTGCCTGCCTTTGAATCTCTGCCAAACAAAAGTGTTGATGGCTGACTCCCTTGTTATAGCAAGCTCTGAATAAATAGCCTTTGCTCATTCTCATTTGGGTAGTCTTAACTTGTTTCTACAGTTCCTTTATTAGTACACTGACAATTTCAATTTGTTTTCATTGCTTCTAGAGTATACATTTCTAATATTATATTAAAAATATAAACTTTATTTATTTATATATTATATTCATGAGGACCCAGTTTTGAGAGTTTAAGTATGGAGGGAATGGCAGTCAAGGACACAGCCCCTCACTCCTGGGCCAATCATGCTTACATGCATATCGGCATACCTAGCCTGGGTGCCTCCATTCAGAGACTATAGGTGACTATATAGGTGACTAAAAGGTGCACCTAAAATGTGCCTCAGCTGAAACCGTCTCACTAAGAAACTTTTCACCACTCTGATTCAGCACTTTTTCACTCCTAGCACATCCCCTACCTGTTCCTCTTGGCCTTCTGGGTATATAAGAGGCTGGAGGCTTTTGTTTTCAGGATCCTCAACCTGGAAATGATTCCCTTCACCATGCTGCACATCATCTGACTGATCCTCACCATGGACAATTTCATGGAACATGGTCAACCTTCACTCCTTTTCTTTGCCTCTTGCCTGTACTATACCAGTGCTATAATCTGTGTCTGTACACAATTCATATGTTGAGGTCCTAACCCCCAGTAACTCAGAATGTACATTTAAACTTTAAAGAGGTATTTAAGGTTAAATGAGGTCATTGGAATGGTCCCTAATCCAAAATGAATTGTGTTCTTATAAAAAGAGTATTTTAGGACAGAAACGTGCAAAGAGAATGCCATGTGAAGACATAGGGGGAAGATGGCTACCAATAAGCTCAGGAGAGAAGCCTCAGAAAGAAGAATCCTGCTAACACCTTGATCTCAGACTTCCAGCCTCCAAAACTGAGTTTAAATTACCCAGTATGTGGTACTTTGTTATAGCAGCCTAGTAATAATATCCAACTAGTAGAACTGCAGTAGTATGCAGTTGATTTCAATGTATTAGGATGTCTATTCAATTGTTGAAGCACAAGTGAGTGGTTAGGTTAGTAAAGTAGTATAGACAAAAAAAATGTAACTTTAGGTAGAGATGACATATTTAGTTCTATTAGTATAATCCATAAATGAAAATTATGTAGTATGTAATTCTCTTCCAATAAGATCAACACAGTTAAATATGGCAAAAATTGGTGCTAAAACAAAGTAAACCAGGATAGAATCTAAGGTTAACTTTTAAACCAATGTAGGTAGAACTAATATAACTCGAATCAAGCTAATCTCTTTAGATTCCCTTGGGAGAACAAAACAAACCAAATACGCAGTTAAATTTCATAATTAAATGACCTCTCAAAGGTCATGGCAAATGACCAAATATAATTTTATATGAGAGTTTCAGGAGACACAGTACATTTATAGAACCCCTTAGTTAATTTCAGGTCTTCCCAGTCTCACATAAATTAAGAGTTTTGTTTCCATAACTTTTTTTTATATATGATCCAACAAAACTTAGCAAAAAAAATATATATACTTTTCATACCAATGGTCTAGACTTATCCATTTTAACTTTGTATTCCAGTTTTGCTCACAAGACACAGAATGTTTAAGTGAAAATGCCTCATATATACATATGCTAGAAATTGTAAAAGAGAGGACTAAGTAATTATTCAGGTAGTCTAAGATATACCAATGTACACCCCCTAGTGTATGTTCAAATTACTTGTTTTAACTTTTTCATTCTCATAGTATAGGTTGTTTCTAACTTCTGATTACCTTAAATGTTTTGTGTTATAAGGGAGTAGAGTTATTTTCATTCAAAAAATTCTTCCATACCCACCTACCTTTGAATAGCTCTCAAAATTTGCTGTCAGGAGCCTTTTAGATTTGTTCATTGTAAACACCAAAGGAGAGACCGCTATTATTGGCATCATTTGCCATAATCCATCTTAACCATTGCCAGAAGAGTATCTACATGTTTTTCCTCTACTTCAAAATATGCTACTTCTGATATAGATGTTTTGTAGACACTCACTAATATAATAATTAATTAATTGTCTTGACTCTGAAAAGGAAAGTTCTTTGCCAGTAATGATATTCTATCAAATTAAATGACAAGTTTTTGATTCATATCATTAATATGAATTTTTATTTTCCTCTGCTTAATGATAATGTATCAGCATTTGCAATATTCAGTAGAAAATATTTTTCCTAAAACTTTCAATTATTAGACCAGAAAAAAACTTAGTAAGTTGTATGTAGCAGAAACAGAGCTCTGTTCCCATTTGCAAAAATGAATATATTAGCTATGTACCTGGTGTAACACATTTACTACTTCATTTAGGGTGGTGGCTCTCAAAAATTATTCTCAGGAACTTTTTAAGTTCTTAAAAATTATTAAGAACCTTAATGTGGTAAGTTCTATTTATTTTTACCATATCAGAAATTTAAACGGAGACTTTTTATAATATTTATTTGAAATAGCTATCCTATATAATATGTAACACAACAAATAAAGCATATATACTTTATGAAATATTTATAAAATATTCTATATATTTATAGACCTATAGAAATATCTAAAACAAAGCAAGAAGAGTAATTTTTTATCATTTAAAAAATCTTTTTTGTATTTGGTTTAATAGAAGAGGTCTTATTTAAGCTGCTTTACTATCACACTGTAATAGTCTGTAATACATATAAGAGTGTGAGCATGAAAAAGGCAAATTTGGCATTGTCGTTGCCTCCTCCTCCTCCTTCTTCTTCAGAAAATAGTTTTTTCCTCACCAACCATCTTGTGGAACATAGAAAATCAAGAAGCAGCTTTTTAAGTTACCTAGCAGTTTGCTATAATCATCTATTGTACCATTTGGAAGCTATGGAGACATTCTCTTATGTGTTCTCAGTGTCACACCCTTGGGTATGTAAAAATTCTGATCAGTATATACCTGGTGAACATTGAGCAACTTAAGCTAGTTAATAAGAATGTCAGCACACTCAGAATGCAGGATTTCCCAACAAATAATATTTATAATAACTGGGTTTTTCTGTACAGAAATAGATTTTAGGCCATATTATAAAAAATAGAAGAGGAAATATTGATGGAAACACAAGTTCATCAGAAGTTCCTTTGTAATCTTCTCTTTTTTAATTCTCTATTTAAGCATTCTCTTTTTTTCTTTTTCATCCTATCATTAACTCCTTTCCCAAACTTCATATTTTAATGTGATGATGTTTTATTTTGACAGTTATTTTGTGGAATGTTCCCTTTTCACAGTCTAGCAAACACATTGCAAACTGATAGATATGTAGCATTATGGTGTTATTTACCTTTATGAAATGAGTGGTCTCATCTCAAGTGGGGCAATAACTCCTTTCATAGATCTCTTACATTGTTATTAAATTTACAAAAATATAAGGTAAACTGCAAGGTGATATACAAATATAAGCTCTAAATATTTCAATGAATAATACTAGTCCTTGATCCTTGATATACATACACTCGAGACACAAATGTGGATCCATGAATAGATGATGCCTTGGTTTCTTGTACCCAAATATTAGTATGAGAATAGGAATCCAGGTTGAGAGGTGATAAACAGCTGTTGTGTAGTTGTGTAGTTTTTCCAGTGAGCATTAGAAAACTCAATTTAAGGGGCACTTGGGTGGCTCAGTTGGATAAGCATCCAACTTCAGCTCAGGTCATGATCTCGCAGTTTGTGGGTTCGAGCCCCACATCGGGCTCTGTGCTGACAGCTCAGAGACTGGATCCTGCTTCGTATTCTGTGTCTCCTTCTCTCTCTCTCTCTCTCTCTCTCTCTTTCTCTCCCTGCCCCTCTCCTGCTGGTACTCTGTCTCCCTCTCTCAAACATAAATAAATACTTAAAAAAATAAAAAAAAAAAGAAAACTCAGTTTAGCTACAGATCCTCATAGATTTAGTAGATGCTAGAAAATACAATTAGGTCTGAATATACTTTGGGAAATTTTAATTTTGTTATGTAGTCTAATTTGTGATAGTTGATGACTAGCTACTAGGGGAAGTGTGTGTGTGTGTGTGTGTGTGTGTGTGTGTGTGTGTGTGTGTGTAATGATGAATTGCCTGAGAGTTGCATATTGGAACATGCTCTATCTAATTCTACAAACTCCAGCTATTCTAGAAACATAGTAACCTCTGGGTAAGCAAAATAATTTTTTTCATCAATCTTACAGATTTAGCATAATTCTTCCTACTCATCATTAAAGAGCACTCTGGACTCTCTGCCTGTAGGGGGAAGAGGAAGTTAATTGCTTTGTGGTAGCAGCAATAGACTGCATTCTGTCACTCAACCAATATCAGTGACTTAAGTGAAATGAGACAGTTTCTTGGTACTGCATTCAAAAGAAAAGCTTTTAAACATTTTCCATAGACATCTTAGTATGCCCTTGTCAGTATAATATAGCTGATATAATGGCAACCTAATTTCCCAGTGAATATTCACTTTAGCCATACCAGCTGCTAGGCCACGCTACTAGCTACAGCTTTGATGTTAAACAGAGATAGTCATTTTTATAAAGAAGTAAATTGCTTTATTTATTACTGATGTTGCTTGCCTCATTTATTGAAACACTTTGTCACAGCTGGAGAATGCAGCTGCTTTCCTCTTCCTTATATTACAATAAAAAATAAATCATAAGAGAAATACATTAGAGAGTAAAATAGTTTATTCAGTGTTTAAAATAGGCTGTCAGCAAGTTATAAATCTGTAATTTTCAGAAAATGAATACAAAATTTAAACCAAAAGATATTGATAATGATCAATTATTCTAAGTGTGTTGTAGTATTATTTTGAAACTCCTATTTCCCAGTCAAGACCCAAAAAAGACCCACATTTCAAACTTTTAAAGAAAATTAAATCTTCTGTGTAATCATCTACAAATGATGATCAGATGTAAAATTTTATTAAATACATTTATTTATATCAGAACCTGGCACATATTAGCAATGGAAAACTTGAAAACACAAAATATAATTGTTCCTGAATGATATGATGACATAGTTTAGAACATCAAAAATGATTTATCTAAAGCATACTTCTGAGTCAATAAAAACTAAAGTCATACAGTCTTAGTTGTTTTCTAAGGTCAGGTATATTTAGACTTGGTGATTCAAGCTCAGAGGGAACTTAATGTGCTTAGAGGGAATTCAACAAGGAATTGATCATGAGCTGAACTTATAAAACTCTAGTGTATAAAATATTTTAGCACACAAATTGACCAGAACCTGGTAGAAAGTTTCCAACTAAAATTACCTAATGATTTGCCAAAAAATTATTTTTTTAAAAAAGAGAGTAAAAATAAAACAATAAGTTCTCTTTCCATCCATGACTGAGTAGTGGTCTGGATTTACCCTCTCTTTATGCAAAAACAAAATCTAAAAGCAGACAAAAATATACGCAATATTGTTTTCAGACATTGTACAAAATACAGTGTAAGTCTGATGATCCATTGAGAAAAGAAAAACAAACAAGGTGAATCCTGTGAATTTCTCAAATTATTACCTGGAAACTGTTTTGTCAGTGTAGTACAAGAAAGGTTTCTGGGTATACGGGGGGTGGGGGTGACATTTTTGCCTTCTAATATTTTTATAGGGTATGGAACATCTGCACAAAACTCAGTAGTGGAGTGACTCTTTGTGGCCTGTGAAGAAACACTGGGGCATTAATCTAAGTTACAACAATTAGGGTATTTGATCTGAACAAAAACTATCCATGAATGATACAAGTCTTAATTCATTAATTTTAGAAAAAATTGAGGGAATAGTAAATTCAAATAAAGTCCACCAACATGTTGTATAGCAAAGTAATTGTTATTTAGATTAAATAGTTATAAACCTAGCTTTAAATTTTACAATCTATGACCTTGGATAAGCCTATTAACTTTTCTGGATCTGTCTTTTTTCATCTGTAAAATGAAATTGTTAAATAAGATTGGTAGTTGATAATAACTCAGAGTAATAACAGTGGGGCATCTACGTGGCCTAGTCGGTTAAGTGTCCAACTTCGGCTCAGGTCATGATCTTATGGTTGGTGGTTTCGAGCCCTGTGTCTGGCTCTGTGCTGACAGCTCAGAGCCTAGAGCCTGCTTTGGATTCTGTCTCCCTCTCTCTTTCTGCCCCTCCCCCACTCACACTCTGTCTCTGTCTCAAAAATAAATAAACATTAAAACATTAATATATATGGATATATTTGTCATTATATATTTTATTCTTGTTATTTATTTTTTAGCCTGGTGTCTTAATGGTCACTTCTGGGCTACAAAGCTAAGTATTAGTCAATGACTGGGGAAGAGGATATGTGAAGGTTCTAAACCTCAGCTGAATTATCTGCGTATGTTAGAGTACATTCGAAATACAGCCAATCAGAGATGTCTGGGTGGTTCAGTCAGTTAAGCTTCTGGCTCTTGATTTGGGCTCAGGTCATGATCTCATAATCATGAGATCTAGTCCCACATTGGGCTCTGTACTGACAGCATGGAGCCTGCTTGGGATTCTCTCTCTCTCCCTCTCTCTCTCTCTCTCTCTCTCTCTCTCCCTCTCTCAGAATAAATAAATAGACTTAAAACAAATAAACAACAACAATAAAAATGCAGCCATTCTTCTAGTCTTCCTGGGCTTTCACATCTTTAGTATCTGAGGTATCTCAGGTATCCAAAATCACAGGGATTCTCAAGTGTCTCCAATGCATGCATTTACTTTGTTATCCTGGAATGTGTGGATAGCTTATTTCACCCTTGTAAGCTCCCCAGACTACAAGTCAGCCCTAGCACAGTTGCGTTTTTTTTCTTTCTTTTCTACTTAATTTACTACCATTAATGAAAAAATCACCTCAGGTTTTTACCTTCTACTCCAAATCATGTGCCCTCTCTAGAAGCAAAGCTTCTCATTATGATGGTCATCTATGCCTGGAGAAAACTGTCCTAGCTGACCAAGTTAAAAAGAGAAGATAGGGAGCAGCCTCATGCAAAAATAGATCTCTTTCTGTTCTTACCTGAAATTCTGTCAGGTTGTTATGAATAATCCCTTCCCAATTTTTTGTTTGCCCGTGGTCTATTTCCCGATTCTTGATATGGTTTGTTTCAATAATTTTGTCTAGTTTTATATTTGTTTTATAAGCAAGAGGATTTATTAAAGTCCTCAAAGCCATAGCCAAAAGTCCCAGCCACAACCTTTGCAAATTTACTCAGATAATACTCAAGCACTTAGAGAAAACATTAGTCTCTTTGTCTTTCTCTAAGTTTTCTAATATTCCTTTCCATGGACTTTTGTGGGATCTCACATTGCTTATAGGGATATAAACTACTTTTAATTGACATCTTAGATCTGAAATCAGATCCTCTTGAATATCTGAGGGTGAATTCACAATTCTATTTATGAAGTAATATGTTGGTTCAGTAATTGGTCTCCTTTCTTTTTTGGGAAAAATGCAAGTCAGGTATTAGACAAAGAAGAGTTTGATATAAATCAATAAAACAATGCTTTAAAATTCCCTTCTATTTCTATATGCATTTCTGACCATGCTGCAGAGGAAAATTGCACACTGAATTCGGTCATGAAATCTAGGTGTTCTCAAAAATACAATATGAGATAAAACTATTGACCAGCTAAACTCCTGAGTTAAAACTGGTGTATAAAATTGGCAACGTTAGGACAAAGTAAAAGAAGACAGAATTGTGGTATATATGAAAATGTACTTCAAATATTCTTTCTGTCCCTTTTTCTTTCTTCTTTCTGGGATGCACATAATGCATATACTTCATGGCATCTCATATAGGTCCTTTAGGCTCTATCTACTTTTCCTCATTCTATTTTTTTTTTTCCTGATACTCAAACTAAATAATTTCAACTGTCCTACCTTCAAGTTCAATGATTATTTCTTCTCCTTGCTTAACTCTGCTGTTGAACCCCTCTTGCAAATTTTTTGTTGCTGTATGCTTCACCTCCAGAATTTGTGTGGTTCTTTTTAAAAACATTATTTTAGAAATTATGGTAAAAATAACCATTTTAGTAAAAATTACCATTTTAACCATTTAATTCAGTGGCATTAAGTACATTTACAAATGTTGTACAATCATCACTTCTATGCATTTCCAGAATTTGTTCATCCCCCAAAACAGAAACTGCACCCATTAAACAATAACTTCCCATTTCACACTGTCTCTAGTTCTTAAAATTTCTTCTTTCTCTATGAATTTTCCTTCTCTATGTACCTCAGATAAGCATAATTATACAACATTTATCCTTTGTGTTTGGTTTATTTCACTTAGCATGATGTTTTCAAGGTTCATTCATGTTGTAGCATGTGTCAGAGTTTTAAGACTGAATAAATAAATATATTTATTATTATATTATAAATAGATAATAAATATTTTGAGGAAATGTCAAAATTTTCCACAGTGGCTTTTTCTTTTAATATTTTCTACTTCTTTATGGATATTTTCATTTAGTTTATACATTGTTTTTCTGATTTCCTTCAGTCTTTATCTATGTTTTTCTTTAGCTTTTTGACCATATTTAATGTAATTGTTCTCTAGTCTTTGTATAATTAACCCAAAACCTGTATTTCCTTCAGGGATGATTTCCTTTTCTTTTTTTAATGTTTATTTATCTTTGAGGGTGTGGGGAGGGACAGAGAGAGAGAGGGAGACAGAATCCAAAGCAGGCTCCCGGCTTTGAGTGGTCAGCACAGAGCCTAATGAGGGGTCCGAACCCATGAACCGTGAGAGCATGACTTGAGCTGAAGTTGGACGGTTCACCCACTGAACCACCGAGGCACTCCCTCAAGGATGATTTCTTAACATTTTGTTCCTCTCAATAGGCCATACTTTCCTGTTTCTTTGTATTCCATGAGTTATTTTGTTGAAAACTGGGCATATGAGTATTACGACATATGGAAATCAGATTTCCCTCTTTGCCAGAACTTATTGTTTCTCCAGTGTTGAAGGCTGTACTAGTCCATTTGTGTAGTGACTTTCTCAAACTATTTTTTAAAGGCTGTGTTGTCTTCTCTGACCACTGAAGTCTCTGTTCTTTGTGTTAAACTAATTTTGGCAGAGATTCCCTTGAGCACCAGGAGCTAAAACACAACCCTGCACTCACACCCCTGACCCTCACATACACAAACAAAACAAACAAGCAGACACGGAAACAAAATAATTCATCCCTTTGTGCAGAATGGTTCTGTGCAAAGGCACTATTTCAGTACTTAGCTAGGCTTACATTAAGCCTAAGGATTAGCCTGAGGTGAAAGCTTAGTGTCTTTCACATTGTTTTCTGCACATGAATTTTGCTCTGGGCATGTGCGCGGCTTTCTAAATTTCTTCACATGGGAGTTTTTGAATGTCCTAACTTCTTAATGAATCTCCTTAACTTTTGTTCCAGGGCCTTTGGCATCTATTTCATGTTTCCATCATACTCTTTCCCTGGGAATCTGAGTTGTGAGTTTGGCTTGCACTTGTTTTGAGTAATGCCCACTGTTTTCCTGGTCTGTTTTCTATCAGGTGAAACAGAGACATGCTCCTTGAATCCCACATTCAGGCATCTCCCAGATGGTTTGGAATGGACAAACATACACAATAATTTTCTAATAAGGTTTGCTGTGCTCCCTATAGAGCTAAGAGTCAAAGGACTTAAATAAGGTTGCAGGTTTCTTTTTCAAGATTGCTCATGTGCTGGGGGGATGCAGGGGTGTTGGAGCAAGGGCAAGTGAAAACACCACAGATCTTTGTTACTATTTTCAATTTACCTTTTGTCAATCTTTCTGTGGGGGCTGAGAACTTGGAGCTGCTTACCCCCTTCTGTTGCAATGGAGATTGATGATGAATGTTTTACAAATATGACTACCAACTATTCTGAAATTATGTCTGGATCCATTTTGATTGGCTATTCCCAAGGTAAGAAATAATTTTTACTAGAAATTCAGCTACAAATTAAAATTTTTAACCCAAGGTTGATTTTGAATGCTCATGTGCCTTCTTGGCAATATATTCAAATAACCAAATCACTAAAGAGATAAATGTTTGAAATTTATGTACTGATATTTTGTAATCACTGATTGTTTATAAAGTACTTCACTAGTAAAGTCCATTGCTTTTAGAAATATTCTGCATCCTTCTTATCATACTCAACTAATTTATGGATCCCAAATTTTTAATGGAAATGAGTAAGCAAACTACCACCAATGCCATAAATCTAGACTGCCATCTTTTTTTGACCAGCTTAAATGCTAAGAATGGTTTTACAATTTTTTTTCCTCCAAGATTTTACTTAAATTCAAGTTAACATATTGTGTAGGATTGGTTTCAGGAGTAGAATTTAGTGATTCATCACTTACATGTAACACCCAGTGCTCAGCACAAGTGCCCTCCTTAATACACATTACCTATTTAGCTTATCCCCCCACAACCCATCACTGAAAAAAATCAGAAGAATGGTATTTTGTGATGTGAAAATTAAAGTTCAAATTTCATTCTTCATAAGTAAATTTTCATTGGATCCCAGAAAGCTACATTATTTGTTTATACATTTTCTAAGGCTGCTTTTGTGCTACAAAGGCACAATGGAATAGCTTTAATAAAGATCATATGCTCTGCAAACCTATGGTGTTTAGTATCTAGCCCTTTACATAAAAAGTTTGCCAAATTCTGTTTTTGTACAACATAAACAGAATCAACAACCTAGTAAATCATTCCAATGCCTTATGGATTTAAAAGGCCTTCTTTAGGATCAACAGCTCAAAGATAGGTACTTCTAGAAATTTCAGCTACCAAAAATTTATCAGCTAATATGCTTTTTTAAAATTTTCTTGTTTGTTTATTTTTGAGAGAGAGAGAGAGAGAGAGAGAGAGAGAGAGAGAGAGAGCATGAGTGAGTGAGGAGCAGAGAGAGAGAGGGAGACACAGAGTGTGAAGCAGACTCCAGGCTCTGAGCTGTCAGCACAGAGCCGGACTAGGGGCTCAAACTCATGACCTGAGCTGAAGTTGGACACTTAACTGACTGAACCACCCATGTGCCCCTATCAGGTAATAGGCTTTTTTTTTTTAAATTAATCTTTGATCCTTTTAGCATCTTTTTCACTACGTTAGCCAAACATGTCCAAAGTTTCATTTAACACATGACTTTTGACACAGAACCTTTTCAGGTTGAAGGTTTTACTTGGGACTTAAATTTAACCATAATTTTAACCACTTTTTCCATAATTCTGACAACTTTAACAACAAATCCTGAACTTGATGCTTTTTCTTCTACTTGAGGTAGAGAAAACTGAAAGTTTCCTTTACCATTAAAAAAACTTCATATGAGTACACTATTCTGTGTTATTGTTTTTTGTTTTGTTTTGTTTTGTTTTGTTTTTGAGAGATAGGCAGAAAGCATGTGAAGAGGTGGGGAGGGCAGAGGAAGAGGGAGAGAGAATCTTAAGCAGACTCTATACCTAGCATGGAGCCACAGGTGGGTTTGGATCTCAAGACTGTGAGTTCATGATGTGAGCCCAAATCAAGAGTTGGTTGCTCAACCCACTGACCCACTTAGGTGTCCCTGAGTACATTATCCTTACATAGTAAATATTTAACTACAGGACTATGTGAATCAGAGTGCCTTGAAATCAGAGTGAATTTTACCTGTGAAAGATTTGCTTATTTCCTTATCAACTTATGAAATGATGGATAAAAGCTTTGTAAACAATAATATGTTAAAAGGCAGTTTTTATTAAAAGCATGTGACATTGAACACTAGTGGTTTTGGTGACATCTGTAAGAACACTTTCAACTTAATACTTGTCAATATAAGCCATTGGTAGAATTCTGAGAACAATTTTGAACTGGACTGCCAGTCATTTCTTATTAACTATCATTTTTGAAAATGACTGCATCTGTAAGTTACATTATTGTGTGTATCTTTGAGATCAAATAATTCATGAGATTAGTATAAATAGATTAAATTACCAATTGAGTAACTACATTGTCATTAGAATGTGAAAATTCTGCTATATAATCACATCTTTTTCTCCAGAGCTCAGTGTCATAACCTAACTTTATTAAGGCAAATTCAGTTTTATAAAATAAAATTTTCTCAGATGTTTCTACTTTAGTGCTGGTTACTGTCAAGAAATTTTTAGATAAAAGATGTCACATTTTCTAAAAATTCATGAATCGGCATTAGGTTAGATAGTGATGATCACTGACACTCTTTGCTGTTTTGGATCTTTTAAACAAGATCCTTAGAATCTAGTGGCAAATATGCTACAAAGTAGCAAGTTAAATGATTTTGAAAAATTTATTTTATCACTCTACTAGCTATTCCTCTTGTTAAATTGTCATTTTTATGTTACTACAAATAGAGCCTTTATTTATATTCATGAGAAAATATTAATATAAAGGATTTAATGCTTTGCTGACCAACAATTTACCTATTGATAGTATTTGACCCACAAAATACCTTTGTCTTTTCTGAAAAGTTTTTCTAAAGTTGTAAAAGTTATTTTATGCATACATAGATAAAATACTTGTATTTTACTAGTAATTAAATTACTGGTAACTAATTAATTACTTCTACATGGTGCTTTATTCATAGTTAGATATTTTTGCTTGGGAGGTATTTTATAAACTGATGATACTTTATCTGCAGGTGGGAAAAGCTGATTTCTTATATCTGGTATATTTTTATTTGAACATACAAATACACCTTTAATAATGAACCATTCAGTTTCATATCTGTGTTACAGAATTCACTTGAGTGTTATCTCAATTTGCTAACTATTTTGGTGAAAATACCCTCTAAAAATTTAACAGGAAACCTCCAAGGTCATTTCCAGGTACACTTTTGGTCGCTTCATATTTATGGCACACAGGTAATACTAACACTGTGCCTCTTTTCATGCCAAATGTTTATCAAAAGCATTCATCAAACCTTTCTCTTATCCAAATTTCTATTGTACTTTCTTTGATCTTAAAATTCTGCTCAGTATTATAAAAATCATCTTCTAGGACAATATGTTATGCTTTAAAAATCACTTTATTTTCTAAGGGAAGTAAGCATAGTTCTATCAGGTATAAAAGCTTCAGGGCTCATCTTGGTCAGGTGGTGAGGAAGATTTGGAAATATTGGTGTTACTTCGAGAAAACACCTTTGAGAGAGCTGAAGATACCTTTGCCAACATTTTAGATCCTTGTTTGGAAATACTAGGCTTGGGAGTTTCTGTGGAAAAAGCAAAAAAGTAATATATTTATTAGGCATTCTAATTGAGACAGTATTTATTAAGCATTCTAATTGAGAGAGTTATACTATAGAATTGATGATTTAGAATTAAGAAAGTGATGTTTATAAAATACTTTATGGGATTTAAAAACATTTGCAAAGGTTCTTTTTTTAAGTTTATTTATTTATTTTGAGAGACAGAGAGAGCAGGGGAGTGGCAGAGCCAGAGGGAGACAGAGAGAATCCCAAGCAGGCTCTGCACTTATCGTGCAGAGCTTGACATGGTGTTTGAACCCACAAACCATGAGATCATGACCTGAGCTGAAGTCAAGAGTCAGATGCTTAACCAGCTGAGCCATCCAGGTGCCCCTCACAAAGGCTCTTCTAATTTGATCCTTCTAACACTCTTGTAAGGGAAATAGGAAGAGTGATAACTCCATTTTTGGACACTGAATCTTGGCAAGGTCAAATACCTTGCCTAAGGTCATATGAGTAGAAAATGGATGCTCTGGGAATAGGGGCCAGCTTTTTGACTCTCATGGACCTACCGCACTTTGATACTTCTCCAGTTAGGTGTACAAAGAATGTCTTTCTTTTTCTATCAGAACACTATTGGAAAAAACCTGATGAGCTAAACTTAAAGTAACTTTCAACTTTACACAACAAGGGTATGTATTTCAGAGTACTCAAGTGAAAGCACAAGTGCATTAAAATTGTCATAATTTCTCACCTACTTTGGGTGAATTTTCAATTGGTTAACTTCAAGTGATTTTTTTTAATCATGTGAGATAAGACTGTATAGATAATAAAAGAATTTTCATTTAGATTCATTTTTCTACATTCATTTTTCACATTTTCTACATTCTTCATATTTTAATTATCACAAAATTATAATTTTACTTATAAATATGTAAAGATAGAAATGAACATTTATGTACTTTTTTGAAACTTTTTGATAAGACATGAAAACACACATGACCAAATTTTCTTTTTTTAGATTAAAAAAATAATGTTTAATGTTTATTAATTTTTAAGAGACAGACAGAAAGACAGAGTGTGAGTGAGGAAGGGACAGAGACAGCAGGAGACACAGAATCCAAAGCAGGCTCCAGGTTCTGAGCTGTCAGCACAGGGGCCAGTGCAGGTCTCGACCTCAGGAACCATGAGATCACGACCTGAGCCAAAGTCAGATCCTTAACCGACTGAGCCACCTAGGCACCCCCATTTTCTTAATTCCATCATGTGCCAAAGTTCATGACTATACATCTTGTAGTTACCTAGATTTGTCTTTTCTAGCAAGATAATCTTCTATAGTTAAAGTTAAGATAGCCAACGGTAAATTTAACTAAAAATAAAGAACAAAAAAGTATATTCAGGGTTTTTACTCTATTATTATTTTTTAAAATGACCTAAGAATTTAAAAGGAAAAAAAACCCACAAAATTTGCAGCAGATAGGACACAAAAGCATAGATGAAAGAGAAAGATGTACTTTCTGAAAAAGTAAGATAAAATTTTACTGACATGATTGAGGCATTGTTGCAAGACTTCTGAAATTGTCATTGGAGGTACAAAATAATTTCTGTTCTTGAAACTTGTGGTCCTGTTAAAAATTCAGATCTCTGGGCACCATTACTCAGAGATGCTAACTTAGGCTAGAGAGGGTCCAGGAATCTACATTGTGAAAAAAGTACCCTGGGTGGTTCTAATGCAGAGCAGCTCCAGGAAACACACTTGGGACACTGCCTCAAATCCGCATGCTTTATTAGATGACTGTATATTGTTCAAGACCGGAGGGTGCCTGGTATCTTAGCTTAATAACCTACATGAGAAAGTCACGAACCCTGCGTTTATCTTGTTAGTAGTTCTTTCTGTAGCAAAACTGTAGACTATCTTTGGTTATTACCCAATATGGGGCTTATTCTGGGATGCAATGGCAACAATATGAAACCACATTATGGAGGGAAGAAAGAGTGGAGGATCAAAGTCAGAAGATCAGTTTTTGAGCCCTAAAAGCTTTGTATTTGTTGACTGTGTAACCTCAGATAGTTATTCCCTCCATTTTCTCTTTTTTAAACTAGGGCTTTATGATTCACAGAGGCAGAATAGTATGGTGTAGGGGATATAGACAAGTTTTGTTTGGTCCACAAAACATTTCGGAAGAACTTTGAATTATGTGTTAAACTTTAAAAGTCAGGAATTTTCACCTCTAACTTCTTTTGAAGAATGCAAAGACTTCAATTGGAAGACCTGGCAACAAGCCAGCGTGTCAGTGATTGCTGAGTAGCAGCTCCCTCCTTTAGATGGGACATGCCATCTTCAGTGCACCACAGACCCTTGCTTAACCTACTGCTCTTGTTTATAACCTTACCTGTATGGCTCCTGTGGGCATTTAAGTGTATGAATTCTGGTTATATTGAACGAGCTTAGGCTTTGAAGTTGGGCAGATCTGTGTTTGAACCCCAGTTCTGCAGCTTATTAGCTGCAGGGTGACCTTGAATAATATACTCTTACTTTCTTCTTCGGTGACTCGCCCTTCCCTCTTTAATAAAAAGGGGATATTTAATTCCTAATAAATGTTAGTTCTATTATTTGTAACTATGATTTGAGGTTAAAATAAAAGTACCCCATAATAAACTGCAAATTGTTATACACACAAACATACACATAGTAAGAATATTATTTCAACCTCATATTGATAATAGGCATCAATACTTCAAGGAAGGAGCCACTCATTCCAGGATGAATGCTAAAGCATAGTATATTTTGTACCTGAAATGACTTCTTTTGAGGAATGTACACTGCCAACAATATTCTTGTTTCCTTCAAAGATGGTGATAAACTGCCAAGACAAAGTAAAGTACTTATTTAATCTTTCATTGGATAGTACACACTAAGATACCTAGAAATCCCCAAAAGATGTAGTACAACCATTGTAGTACCTTACATCAATAATGTCTGTGCTCTGAAGTCTCAAAGAATTATCCAGTGAGACAGGATCATAATTTTTGCCAATTATGGCACCTAGGGCTGACCCTTGTCATAGATGTGGGCCTTGGATACCATTCAATGATGATCAAAGCTCAGCCATCTTAAGTCACAAAAAAAGCCAGCTCTGTCTGCTCCCTCCCTCTTTTGGGGGATTGATATAAGTAACAAATTATAAATTCTTTTTATGATATGAGAGATAATGTTAAGGGGTAAAATGGCTGTTCACTACGTAACTCCAGTTTCCTGTTATGGAAATCTTAGGTATTTTGGAGTCTGGAGCAATAAGCAGGCTATCTGGACCTAGTTGGGTATGGAACATGGCTTAGATACTAGCTTTACTCTGTAGGCCCATATCACCTCTTTGAAGAGAGAAGCAGCAATTTTCTCAGAAAGGCATAAAATAGACTGGGATAGGTAATTGGGCTACCTTGTATATATTTTATAAAACTAGCTATTAAATAAGGAAATCAATGATGAGAAATTTTTTAAAAAGGCCTAAATTCATGAAGAAACATAAAATATGTTACATATAGATTATGTAAAAAAACCACCAGGTATTATAGGAGTTTTATCATAGTTCTTCAAAGAGGACTTGAGGTAGCTTATCTTTTAATATATTTCGAAACAAATATATGCCTGAGGAATAAAATGGAACCAAGACTATCTAAAACACTAATTCTCAGTATTGGCAGCACAATAGTTACATGTGAAAAATTTAAAAAAAAAATTTTAAATGTTTTATTTATTTTTGAAAGAGAGTACAAGTGGGAGAGGGGCAAAGAGAGAGGGAGACACAGAATCTGTATTTGTCAGAGCAGAGTCTGACATGGATCTCGAACTCATGAACCACGAGATCATAACCCAAGCTGAAGTTGGATGCTTAACCGAATGAGCTATCCAAGCATCCTGTGGAAATTCTTTTTTCTTAATATGAATCCCAAGGTCCCACACCTCCAATTGAATTGAAATCTCTCAGGGTGGGACAGATATTGATATCGCTTAAAAAATGCCCACATGTGTGAGACTGACTTCAGAATCCCTAATCTAAACGCTGGCAGGGAGATGCTACCAAGTGCCTGAGATGAGTAAATATACTTGTTATTTTAGGAACATCTATCTTTTCATAAGATTTATTCATAAGAGATTGCCATTTCTTCATGGAACACCGTTATAACCACCACTTTAAGTTTTTGTCTGAAAATTCCAAAATTTTAGTTGCATCAGACTTGGTATCTCTTGTCTTCTCCCTTAAAAGTTGTAGACATTGTCTTATTTTTTGTATGTTAAGTAATTTTGAATTCTATCTTGAGCATTTTAAACAACTTATGAGTTTCTAAGAACTGAGTACTCTGGAGATGGTTTAGTTTTTTATCTGTTTGCTTAAGTAGGTAATTAACCCACTTAGATTTAGACCACACATCCTACCCTTCTATAGCTGTTTCCAATGTAAATTCAGTTTCCAAAGCCTTGGCAGTATATATACGTAGCATCCCTGTGTGTGCACCACTGTTAAAGCTATAGTTCAAGTTCTCAAAGCCTTTTGTTTATGTAAACTCAGGCCAGTTCCATACATGAACAACACAGGAGAGACATACAGATTTGTAGGGGATCCTTTCTGATGATATTCTGTGACTTTTTTTTTTCCATGTCCCTAACTCTAAATAGTCTCCTTTCTGGTTCTATGGCTAGAATGCTGTGGCTACCCATTCTGTGTGCTGTCTCACACATCCCATGATTGCATTTATGTCTAGAGTAAAGTGGCAAAAAGAAGCAGAGAAAAAAAAGCAGATTTCCTTTTAATCTTCTTCAGGTTACTGGAGACCTTGTCCTAATTCTTCTGGTCAGAGGGAAGGATTTTTCTCTCAGAGTTTTAAGTGCCTCAAGCCTCTGCAGCCATTGCCATATAGCTTCGTGTCTGAAACTTGCCTTGAGGCAGAGCCAAGAGATGGGAAAAGTGGGAAAGAAGTGAGATTCTTCTACTTCCCAGTCCACAGGAATATCTTAATTCTGGTGAGAGAGCAATGATTTCTCCTGGGGATTTATTCTGCCCATTCTTTCTATGCAATTCCAGGATTTGAATTGCTCTAGGTCTAAAGTAGGAGATAAGGGGGTACAAAACCAGGAAACTCATAATGAAATTGGTGATTCTTTGAGTTTTTATTTGTCCCCTCAAACTCTTACTATTATTTGTTTTCCAGAATCCTCATTTGTTGTCCAGAGTTTTTAGTTGTAGTCAGAGATAGAGATGGGATAGAATGTGCTTAGTCCACCTTACTTTGAATTGGATTGGGTATAACAACTTCAACTATAGTTTTACCATGGAAAAAGCTGCAAGTTATGGGAAGGGCAAAAAGCCAAAAAAGGGCCCAGATTAGCAAGGAATTTAGCCTGACACAAGGAATAGTCTGTCATGAGGTCATCAGTCTACAGATTCTGTCTCCCTGTTATTTCCATATAATTTTACTTGGAAAATAATGGCCTAAGTAAGCCCGAGGTTGTCAGATAGATGTTTATATTCATAAATGAGGATTAGGTTGAATAAGAAACTTCCCAGCACCTTCAGGGTTTGGCATTAGTATGAAGAAGATGACTCTGATGATAAGGGACTGGGTAATTGATGGATTCATGTGCATGGTGTAGGGGAAATTCAGAAGTGGGGTTAAATTGAGCCAAGAAACAAAGTGATAAAAGCAAAAGAAGATCTGTAGCTTTGGCTCTCATTGGAAACTTTTAAAAAGAACTAGGAGGAAAAATTTTCCTGAGTGGAGAGTAGCTGAACCTCTTGGAAAGCTGCCTTTAAACAATCAGTCCTTAGGAATACAGAAAAATAGATGGAGTCAGTGCTCATTTCCTGCAAGCCAGTCTCCTCCATTTTTGAAAGCTTCTATTCCCTCCCTGCCTCCACCAAGTTCCTCACTTGGGTCTACCTGCCTTAGACAGGGCCAAGTGACTCCCTGTACGGTTTTCTCCAGAGTCAGTAGTAACACAGGTAAAGAGTGGAAGTCCATTTAGGTTCTAGGGAGGAATAGTGGGTTACTCTGTGCACGTAAGCAAGGAATAACTTACCTGTAAAGTGAAAATTTTGATTAAGGGATTTCTTCAGTTCCATGGATAGTTCTTAGCCAGAGGGAAAGATCTGAGCAGGAAGAAATACTGAACAGGGGTAGGTTTCCTGATGTTCCACAAACTGTACCACCCCAAGCCCTGATGTGGCCTTGAAAACTAGGCTATATTCAACTGGACTCCATGTATGCTAATTAGAGTTTATTGAAAGATATTTACCTTCACATTGTTTGAATTCTCTGGCTTTTGCTCCTGGGAATTTCCTGTTGGGAAGGGGAAAAAGAAAAGGAAAAAATATTATTTTTTTTTCTTTTTTTAGGCATGAATAGTATTGAGACAAACCTGGGTCTTATTATTTTTTACCAGAAAGTTCTAGAATTTAGTTAGGTAGAAGAAATTATTATCACTTTCACTGTACAGACATTGGGAACACAACTGAAATAGGTAAGATCTCTAGAGTTCTGGGGCATGTCCTAGACTTTCCTTTAGGAATTATAAGATGAAATATGATTTAGTAGGAAAGGCCAACTCTGTTACTTAGTAGCCACATGTTTATCCATAAGTACTCAATCTCTGCAGGCTTATTTGTTTACATGTAAAATAAGAGATTACCTTATAAATGATTCCTAGGGGCCTTCCAGCTCTAAGACTCTTTGATTCTACATAGCTAATTAAAAGCAGATTATTGGAACAAAGAAGAAGGTGCTGGTCTTATGAAATACTTTGAGTGAGAACCAGGAGAATTTTGAGGCAATACCAAGAGGAAATCTGGAGAAGTTGCTACAGAATCAAAAGTTGCCTAAATTCCAGGGGAAGTTAGTATGCCTGTAAAACAAATTTAAACTAAGGGAGTTAGAAATTAAGAGAAAAGTTTTGGGTCTCCTGGGTGGCTCAGTCGGTTAAAAGTCTGACTTTGACTCAGGTCATGATCTCACAGTTTGTGAGTTCAAGCCCCATGTCGGGCTTTGTGCTGACAGCTCAGAGCCTGGAGCCTGCTTTGGGTCTGTGTCTCCCCTCTCTCTGCTCCTCCCCAGCTCGTGCTCTGTCTCTCTGTCTCTCTCAAAAATAAACAAACATTAAAAACAAAGAGAGAGAAATTATTAGAAAAGTTTCACAAAAACCAACCACTAGGGAGGCAGAAAATCTGAGTTTGAGTTTTAGCTTTACTTCTTAGAGTGAAGAACATTGGCAAATTGAATCTAACTTATTTGACTGTTTCCTAATTATGTAGAATGTGGTTGAGATTCTTCCCTGCCTGTCTGACAACAGGGCTCAATGAGATATCTTATATATAAGAATTTTGCATTTTATAAACATGTCATCATCAAGGGCCAACACAAGTGGTCATTCTCTGAGTTATCCTTTGGACAAATGTAGGTTTTGGCGGGGGGGGGGGAGTAGCAGTAAAACTTCAAATAACTCAAATATGACAGGGATTGATTATGGCACTTATCTGACAATACTGGTAAAAATTTATTGTTGTTTGATCATCTTTCTAAAAGTACCTGGCTCTGGGGCGCCTGGGTGGCGCAGTCGGTTAAGCGTCCGACTTCAGCCAGGTCACGATCTTGCGGTCCGTGAGTTCGAGCCCCGCGTCGGGCTCTGGGCTGATGGCTCAGAGCCTGGAGCCTGTTTCCGATTCTGTCTCCCTCTCTCTCTGCCCCTCCCCCGTTCATGCTCTGTCTCTCTCTGTCCCAAAAATGAATAAACGTTGAAAAAAAAAAAAAAAGTACCTGGCTCTATATTGCACATAATTGAGCTGACTTTTGCTTTTAAATGACTGAGGGTATTGGGTTTACTTCTAGGCCTATCATTCCAAACATAGGTTTTAAGTTTCTAGGCTAAATGGCTGTCAACTTCCCAGGATATACTAGGAGTTTGTTTTGATGAAAAGTCATAGAGAAATTCCTGATAGTTGAGGATATCAGATGTTCAGAGTTAACTTATTTTATTGTATACCCATATGAAACAAAGAATATAAATTTCCAGCTCTGACCTCCCTGTTAAACTCCATCTTAAAAATCCTGTTTCTTATGTGACACCTCAACTTGAACATCTAATGGGTAAATCAATCTCAACATAACCAAAACAAAATTCTTGTGCCTCTCATTAGTTATTCCCATCGTCTCTCTTATTTTACTAAATGGTCCTCCTACTATAAGCCTATTTTAGGTTCTTGGGAATACTGTGGGAACTTACATTCTAGAAGGAGATAGTGACAAAAAAACAACAACAACTAACAGTGTATCAGAAAGTTATAAGTGCCAGTGAGAAAAATCAGCCAAGAAGTGGAAGAGTTAGTGCCATGGTGAGCATGAGGGTGCAATTTCAGAGTATGGTAAAAGAAGATCTTACTGAGAAGGTGAAACTTGAGCAAAGACCTCAAGGTGAGGGGTGAGCAAGGGAGATGTAGGGGGAAGAGCACGACACAAGGATCAGAAAGCGCAAAGGCCTGAATGCCTGGAATGTTTAAGGTCAATGAGGCTGGGGCAGAGAGCTGAAAAGAGAAACAGAGGAGGAAGTTAGAGAAGTAAAAGGGGGTGGAGTGATATCCAGATGATGTAAGATTTTACAAGCCATTGTAATTTCTTTCACTTTTGTCCCAGATGAGATGGGAAATACTTATAAATATCTGGAATCATCTTGTTCATGTCCTTACCCTTTGATGCCCACTCAAGTATAAATTCTATGAGATTAAGGACTTTGTCAGTTTTGTTCACATATAGGATCCTAGAGCACAAAGGAGATGCTTAGTAAATATTTGAATGAATGAATAAACAAAAGATTGAATTGGGCAGCTAAAATATTGAGGAAGGATGTAAGAATTAAGCATGATCATTGCAAAAAAAAAAAAAAAATGGGAAAAAACACCCACAATACATTTATGGTGAGGAGACTTAGGATCCAAAATTGACTCTGCCTTTGACTCAAAGTAACCTTGGCAAAATTGTTTCCTCACCCTGAGCTTGAGTTTCCTCATGTAAACATGATGGGGGTTGTATTGAATGGTTTCTCTAGCAGCCTATGATTCTATAATACAGGTGTGGTTAATGATTATTGTGACGTCTTCCGATTATGGTTCATGGAAATCTGGCATATTTATTGCTATTGTATGAATCATCTTAATTAAAATAATTTCACTTCGAAGATAAGAAACTAGGTTTTTAAAGTAACTCCTTGAGAGGTGTTGTGTGTTTGGAATAGCCAGGGTAAACCTGTGGTTTGAGGTTTTTTGTTTGTTTGTTTAGATTTATTTATTTTGAGACAAGGAGAGAGAACACAAGCAGAGGAGGGGCAGAGACATAGAGAGGAATCAGAATCCCAAGCAGGTTTCCCGCTGTCAGCGTAGAGCCTGAGATACAGCTTGATCTCACCAACTGTGAGGTCATGAGCTACACTGAAACCAAGTATCAGATGCTAAACAACTGAGCCATCCAGGCACCCCACTGTGGTTTGAATTTTAAGGCCGCTTTGTGTTAAACATGACACTCTGCCTCTTGTACCTATGATCACTCTTAGAACCACATTGATCCTCTGAGGTTTCACCAAAAAGTTCTCACAAATGTTCGAAGGAGTAGGTATCACTCCTTAGAGTAAAATAAAAATAGAGATTTATTTTTTTCAAGTGAAGTCCATACTAGTCAGATATTAATGTGAGCAAATACATTTAGCTCTAAAAGGCCCCTCCCCTTTCTTGTACATTATGGTAGGACTAAGTACAAAGGAAGGGTAAGAAATCGTTAAATGCTAGTATAATGGGTTCCAACTGAAGTAAAAACTATTGTATGGTGCAACCTTATTTTATGAATATTTTTCACAGGAACATGGTAACTGAATTCATAATATCACACCATTTTCTTGATCAAAATCATTAATAAAATCTTAACAGTAATTCAGAAAAGGCAAATTAGTTGGCTCATTTTAACACCTGAGTGATGTAGTAATGGATTATTTTCCTCCAAAATAGAGAAATTTTCAGGAAAAAAATATCAATCTCAGGTTTGGTAACTAAAAAAATCATGAAAGCAGTAAACAAGGCAGTAAACAAACAATAAGTAATTAGTAAAAAGTTTATCAAAGCAGTAAAGCAGTCTTCTTTTGAATGCTTTATAATTTAAGACAAATAATAAATCCAACCTTCTAATATTTTGGCACTTGTATCTGAGGAAAAATCTTCAGTCTCACTAAAACAAAAGAAAAAGAACGTTTCATTTTCTGTGCATTTAATGAATGAAGAAATTACTGGTTAAGCAAAAGAACAACCTGTCAGTTATTCTTCATATGGACGTAAACCTAGAGTAATTTGTCACCTAATTTCCAAATCAAATGAAAATGATTTCTAAATTAACTTTTTTTCCACTTTTAAAATTTTGGTTAAATACACATAACATAAAATTTTCCACCATAACCATTTTTAAGCGTACAGTTCTGTGCTTAAGTCCATTCACATTGTTGTGCAACCATTGCCACCATCTATTCTCCAGAACATTTTCATCTTCCCCAAAACTGACACTCTTCTACCCATTAAATATTTAATAGTGCATTATCCTCTCTCTCTATTCTCAGGAACTGCTGTTTTACTTTCTGCCTCTATGATTTGACTACCTGAGGTATCTCATATAAGTGGAATTATGCAATATCAGCCCTTTTGTGACTGACATGTCACTTAGCATAATGCCTTCAAGGTTCATATGTGTGTAGCATGTGTCAGAATTTCATTTTTAAGCCTTACTTACATTCTACTGAATGCATACACCACATTTTGCCTAACCATTCATTTATCGGTGACTCTTGGGTTGCTTCCATGATTTGGCTACTATTAATAATGCTGCTTATGAATATGAGAGTACCACTATCTGAGTCACTGTTTTCAATTCTTTTGGGTATATATCCTGACAATAGTTATCCTAATGAGTGTCAAATAGCATTTTATTGTGATTTTTATTTGCATTTACCTAATGATTAGTGATGTTGAGCGTCGTTTCATGTACTTATTGCCCATTTGTATATTTTTTGAAGAAATATCTATTCAAATCCTCTGCCCAATTTTTAATCAGGTTGTTTGATTTTTTTATTGTTATTGAATTACAGGAGTTCTCTATATATTCTGGGTGGCAACCCTTAATTAGATATATGATTTGCAAGTATTTTCTCCTATTCTATGAGTTGACTTTTCACTCTGTCCTTTGAAGCACAAAAAATAGTAATTTTGGTGAAGTCCAGTATATCTAATTTTTGTCATTGTTGTTCTTTCTTGTGTTTTTAGTGTCATATCCAAGAAATTATTGCCAAATCCAATGCCATGAAGCTTCCTCCCCCCCCCCCGCCCCCTTTTCTTATAAGAGGTCTATAGTTTTGCTTAGGTCTTTTATTCATTTTGAGTTAATTTTCACATATGGTGTAAGGGAAGGGTCTAACTTCATTTTTGTGTGTGTGGTTAGTTTTCTCAACACCGTTTTAAGAATGTTCTTTTCCCATTAAGTGGCCTTGGCATGCTTATCAAAAATCATTTGGTCATAAATGAAAGATTTGTTTGTATGCTTTTTATTTTATTTAATTGCTTTTTATGTCTGTTTTTATGTCAGTACCATACTGTTTTCATTACCATGTCTTTGCAGTAAGTTCTTAAATCAGTAAGTCCAACTTTGTTCTTACTTTTCAAGATTGTTTTGGTTATTAGGAGTCCCTATATAAAATTTAGTAAGAATTTTTTATATAAAAATATTTTGGAATGAATCTTTTCTGTATCTACAAAAAATGCCATCAAATGCAATTCTTATAAAATGCTGATCTGTAGAATACTGTGTAATATTGACATCTTAACAATAGTGAATCTTCCAATCCATGAATTATTAAATTATTTTTTTTAATTTGAGTATAACTGACACAGAATGTTACATTAGTTTCAGGTGTACAGCCCATAAGTTTATACATTATGCTATGTTTACGGCTATTGTAGTTCCCATCTGCCCCCATACAATGCTATTAAAATATCAATGATTATATTCCTTATGCTGTGCCTTTTATTCCTGTGATTTATTCATTCCATAAGTCAAAGTCTGCAGCTCCCAGTCATCTTTATCCCCTCCCTTTTGACAAGCATCAGTTTGTTCTCTGTCTTGAATTTATAGGTCTAATTCTGCTTTTTGTTTATTCATATTTTTATTAGATTCTACTTATGAGTAAAAATAATACATTGTCTTTCTCAGTCTGACTTATTTCACTTAGCATAATCTTTCCATTAATTTTTGTCTCCTTCCTTTTCCTTCAGGAATGTTCACTTATAGTTTTTACTTTTCCTTTGGGATTGTTCATCGTCAGTACATAGAAATGTGATTGAGGGGCGCCTGGGTGGTTCAGTCGGTTGAGCGTCCGACTTCAGCTCAGGTCATGATCTCGCAGTTCGTAAGTTTGAGCCCCACGTTGGGCTCTGTGCTGACAGCTTGGAGCCTGGAGCCTGCTTCAGATTCTGTGTCTCCCTCTCTCTGCCCCTTCCCAGCTCATGCTCTGTCTCTCTCTGTCTCTCAAAAATGAATAAACATTGGAAAAAAAAAAAAAACAAATGTGATTGATTTTTCTATGTTGATTTGTATCCAACTTTGATGAATTCATTTACTCGTTTTATTTTGAATTTTAAATATTTATTTTTGAGAAAGTGAGAGAGAGAGAGAGAGAGAGAGAGAGAGAGAGAGAGAGAGAGAGAGAGAACAAGTGTGTGAAAGAATCTGAAGCAGGCTCCAAGCTCTGAGCTTTCAGCACAGAGCTGGACATGGGCCTCGGACCCACGAACTGTGAGATCATGATCTGAGCCAAAGTCAGACACTTAACTGACTGAGCCACCCAGGTGGCCCTGAATTCATTTACTCTAAAATTTTTGTTTCTTTTTGTATGGACTCTTTAGGGTTTTCTACATATAAGATAATGTTATCTGTGAACAGAGATCATTGTGCGTCTTATCTTCCAATTTAGATGCCTTTTATGTCTTTTTAAGTGCTCCGACTAGGACTTCCAGTATGTTGAATAGAAGTGGTAAGACTGGGCAATTTTGTTTCCAATCGTAGAAACTCCTTCAGGCTTCCACCCTAAGTAAAATATTAGTTCTAGGTTTTCCACATATAGCTATCATTACTTTGAAGTAATTTCCTTCTATTCCGAGTTTGTTGAGTGTTATCATGAAAAAGTATTGACTTTTGTTAAATGTTTTTTTCTGCATTAATTTAGATCAGAGATGTGTGTTCTTCATCTTGTTCTATGTTGTATTAAATGGGCTGATTTCTATATGTTGAACCTCCCTTGTATTTCTGGGATAAATCTCACTTGAGTCCTGGTGTAAAATGTTTTAATGTGCTGTTGCATTCTGTTTGCCAGGATTTTGCTAAAGATTTTTGCATCAATATTCAGTGGGGATGTTAATCTGTAGTTTTCTTGTAGTGCCTTTTTCTAGGTTTTGGTATTGAAGTAATGCTAGCCTCATGAGTTTGGAAATAGTCCCTTCTATCCAATTTTTTGACAAGAGTGTAAGGAGGATTGATGTTAATTCCCCCTTAAATGTTCGCTAGAATTCACCATTCACTAGTGAAACCATCTGGTCCTGAGATTTTCTCTGTTAGGTTTTTGATTACTGATTCAATCTCCTTACTAGTCTGTTCAGATTTTCTATTTTTTTTTTTTTTCATGATTCAGTTTCAGTGGTCATGTATTCCTGGGAATTTATCAATTTCCTCTCAGTTATCCAATTTGTTGGTGTATAATTGTTCATAATACTTACTTATAATCCTTTTTATTTCTGTAAAATAAAGTGTAATGTCCCTTTTTTCATTAATAGTTTTAGGTTTTTGAGTCTTCTATTTTTTTCCAGAGGCCATCTTGCAATAATTTTGTCAATTTTGTTGGTGGTTTTGAGGAACTAACTCTAGGTTTCACTGATTTTCTCTATTGTTTTTCTATTTTGTATTTTGCTTATCTCTGCTTTGTATTATTTTCTTCCTTATCCTAGTTTTGACTTTAGCTTGTTTTTCTTCTTTTATTTAAGATATAAAGGTAAGTTATTGTTATAAGATCTTTATTAATGAATTTACACCTATAAATTTCCCTCTTAGAACTACTTTCACTCTATCCCATAAGTTTTAGTATATTGTTTTCATTTTCATTTGTCTCAAGTATTTTCCAATTTCCTGAGTGATTTCTTCTTTGACCCATTGGTTGTTTAAGAATGTATTGTTTTGGGCACCTGGGTGGCTCAATCGGTTAAGCATCCAACTTCCACTCAGGTCATGATCTCACAGTTTGTGAGTTCCATCCCCGCATCCGGCTCTGTGCTGACAGCTCAGAGCCTGGAGCCTGCTTTGGATTCTGTGTTTCCTCTCTCTCTCTGCCCCTCCCCGAGTCACACTCTGTGTCTCTCTGTCTCAAAAATAAATTTTCCAGTTCTCCTGTTGCTACTAAATTCTAAATTCATTCCATTGTGATTGAAAGGATACAGTGTATAATTTTAATATTTTACAATTTATGAACACTTGTTTTGTGATCTATATGTGGTATCCTGATCACCCAGCCTATGTTCTATGCTGGATAATGTTCCATGTACACTTGAGAAAAATATGCATTCTGCTGTTGTTGGGTGGAGTGTTCTGTATAGGTCTGTTAGTTCCAACGGATCTATAGTGTTGTTTTAGTCCTCCATATATTCCATCTGGATGTTCTGTCCACTATTACTGTTGTTTCTCTCTTCAAATTTGTCAGTGTTTGCTTCATCTATTTTGGAACTCTCACGTTTGTTTCGTATATGTTTATATTAGTTATGTCTTCTTATTGAATGAACCCTTTTATCATTATAATAATGTTGTCTCTTGTTTTTCACTTAAAGTCCATTTTGTTTGATATTGGTATAGCTAACCTTGCACTCATTCGGTTTGTCTTTGCTTGGGGTATCTTTTCCCACCTGTGTGTATCTTTATTCCTAAAGTGAGTCTCTTATAAACAATATATACAGATCTTCTTTGACTTATGAAGGGGTTAGTCCTGAAAAACCCATTATAAGTTGAAAATATCATAAATAAAAAATGCACTTAATATACCTAAACTACTGAACATCATAGATTAGCCTAGTCTACCTTAAACATGCTGAAAAAACATTAGTATACAGTTGGGCAAAATCATCTAACACAATGCATATTTTATAATAGAGTGTTAAATATTTCTTGTAATTTATTGAGTACTTAACTGAGAGTGAAAAACAGAATGATTATATGTGTACG
This sequence comes from Herpailurus yagouaroundi, assembly GCF_014898765.1. NCBI lineage: Eukaryota > Metazoa > Chordata > Mammalia > Carnivora > Felidae > Herpailurus > Herpailurus yagouaroundi. The sequence goes on along the minus strand of NW_024412395.1, from coordinate 65,936,298 downwards.
GAATAGCTGTTCATATATTGGTTGTTTACTCTCATGATTGTGTGGGTGACTGGGAGTTGTGGCTCACTGCTTCTTCCCAGTATCACAAGAGAGTATTGTACAGTGTATTGCTAGCCTGAGAAGAGCTCAAAATTCAAAATTCAAAGTACAAGTTTTTACGGAATGGGTATTACTTTTGCACTATCAGCAAGTCAAAAAATCATAAGTTGCACCATCATAAGTTGGAGACTATCTGTAGTTGGATATTCTTTTTGAAGTTCCTTCTATTAATCTGTGTTTTTTTTAAGCATTTAGTCCATTTATACTAAATTACTGATAGGGAAGCACTACTTTTGTCATTTGGTTAGTTTTTTTCTGTATGTCTTATAGCTTTTTTATCCCTCATTTCCTTCACTGCTGCCTTCCTTTGTGGTAGTTGATATTTTGCAGATACACAGTTGGTTCCCTTTGCATTTTATTTCAGGAATAGTCTATAGATATCTTCTTTGTTGTTAGCATAGGGATTACATACAGAATCCTAAAATGATGTCAATTTGTCAATTGCATACAAAACTCTACTCCTCTTAGATTAACCCCCTTTCCTTCATGTTTTTGATGTCCCCAGTAATGTCTTTACATCTTTTGTACCCATCTGCAGAGGTTTATACTTATTTTTGTATTTATCTTTTAAATCTTGTAGAAAACAAAGAGTGGAGTTATTAAGCAAAATGATAAAACTGGTTTTTACATATATGTCCATGTATTTACCTTTGCTAGAGAATTTTATATTTTTATATGGCTCTCAGTCACTGTTTAGCATCTCTTACTTTCAACTTGAAGGACTTCTTTTAGGATTTCTTCTGTACCGTGTCTGGTGGTAATAAAATTCTTGTTTTTGTCTTTTTTATCTTATAATGTCTTTATTTCTCTTTAATTTATGAAGAGTATTTTTGCTAGTTATAGAGTTTTCATTTGATATTTTTCTTTCTTTCAGGCCTTTAAATATATCATTCACTGCCTTTTGACTTGCAAGTTTTCTTCTGAGAATTTCCCCGAGTGTTCTGTGGGGATTTCTTATAGACAATGACAAGTCATTTCTCTCTTGATGCTTTCAGGATTCCCTTTTTATCTTTGGCTCTTGGCACTTTGATTTCAATATGTCTTGGTTTCATCTCTGTATATCTATGCTACTTGGAGTTCATTAAGCTTATTGTATTTGTATACTCATGACATTTTGCAAATATGGGGAGGTTTTAAAGATCATTTCCTCAAATAATCACCCTGCCCTTTTCTCTCCTTCTTCTGGAAATCCCGTGATACATATATTGATATGTTTGATGGTATCCCATAGGTTCCTCAAGTTCTATTCACTTTAGTCTATCTTTTTTTGCTCCCCAGATTCCACAATTTCAAATGACTTGTGTTCATGTTCTCTTCTGTCTGAGTCTGCTCTTAAACCCATCTAGTGAAATTTAAATTCAGTTATACTTTTCAGCTCCAGAACTTCTCTTTGGTTCTTTTTTAGAAGTTATATTTCTGGGTTTTTTTTATTCTCATATTGCTCATATACTTCCCAATTTTCTTTAGTTCTTTGTGTTTTCCTATAACTTTTGAACATATTTAAGATAGTTATTTTAAAGTCTGTTGTATATGTCCAATTGTGTGCTTCTTCATGGACATTTTTGGACATTTGTTTAGTTTCTTTAAATGGGACCTCTTTCCATGTTTCTTTGTATGTATAGTGAACTTATGTTGAAATTTAGGCATTTGAAGAAACAACTACCTCTCCCAGTTTTTAGAGATTGGTGTGGAAACCCTTTACTAATTAACAGGACTCAACCTTGAGAACAATCTGAGGCAGAACCTTAAGATTTTATATCTTTTCTCAGCATACATCCTTTTGGTCCTATGTATATGCTTTCTTTTTTCAATTTGTCTGATCTGGTTTTGTTTTTGGTTTTGGTTTATTTTTGCTTATTTTGAAAAATAATTTTATTTTATTTTGTTTCATCATGATAAATGTACTTTTTTTTTAAATGTTTATTTATTTTTGAGAGGCAGAGAGACAGAGTGTGAGCGGGGGAGGGGCAGAGAGAGAGGGAGACACAGAATCGGAAACAGGCTCCAGGCTCTGAGCCATCAGCCCAGAGCCCAACGCGGGGCTCGAACTCACGGACCGCGAGATCGTGACCTGGCTGAAGTCGGACGCTTAACCGACTGCGCCACCCAGGCGCCCCATAAATGTACTCTTTAATCCTCATCCCATATTATCCCCTTTTGGTAACCATTGGTTTGTTCTCTATAGTTAAGGGTATTTCTTGGTTTGTCTCTCTCTCTCTTTCTTTTTTTCCCATTTGCTTATTGGTTTTGCTTCTTAAATTACAGAGGTGAGCGAGATAATATGGTATTTGTCTTTCTCTGACTGGCTTATTTTGTTCAGTATCGTACTTTCTAGTTCCGTTAATGTTATTGCATGTGTCTTTTTTTTTTTTAATAAGCTCTAGACCCAAATGGGGCTCAAACTCACAAACCTGAGATCAAGAGTTGTATGCTCTAACAGTTGAGCCAGCCAAGCACCCCTGTTCATTTTATTGCAAATGGCAAGATTCCATTCTTTTTTATGGCTGAATAATATATGTGTGTGTATATATACATATATATGTGTGTGTATATATATATATATATATAAATATACACACACGTGTGTGTATATGTGTATATATATGTGTGTATATATGTGTGTGTGTGTGTGTATATATATGTGTGTGTGTGTGTGTGTGTGTGTACACACACACACACCACCTTTTTTTTATCCACTCATCTATCAGTGGATACTTGGGCTGCTTCCACAGTTTGGCTACTGTAAACAATACTGCAATAAACATAGGGGTGCATGTTTCCTTTGAGTTAGTGTTTCTGTATTTTTTGGGTAAATACCCAGTAGTTCAGTTCCTGGATTGTAGGGTAGTTCTATTTTTAATTTTTTGAGTAACCTCCATACAGTTTTCTACAATGGCTGCACCAATTTGCATTCCCACCAACAGTGCAAGAGGGTTCCTTTTTATCCACATCCTCACCAACACTTGTTTCTTGTGTTTTTGATTATAGCCATTCTGGCAGGTGTAAGGTGATATCTCATTGAGGTTTTTATTTGCATTTCCCTGATGATAAGTAATGTTGAACGTTTCCTGTGTCTGTTGGCCTTCGGTACGTCTTCTTTGGAGAAATAAGTGTTCGTGTCTTCTGCCCATTTTTAATTTGCTTATTTATTTGTTTTTGGGTGTTGAGTTTTATAAGTTCTTTATATATTTTGGATACTGATCCATTATCTGACATGGCATTTGCAAATATCTTCTCCCATTCAGTAGGTTTCCATTTCGTTTTTTTGGTTGTTTGTTTTGCTGTGCAAAAATGTTTTATTTTGATGTAGACACAATATTTATTTTTGCTTTTATTTCCCTTGCCTCAGAAGATATATCTAGAAAAAGGTTGCTATCACCAATGTCAGAGAGATTACTGCCTGTCCTCTCTTCAAGGATTTTCATGGTTTCAGGTCTCACATTTAGGTCTTTAATCCATTTTGGGCTTATTTTTGTGTATGGTGACAGAAAGTTGTTCAGTTTCTTTCTTTTGCATGTTGCTGTCCAATTTTCCCAACACTATTTGTTGAACAGACTGTCTTTTTTCCCATTGGATATTCATTTTTACTTTGTCAAAGATTAATCATATAATTGCAGGTTTATTTCTGGGTTTTCTGCTCTATTCTGTTGATCTATGTGTGCATTTTTATGTCAGTAACATACTGTTTTAATTACTACCACTTTGCAACATAACTTGAAATCTGGAATTGTGATATATTCAGTTTGTTTTTCTTTTTCAGTATTGCTTTGGCAATTTGAAGTCTTTTGTGGCTCTGTACAAATTTTAGGATGGTTTGTTTTAGCTCTGTGAAAAATGATGGTGGTGTTTTGATAGGGATTGAATTAAATTTGTAGATTGTTTTGGGTAGCCCAGACATTCTAACAATATTTGTTCTTTCAACCCATGAGTATGGAATTCTTTTCCACTTCTTTGCATTACCTCAAATTTCTTTCATCAGTGTTTTATAGTTTTCAGAGTATAGGTCTTTCACTTCTTTGGTTAAGTTTATTCCAAGATATATTATTGTTTTTGGTGCAGTTGTAAATGGGATTGTTTTCTTAATTTCATTTTCTGCTGCTTCATTATTAGTATATAGGAATGCAACATATTTCTTCACATTGATTTTGTATTCTGCAACTTTACTGAATTCATTTATCAGTTCTAGTCTTTTCTTGGTGGAGTTTTGATGGTTTTCTATTTATAGGATCATGCCGTCTGCAAATAGTGACAGTTTTACTTCTTCCTTACCAATTTGGACTCCTTACATCTTTTTGTTGTCTAATTGCTATGACTAGGAGTTCCAGTAATTTGTTGAATAAAAGTGAAAGAGTGGATATGTTTGTCTTATTCCTGACCTTAGGGGGAAACACCCAGTTTTGCACCATTGAGTATGATGTTGGCTGTGGGTTTTTCATATAAGGCCTTTATTATGTTGAGATATGTTCCATCTAGACCTACTATGCAGAGTTTTTATCATGAATGTGTGTTGTACTTTGTCAAATGCTATTTCTGTATTGATTGAAGTGATCATGTGGTTCTTATCCTTTCTCTTATTGATGTGATGTATCATGTTGATGGCTTTGTGCATATTAAACCACCCTTGCGTCCTAGGAATAAATTCCACTTGATTGTGGTATATGATTTTTTACATTATTGTTGGGTTTGTTTTGCTTGTATTTTCTTGGCGATTTTACATCACTATTCATGAGAGATATTAGCCTGTAGTTCCTTTCATTATGGTGTCTTTATCTGGTTTTAGTATCAGGCTGATGCTGGCCTCATGGAATGAATTTGGATGTTTACCTTCCTCTTGTATTTTTTGGAATAGTTTAACAAGAATGTGTATTAACGCTTCTTAAATGTTTGTAGAATTTGCCTGCGAAGCTACCTGGTCCTGGGTTTTTGTTTTGGGGGAGGTTTTTTTTTTTAATTTTATTATTACTGATTCAGTTTCATTGCTAGTGATTGGTCTGTTCAAATTTTCTATTTCTTCCTGCTTTAGTTTTGGTAGGCTATATGTTTCTAGGAATTTATCCATTTCTTCTAAGTTGTCCAAGTTTTTGGCATTTAGGTTTTCATAATATTCTGTTAAAATTGTTTGTATTTCTGTAGTGTTGGTTGTTATTTTTCCTCTTTCATTATTAATTTTGTTTCTTTGGGATATCTTTTTTTAAATGAATCTTCCTAGAGGTTATGATCTTTTCTTTTTTTAAAAATATATATTTATTTTTGAAAGAGAGAGACAGAGTGTGAGTGGGAGAGGGGCAGTGAGAGAGGGAGACAGAACCTAAAGCAGGCACCAAGCTCTGAGCTGTCAGCACAGACTGATGTGTGACTTGAAATCATGGACCACAATATCATGACCTGAGCTGAAGTCAGATGCTTAACCAACTGAGCCATCAAGGCACTCCTGTTGATCTTTACAAAGAACAAGCTCCTGGTTTCATTGAACTACTCTTTTTTCTTTCTTTTCTTTTCTTTTCTTTCTTTCTTTCTTTTTAAATATGAAATTTATTCTCAAATTGGTTTCCATACAACACCCAGTGCTCATTCCAACAGGTGCCCTCCTCAATACTTATCACCCACCCTCCCCTCCCTCCCACACCCCCCATAAACCCTCAGTTTGTTCTCAGTTTTTAAGAGTCTCTTATGATTTGGCCCCCTCCCTCTCTAACCTCTTTTTTTTCCATTCCCCTCCCCCATGGTCTTCTGTTAAGTTTCTTAGGATCCACATAAGACCATATTTCATTCTTTCTCATTGCCACGTAGTATTCCATTGTGTATATAAACCACAATTTCTTTATCCATTCATCAGTTGATGGACATTTAGGCTCTTTCCATAATTTGGCTATTGTTGAAAGTGCTGCTATAAACATTGGGGTACAAGTGCCCCAATGCATCAGCACTCCTGTATCCCTTGGGTAAATTCCTAGCAGTGCTATTGCTGGGTCATAGGGTAGATCTATTTCTAATTTTTTGAGGAATCTCCACACTGTTTTCCAGAGTGGCTGCACCAGTTTGCATTCCCAGCAACAGTGCAAGACGGTTCCCGTTTCTTCACATCCTCGCCAGCATCTATAGTTCTCCTGATTTGTTCATTTTAGCCACTCTGACAGGCATGAGGTGATATCTCAGTGTGGTTTTGATTTGTATTTCCCTGATAAGGAGTGATGTTGAGCATCTTTTCATGTGCCTGTTGGCCATCTGGAAGTCTTCTTTAGAGAAGTGTCTATTCATGTTTTCTGCCCATTTCTTCACTGGATTATTTGTTTTTTGGGTGTGGAGTTTGGTGTGCTCTTTATAGATTTTGGATACTAGCCCTTTGTTCGATATGTCATTTGCAAATATCTTTGCCCATTCCATTGGTTGCCTTTTAGTTTTGTTGATTGTTTCCTTTGCAGTGCAGAATCTTTTTATCTTCATGAGGTCCCAATAGTTCACTTTTGCTTTTAATTCCCTTGCCTTTGGAGATGTGTCAAGTAAGAAATTGCTGCGGCTGAGGTCACAGAGGTTTTCTCCTGCTTTCTCCTCTAGGGTTTTGATGGTTTCTTGTCTCACATTCAGGTCCTTTATCCATTTTGAGTTTATTGAACACAAACTCCATTGAGTTTATTGAATGGTGTAAGAAAGTGATCTAGTTTCATCCTTCTTCATGTTGCTGTCCAGTTCTCCTAGCACCATTTGTTAAAGACACTGTCTTTTTTCCATTGGATATTCTTTCCTGCTTTGTCAAAGATTAGTTGGCCATACGTTTGTGGGTCTAGTTCTGGGGTTTCTATTCTGTTCCATTGGTCTATGTGTCTGTTTTTGTGCCAATACCATGCTGTCTTGATGATTACAGCTTTGTAGTAGAGGTTAAAGTCTGGGATTGTGATGCCTTCTGCTTTGGTCTTCTTCAAAATTACTTTCACTACTTGGGTTCTTTTGTGGTTCCATATAAATTTTAGGATTGCTTGTTCTAGTTTCGAGAAGAATGCTGGTGCAATTTTGATTGGGATTGCATTGAATGTGTAGACTGCTTTGGGTAGTATTGAGATTTAACAATACTTATTCTTCCAATCCATGGGCACAGAATGTTTTTCCATTTCTTTATATCTTCTTCAATTTCCTTCATAAACTTTGTATAGTTTTCAGCATACAGATCTTTCACATCTTCGGTTAGGTTTATCCCTAGGTATTTTATGCCTCTTGGTGCAATTGTGACTGGGATAAGTTTCTTTATTTGTCTTTCTGTTGCTTCATTATTAGTGTATAAGAATGAAACTGATTTCTGTACATTAATTTTGTATCCTGTGACTTTGCTGAATTCATGTATCAGTCTAGCACACTTTTGGTGGAGTCTGTCAGATTTTCCATGTATAATATCATGTCATCTGCAAAAAGTGAAAGCTTAACTTCATCTTTGCCAATTTTGATGCCTTTGATTTCCTTTTATTGTCTGATTGCTGATGCTAGAACTTCCAACACTATGTTAAACAACAGTGGTGAGAGTGGACATCCCTGTCGTGATCCTGATCTCAGGGAAAAAGCTCTCAGTTTTTCCCCATTGAGGATGATATTGGCTGTGGCCTTTTCATAAATGGCTTTTATGATGTTTAAGTATGTTCCTTCTATCCCGACTTTCTCGAGGGATTTTATTAAGAAAAGATGCTGAATTTTGTCAAATGCTTTTTCTGCATCGATTGACAGGATGATATGGTTCTTATCTTTTCTTTTATTAATGTGATGTATCACGTTGATTGATTTGCGAATGTTGAACCAGTCTGCAGCCCAGGAATGAATCCCACTTGATCATGGTGTAGAATTCTTTTTATATGCTGTTGAATTTGATTTGCTAGTATCTTATTGAGAATTTTTGCATCCATATTCATCAGGGATATTGGTCTGTAGTTCTTTTCTTTTACTGGGTCTCTGTCTGGTTTAGGAATCAAAGTAATACTGGCTTCATAGAATGACTCTGGAAGTTTTCCTTCCCTTTCTATTTTTTGGAACAGCTTGAGAAGGATAGGTATTATCTCTGCTTTAAATATCTGGTAGAATTCCCCTGGGAAGCCATCTGGTCCTGGACTCGTTTGTTGGGAGGTTTTAGATATATGATTCAATTTCTTCCCTGGTTATGGGTCTGTTTGTTTTCTATTTCTTCCTGTTTGAGTTTTGGAAGTGTGTGGTTGCTTAGAAATTTGTCCATTTCTTCCAGGTTGTCCAGTTTGTTGGCATATAATTTTTCATAGTATTCCCTGATTATTGCTTGTATTTCTGAGGGATTGGTTGTAATAATTCCATTTTCATTCATGATTTTATCTATTTGGGTCATCTCCCTTTTCTTTTTGAGAAGCCTGGCTAGAGGTTTATCAATTTTGTTTATTTTTTCAAAAAACCAACTCTTGGTTTCATTGATCTGCTCTACAGTTTGTTTAGATTCTATATTGTTTATTTCTGCTCTGATGTTTATTATATTTCTTCTTCTGCTGGGTTTAGGGTATCTTTGCTGTTTTGCTTCTATTTCCTTTAGGTGTGCTTTTAGATTTTGTATTTCGGATTTTTCTTGTTTCTTGAGATAGGCCTGGATTGCAATGTATTTTCCTCTCAGGACTGCCTTCGCTGCATCCCAAAGCATTTGGATTGCTGTATATTCATTTTCATTTGTTTCTGTATATTTTTTCATTTTTTCTCTAATTGCCTGGTTGACCCATTCATTCTTTAGTAGGGTGTTGTTTAACCTCCATGCTTTTGGAGGTTTTCCAGACTTTTTCCTGTGGTGGATTTCAAGCTTCATAGAATTGTGGTCTCAAAGTATGCATGGTATGATCTCAATTCTTTTATACTTATGAAGGGCTGTTTTGTGACCCAATATGTGATCTGTCTTGGAGAATGTTCCATATGCACTTGAGAAGAAAGTATATTCTGTTGCTTTGGGATGCAGAGTTTTAAATATATCTGTTAAGTCCATCTGATCCATTGTATCGTTCAGGGGCCTTGTTTCTTTATTGAACCTGTGTCTAAATGATCTGTCCATTGTTGTAAGTGGAGTGTTAATGTCCCCTTTAATTACCACATTCTTATCAATAAGATTGCTTACATTTGTGACTGTTTTACGTATCTGCGGGCTCCTGTATTCAGTGCATAGACATTTATAATTGTTAACTCTTCCTGATGGATAGACCCTGTGATTATTATATAATGCCCTTCTTCATCTCTTGTTATGGCCTTTAGTTTAAAGTCTAGTTTGTCTGATATAAGTATGGCTACTCCAGCTTTCTTTTGACTTCCAGTGGCATGATAAATAGTTCTCCATCCCCTCACTCTCAATCTGAAGGTGTCCTCAGGTCTAAAATGAGTCTCTTGTAGACAGCAAATAGATGGGTCTTGTTTTTTTTATCCATTCTGATACCCTATGTCTTTTGGTTGGCGCATTTAGTTCATTTACATTCAGTGTTATATTGAAAGATATGGGTTTAGAGTCATTGTGATGTCTGTAGGTTTCATGCTTGTAGTGATGTCTCTGGTACTTTGTGGTCCTTGCAACATTTCACTCACAAAATCCAGCTTAGGATCTTTTGTAGGGCTGGTTTAGTGGTGATGAATTCTTTCAGTTTTTGTTTGGTTTGGAAGACTTTTATCTCTCCTTCTATTCTGAATGACAGACTTGCTGGATAAAGGATTCTCGGCTACATATTTTTTTCTGTTCATCACGTTGAAGATTTCCTGCCATTCCTTTCTGGCCTGCCAAGTTTTAGTAGATAGGTCTGCCACTAGTCTTATTGGTCTCTCTTTATAGGTTAGAGCGTGTTTATTCCTAGCTGCTTTCAGAGTTTTCTCTTTATGTTTGTATTTTGCCAGTTTCACTATGATATGTCGAGAAGAAAATTGATTCAAGTTACATCTGAAGGGAGTTCTCTGTGCCTCTTGGATTTCAATGCCTTTTTCCTTCCCCAGATCAGGGAAGTTCTCAGCTATGATTTGTTCAAGTACATCTTCAGCCCCTTTCTCTCTCTTCCTCTTCTGGAATTCCTATTATACGGATATTGTTCTGTTTCACTGCATCACTTAGTTCTCTAATTCTCCCCTCATACTCCTGGATTTTTTTATCTTTTTTTCAGCCCCTTCTTTTCCCATAATTTTATTTCCTAATTCACCTATTCTCTCCTCTGCCTCTTCAATCCGAGCTGTGGTCACCTCCATTTTATTTTGCACCTCATTTATAACATTTTTTAACTCCTCATGACTATTTTTTAGTCCCTTGATCTCTGTAGCAATAGATTCTCTGCTGTCCTCTATACTTTTTTCAAGCCCAGCCATTAATTTTATGACTATCATTCTAAATTCTTGTTCTGTTATATTGCTTAAATTGTTTTTGATCAATTCATTAGCTGTTGCTACTTCCAGCAGTTTATTTTGAAGAGAATTCTTCCATTTTGTCATTTTGGATAGTCCCTGGGGTGACGTGGAACTGCAGGGCACTTCCTCTGTGCTCTCTGGAGTAACTTGCCTTGTGGGCGGGGCCGCAGTCAGACCTGATGTCTGTCCCCAGCCCAGCGCTGGGGACGCAGTCAGACTGGTGTGTACATTATCTTTCCCTCTCCCAGGGGCAGGACTTACTGTGGAGTGCTGTGTCCCCTGTCTGGGCTACTTGCACACTGCCAGGCTTGTGGTGCTGCTTTCATGGGGTCTGGCGTATTAGCCGGAATGGATCCTTGTGCAAGGTGCACAAGGGCGGGAGGGGTAGGTTTAGCTCGCTTTGCCATCGGTGGTCCCCTGCGGGAGAGGCCCTGCAGCACCAGGGAGGGAGGCCGACCAGTCAGAGGGATAGATCCACAGAAGTACAGCGTTGGGTGTTTGTGAAGTGCAAGCAAGTTTGGTGATGAGAACTGGTTCCCTTTAGGATTTTGCCTGGGGGATGGGTGAGGGAGATGGGCAAGGGAGATGGTGCTGGTAGCGCCTTTGTTCCCTGAGGATCTGAGCTCTGTCTTCCAGGGCTCAACACCTCTCCCTCCTGGTGTCCTTTCACTCTCCCGCTCTCTGAGCAGAGCTGTTGACTTATAACATTCCAGATGTTAAGTCCCGCTGGCTGTCAGAACTCACTCCATCCGGCCCTTCCACTTTGCAAGTCAGACTTGGGGGCTCTGCCTTGCCTGGTGGGCTGCCCATCCACCCCTACCCCCACCCCAGCTCCCTCCCACCAGTCTGTGTAGCGCACACCACCTCCGCCCTTCCTGGCCTCTTCCGTGGGCCTCTTGTCTACGTTTGGCTCTGGAGAGTCCGTTCTGCTAGTCTTCTGGCAGTTTTCTAGGTTTTTTAGGCAGATGTGGGTGGAATCTAAGTGATCAGCAGGACGAGGTGAGCCCAGTGTCTCCTACTTCTTTCTTTCTGCCATCTTCTCTCCTCCTACTTCTTTCTTTCTTTTTCTTTCTTTCTTCTCTCTCTCTTTCTCTCTCTTTATTTCCTTCTTTATTTCTTTCTTTGTTTCTATATCATTTATTTTGGCTCTAAACTTTATTATTTCCTTCCTTCTATTAAGGTTAGGTTGTTTATTTGAGATTTTCCTTGTTTCTTAAGGGAGGTCTGTGTTGTGACCAACTTCCCTGTTAGAACTACTTTTGCTGCATCCCAAATTTTTGGACCATTTTGTCTTCATTTTCATTTGTTTCCATGTAATTTGTAATTTCTTCTTTGATTTCTTGGTTCACCCATTCATTGTTTAATAGCATATTATTTAACTTCCATATTTGTGGTCTTTCTAGATTTTTTTCTTGTGTTTCATAGTGTTTCATAGTGTTGTGGTCAGAAAAGATGCATGGTATGACTTTGATTTTTTTTTAATTTGTTGACACTTGTTTTGTGGCCTAATGTGTGATATATTCTGGAAAATGCTCTGTGTATACATGAAAGGAATGTGTATTATTTTGCTGTTTTAGGATGGAATGTTCTGAATATGTCTGTTAAATCCATCTGGTCCAGTGTGTTATTCAAAGCTATTGTTTCCTCACTGCTTTTTGGTTTGGATGCTCTGTCCACTGATGTAAGTGGGGTGTTAAAGTCCCTTACTATTATTGTCTTACTATCAGTTATCTCTTTTATGTTTGTTATTAACTGTTTTATGTATTTGAGTGTTTTCATGTTGGGCGTATAAATATTTACAATTGTTATATCCTCTTGTTGGATTGTTGCCTTTCTTATTTTATAATGTCTTTGTCTCTTGTTGTCTTTGTTTTAAAGTCTACTTTGTCAACTATAAGTATTGCTACCCCAGGTTTTTTGGCATCCATTTGCATGACAGGTGTTTCTCCATCCCCTCACTTTCAGTCTACTGATGTCTTTTTTTGAAGTGTCTTGTAGGCAGCATATAGATGGGTCTTATTTTTAAATTCATCCTGACACCCTATATGTTTTGATTGGAGCATTTAGTCCATTTACATTCAGAGTAATTATTGATACTTATTTATTGCCACTTTTTTATTTGTTTTGTGGTTGTTTCTATATATTTTCTCTGATACTTTCTTCTTTTGCTCTCTTTTATGGTTTGTTGGCTTTCTTTAGTGATACACTTGGATATGCTTCTCTTTTTTCTTTACATATGTATTACTGGTTTTTGATTTATGGTTACCATTGGGTTTGTATAGGACATCTTATGTATAGAGCAGTCTATATTAAGTTGATGGTGGCTTATGTTTAAATCTAATTTTTACTCCTTTCCTTCCCATGTTTTAGATATATGGTATCATATTTCATATCCTTTTATTTTTGAATCCCTTGACTGATTTTTACAGACATATTTACTTTTACTTCTTTTGTGTTTTTTACTTTTCCTAGTCTCACTTATTGTCTTCCTTTCCACTCCAGGTGTCCTTTTTAATATTTCTTGTAAGGTTGGGTTAGTGGTCACAAGTTCCTTTAGTTTTTGTTGTGTGAGAAACTCTTCATTCCTCCTTCTATTCTGAATGATAGCCTTGCTGGATAGAGTGTTCTTGGTTGCAGATGTTTCCCTATCAGCATTTTGAATATATCATGCCACTTCCTTCTGGCCTGCAAAGTTTCTGCTGAAAAATTCACTGATAACATTATGAAGTTCCCCCTTGTATATAACTGTCTTCTTTTGCTGCTTTAAAATGTTTTTATCACAATTTTTACCATTTTAATTGCTCTGTCTTGGTATGGACCTCCTTGGGTTGAATTGTGGGGGAATCTCTGTGACTCTTGGATCTGGTTATATGTTTCTTTCCCCAAATTTGGGAAGTTTTCAGCTATATTTCTTCAAATAAATTTTCTGCCCCCTTATCTTTTTCTTCTTCTGAGATCTCTATAATGCAGATGTTATTATACTTGATACTTTCTTAAGTATCAAGTAATCAGTGACTGAGTTCCCTGAGATAATTCTCAGTTTGGGTAATTTTCTTTCTTCTCTTTTTGACAGCTTGATTTCCATTACTCTGTCTTCCAGGTCATTAATTTGTCACATGTGACTAGGTCTGTTTCTATGTGTTAGAAAACTTAGCCACTCCTTGCCCTTTAATAATCATAGCCTTATGGAGAAGATGTCCTGTAGTGCCCTGCAGTGCAGTATCCTTGTTCCCCAGGGCCTGGCATTTCAGGGAGTATCTCTTATGTGTATTGCGTGTGCTCTGCTCTTGAGTCTTGGCCTCTTTTTCCTTCAGTCCAATTGTTTGCGGAGGCTGTCTTTGCCTATTGTGGGCAGCAAGATGTGCAATGGTCTGCTTGCAAAATGAGACCTGCCCCTGCTACTGCTGGAACTGAGGTCCTGCAAAATTTGAGAGGTCAGATAATGTGGTATTTACAGGGTTTGTGCTGGTCTTCAGGGGAAGGGGCCTGCAGTGCTGAGACTGAGGTTAGCATGACTGGGAAGGGTGGATCTGCTGAAGTATGGGGGGGGGGTGCTTGGTGCAAGCAAGTTAGGTAAGAACTGCTGTGTTGTTTCCTGAAGGTGGCCCTTGTTTATGCTGGGGGGAAGGGGAGGGAAATGGCACCTGCTAGCTCCTTTGTTCTTGAAGGGGCCTACCCAAGATCCTTGTGTCTCTGGGCTGTGCTCTGACAAGAGCAGATCATTCTCTCCCCTGTCTGCCCCCTGAATTTTTCAAAATGCTGGTTCTATGCTGTATCTGCATGGGCTGTTTGTCATGCTGTCTCTTTTAGGGCAAGGATGCCACTTCCTAACACCTTCTGAGCTCTATCATAGCCAAGCCTGCTGATTTTTAAAATTCCAGACTTTAAGTCCTGCTAGTTTTAAGAACTCATGAAATTTGACTCCTCTTAGTCTCAAAGGCAAATATTACAGAGATTCATTCTCCTCATTTGTTGGCTTCCCTGTGTGAAAGTCTGTATTCTGCCCTTCTAGGTGCCACCAGTTCCCTCCCTATGACAGAAGCCCATGGTCTGTTTTGTTCGCACACCATGTTTTTACCCTTTCTACCTTATTGATGACGCCTCTTCCTTGCCTTTAGTTATGGAGTTTCTTGTACCAGTCTTCCTGGTTTAATTATGGCTGGCATGGGTGTTATCTAGTTGTATCCATGGGACAAGATGAGCTTAGGTTCCTCCTAATCTGCCATCTTCTCAGCTGAACTTCAAAGACTCCCTCTGTCTGATCTGCTTTTAAACATTTTACTTTCCAAGAATGCTTCCCATCATGCTTCTTCTCAGGGCCTTTAATATTCATTACATCCCCCTGCCTGTAAGCTCTTACTCTCAGGTGCATCTGCAGTCCCTGTGATTTTCATGCACTGTGGCACCCATCAGCTGCCTTCTGTGATTTCAGGCATGGATCCAAACTGTGCCACTGTCTCAGTCTATTTAGGTGAGACAGAAACATTCCCTCAGGCACCCGACAGGTAGGCCAGAACAATGCAAACAAGTTCCAGTCTGCTCTTTCCAACCCAAGGGAGGGAACTGAGAATTGAGCCATTTCTTCCCAACTGTGTCTTGTCACATTGCAGAGAGGATTGGGCAAAGGCAAAGAAAAATCTGTGGAATTTCCTACTGGTTTGAATATGCCTTTTCCTTGATGAGACATTCACTTGGTTGCTGCAGATATTTGACTGCTTGTCAGAGCTCGTATAAAGTTGTTTTATCAGTATGTAGTTGTTTTTTTTTGTTTGTCTTCCTGAGGAAATAAGGGACTGCAGTTTCTTGGTCTGCCATCTTGCTCTAAATTTACATTTATTTGATGTTATCTGTGCCTTCTGTCTTCATCATTAAAATAAACAGTAGAGAGGTGCCTGCATTACTAGTGTATTTTAAAACAACCATTATGCAGGAAAAAGAGGCAATGATGGGCCAGGAATAGATGTCACAAAAATGGTGTCACTGTTGAAAATAAACAGTTCCTTTATGGTATGTGGAAAGAACTGTAACCAGGCAAGTTTTTCTTCTTATACCTATTGCATCTCCTATAGTCTTATAAACTTAAGAAAAATGTTGAAGAAATTTGAGCTCTTCTAGATACAGTTATTAGATTTCAAATCTACAGTATACTTTTCTCTGTCCTCTATAATTGCCACATACTCCAGACTTTGCCTCTATAGTCGTCCAAACCTGAATTGTCTTTTCATGTAAATGCTTTCTATCCTTAGAGGACGACATCAAACTCCATTGTTTTTTAGAGTTCATCTATGTACCGTCTACCTTACACTGCTCCCTTTCATCTTTGAATCGTTCCTACAGGCAGTTATATGCACTGGAACATTTAATTCATGAAGAGAGTTGAACAGGAACCCTTTGGGCTGATAGTGCAGATACTGTTATGCCTGTCTCCCAGGGTAAAAAAAAAAATATATATATATATATATATATATACACACACATATATATATATATGCAAATTCTTGATCCAAAATACTGCTATACAAGAAAAAAAAATGTACAAACCAGGTAACTATAAATTAGGGATCAGGTAGAAGGGGGAATGCCTCAGGAAGTCTTCACAGTGGGAGGCTATAGGTGGGAAGAATATGAAGGAATGAAGGAAAGTCTAAGGCTGAATACTGCCCAACCATAGTTTTACCAGGGGCCTCATTCTTCCAATAAGTAATACTTTCATCTCAAACTTCTGTTTTTATATTGCTTAAATTTCACATACCTGGAAGATGAAATCAGATCTTCTAGGTTATATGAAGATGAACTCATAATTCTGTGTATGAAGTGATGTGTTGGTTCAGTAGTAAGATTCCTTTCTTCTTTCTGGAAAAGTGAAAAACATTTGTCACATAGATATTGACATGTACTTTCTCACCTTATTGGCATATTTTAAACTCTAGTCTACACTACAATGAAAAAAATATCTAGAAATCACTTAAAAGATGGATGAACCCCATGATTCTCATTAAAAGATCTCTTTCCAATATGTATTTTTTGGGGAATGACTTAGTGAGGATGATCTATTATGATATGGGAGTTTGAATAGATTTTAAATTTCAGATTGTTTGAAGAATATAGTTTTCCATTTCTGCACTTTACAAATATTTTAAAGCATACCTTACCGACTTCAAAAAGGAAAAGAAAAGAGACATAACTGTTCAATTCAGATGCTTTTCAGATCAATTATCTTAACATGTACTCTGATCTATTTGTTGGGAAGTCATGTGTGATTTCATGACCATATTTTTTTACGAGAATATCATTATTGTGATTTTTCTTAAAATCTCAAAAAAAGCGAATATTGAGATTATTGTTCATATAATCCATTTTGAATTTTGCTATATACAATTTGCTATACATTTGCTATATACAATTATGCTATATGCTATAACATTTCTTTGGCTACCTATAAAGCCAGCATTTCTGAATATGAGGCTCAAGAAAACTATTCTGCAGACTGCATCAGGTCATGAAATCACACATAGCTTCCCAACAAATAGATCAAAATTTGTGTGAAGATAATTTACTTGTTAAGCTTCTGAATTGAACACAGTTGTATTTCTTTTCTTTTTCTCTGGCTCATCTCAGCTTCTGTATTTACACATGAATCATGTTAATTGGATAATCAATAGAGTTGTCTCACCAGGAAATCCCAAATCATACAAAGTTTACAAAAACATGTTTTGGTACTAATTATTGGACATGGATCACTGAAGTTGGACATATTGGACATATGATCACTGAAGTTGAGGCTGTCATTTCAGAGTTATGATTCCAGGGACAAGAGCTATGCCCCACGATAATGGTGGAGTTTATGGGCTGATTACAAGGATGATACTTAAAATATTTTGATTAGCCTGTTCATTTTGGGCATGTTGGCTAAGTAACTTTTAAGAAAAAAGTTGGCTATGTAGCTTGCCCAAAGGAAACATAGCTATTAAAGGAGAGTCAGGAATCAAACCCAGACAACTTGAATTTGTATGGATCTTTTTTTCACTTCCTCCTATGTTGACCCAATCTAGTCCTATCCTACTTGTGTAAGTCTTCTTACACAAAATGTTCAATTTTGGCTGTTATTTACCAGCCAAAATAACAAAAAGGACTGGAATCGATTAAATGATATATTTAAATAAGTAGCTTTCATTTCTTTTCAGTGGTTTTCATTTTCTGTTCTCCTTGGGCTTCTAACTAATCTAGGTCTCTTTCAATTATCTGCTTTCCCTCAGTTGAGTTTCATGGTTTCATCTATTAATAATTCTGTTATACTGTAATTAATACCAGGCTTGGGAAGAGACTGGAACCATGTAAGTATTCTTTACTGCCTAATTAAGATACATTCATGGACAGAATATCTGAAGATCTCTATTCTTTGCATAGATATCTGGTCACTGACAGTTATGTTTCTCATTCACCTTACTCTGTGGCTTTTTCTTCCAAGAGTCTGTTTCAGTCACGGCTGTTGAGCACGTGGCCATGTCAAACTCAGCAATGGTTCTTTTAACTTTTCTCCCCTTAAGTTCTATTATATGATTTGAGGTTCCTTCAGTACTTTCAATATTTGCACTGGATGTGGACTGACAACATTTTCTTAAAGAAAAAGAATTCTTCAGGGTGTTTGTGCTTAGTGTTGGCTTGGGAGAAACAACTTTGCTTCCTACTGGCTTCATGGCTTCTTTCACTTGGTCTTCAAATTGCTCTCTGAAGTATTCTTCTTTTGCAACCTCTCTTAAAACAACTTCATCTTCAGACATTAGTCCCTTTTCTATGATACTTTCTGAATCTTCTTGATCAATATCATGAGCTACTAACCGAATGATAAGATCTTTTTTGGTCTGAACATCCTTTAAAAGCTCTACCTTGGTGATATCAGGCTTTCTTATATTCTGAAATGAATTTCTGCAAACAGCCTGGAATTGAAGGTACAATGAATATTAAAAACCAATGCTTCATTCACTCTTTCTGTGGTTCTATTGTAATATAGCTATTTTAATATGATTTATAGTTTCAATTTAAGTAGTATTATCTTTCAATGCCACTACTTGTATAAAGAAGAAACAAATGAAAGTTATAAAAAATATTTGTCAGTATCTAGCATTTTTTTTAATATTCCAGAGATCATATTAATCTGCCAGAATTTACTCCCAAGTATAGAGGAATGTCTAACATAGGTTTCCTTCTAGTCTTTTTCTTTTTCTTTCTTTCCTTCTATTTATTTATTTATTTAGCTTAAATTTTATATTTTGTTGCATCATAATTTACTTTTTGTTTTTTCATTGACTTTGAAAGTTTGGGGACAGAAGTAGACACTATAATCCACTTTTCTAAAATTCTACATAGGCAGTCATAGAGAATCTAAATGTACATATTTGTAATAAAAAAGCACGGTATTGTCTGATATTGGCTTTTTAAAACGATGAATAACCAAACTTGTGAAGGTCTTTGACTCCTCCATCCCTGTTCTTCCACTCCTGATCTTAGTTATATTTTCCAAAAGAATCTTCACAACATAACTCTTAATGTTTTTCTTAGCCTCCCAAGTCAAGTCAATGGAAAACTTTCCATTTTCAATGTTTAAGGACAGATCAAAGACAATGATAATTAAATAACAGAATTTCTCTAATTTCTGTAGCCTTTGATGATGCCACAGAACCTCCGAACTGAGTTAGTAATCTTAGACTTCAACATCCCTTTGTAACACTGTGATCCAGTTTTTCAGATGATGCCCTAAAAAATATCTTCTGTGGAAACAAAATATAGAAACAGCTTTTTAAGAAGATAAAACACAATCAATTTTGATTTTCTTTGTTAATAGAGGGAACTAGTGGTTTAGAAATCAAAAATAATTCCATATGGCTTTGGAATTTGTTATTATATATAGTTTGATATGTATATTCCTAGTGTGTTGGGAATTTATAGTATTCAAAACAGAAAACAAAGTACTGACATGGAGCCAACAAATGTTTAGATTCTTTGAACTAATCTATTGTTCTTTTGTCTCTTTTCTGTCCCTATGCTAAAGATATATAGTATTGGAACCCAGATTCGTGCAAATAATATGTCTTGATAAAGTTCTATGTATCTGCTTTAAAAAATTTTTTTTTAGGATGGCTTTTCTTCCCCTTAAAAGGACAGGGGTAATTTTTTTGGCTTAAATATTCTCTTTCCCACTGTGTGTGGTCTATAAATGACTTAAGTAAAGAGAGGCATTAACTAAGAGTAAGATTTGTGACAGACAATTCTACAGATAATTAAAAACAGATTTTGAATAATGTTAGTTTACAGTCTGTTCATACAAATCTTACCCCAAGTGATTACTTATATATAAATGAAGACTGCTAAGCAATATGCTAATACAGTGATGAGAACACATATGGAAGAGTAAATCTTAGAGCTGGAAGGAACTGTCATCTGGTCCAGAAAATTTAGGGCAAAGGAGATTAAATTAGTGCCTCAGCCCATGGTGATCTCAGTATTTGAGTATGAAAATATAAAGCACTAATTAACATACTTACCAACCCTAAGATGGAATTCAGTGCCTTACAAGATAGTACTGGCAAAACATTCACCTCAAGTTTATGCTCCAGGGAGAAGGGTTCTATCAAACTTTGCTCATTTTCCAGGCCACAGATTATATCCCTAAGCATACCCAGTCTTCTGATGAGTGAACACCATCAATTTAAGGGATTGACAAAAATCAAAACGTGTAGATCAGTGTAACTCTATACGCCAGACAATTCCTTTGTCCTCAGTGCTATAGTTTCCATGTAACAAGGACATCATTTTGACATTTTAAAGTCCTTAGGACTTTAATCAAATAATATATTTAATCACATAATCAAATAATATGTTTGATTCCCTAGTGTGTAGCTAATTTAGGGCAGAACTAGGTCCAATTTACCAAAATGGCAGCATTAGGGCAACTGGGTCTCAAATATGGACAGAAGAGGAAACTGGGCACTTATAGAGGATATAGAAAAAATCGAGGAAGGCTAATTAAAATAAAATGATAACAAACAAGTATAACCTAGCATTTGTAATGTAATGTTTGTTAGTGAACGTTGCTAAAAGTAAAGAGTACCACTGTTGTAGAGTCGTAAGTTTGAGAAATTAAAACTATTTTAGGTAGTTTTTGAAACCTCATATATCCTGATATTCTTTAACTGGCCTTTAAAAACTGCTTTAGCTATCCACAATAAAGAATGTAGATATCCACAAAAAATAACAGGAACTATAGGAGACTGTGTTTCCTCTGAATCTGCAAATGAAGATTATAATTTCAGTCATCCTTATTTTACTGTTAAGGGCATTTCCCTGTATTTCTGTTCTTTAAAAATGCCAGTTTAAACTGATTTCCTTAGGAAAACTAGCCTGAGACTTTTAGAGTGATCCACTGAACTGACGTGGCAAGTCTCTGTAAATCATGTGACTAAAGGAAGGAAACTGTGCAACCAGTTTTCCTGTTGGGCATGGAATAACAACAAAAAGTGCATTCCCATATACCTGTTGGAGGAAGGAAATCACAGGACAATCACTATTCACTTATGGTTTTGCTATTGCTTTTGCACTTACCTCGAAGGGTTTTACATCCAGTCGTCCCACCTGATTCAATGAGATACGTCTTTCTCTCTGTATATTTTCTACATTAGATGTGTCTGGTAAGGAGTAGCTTCTCCCACTTATTGATGCTTTTCTCAGTTCTGTTATGCTATGTCCAGTTTTTCTCAAACACTCCATCTTGAGTTTCTCAAGAGGTTGGGTTTTTACAGAAAGTACTGCTAAGTGTTCTGAGATAATTTCTGGATCTATTTTGATTGCTTTACTCCCAACGTGTGGAACTATTTTAATTGGAAAATTCTCTTCATTTGAATCTTGATCTGGCTCTTCTTCCTCTAACTCAGGGAGTGTATCAATAGCCACATGCTCTTGTGCCTTTTGAATAATTTTATTAACATCTAGATTTCCAGAGAGATTAGCATTTGAATTCTTTGTGCTAACTGTATCTAATGGAAACTGTGAAACTCCATTAATAATTAAACCAGCCACGTTTTTAGAGAAAACAGTGTTTGTACCTTTTATATCATCATAGAGTTCTTTATGGGTTCCAGATTGTTGCAGTACTTTACTGTATACAGAATCAATAACCTGAGAAATCATTTCTATGCTTTCTGGATTTAAAAAGTGTCCTTCAGGATCAGCAGCAACAAGATTAATGTTACTTTGGGAAATTTCAGCTGTCACTGATTTTGTCAGTTGAGATGCAATTTTATTTAACTCAGGCTTTGATAAATTTTTTGCATCTTTGCTTGAGGCACTTGGCAACCTTACTATTTTAGCCAAGAACAAGGCCAGTGCTTCCTCTAAAAACCTGGCATCTAACATAGACTCTTTTTTGGATGAAGACTTTTCCTGGGACTTAAATTCATCAACAATTTTGACCACTTTTTCCATAATTTTGACAGCTTCCAGAACTAATTCTGAACTTGATGCTTTGTCCTCTACTTGAGGTTGAAATTCAGAGTTGGAAATTTCCTTCACCATTAAAAAACCTATTACATCAGAGAGGACATTGCTTTTACCCATTAAATCCTTAAATATAGAAGTGTGTGAGCCAGAGTGCTTTAAAACACTGGTGTAAACAGAATTAACTACCTTTTCAATAGTTTCATTGTTGGCTAAAGGTACAGTAGGCAATTCCTTGGCTGGCGGTGCAAGTTTAATCTTACTTTTGGAGATAAATTCTTGTATTGAATTTATTATTTTTGAGCTTATTTTTTGCATGTCAGTTTCTAGAGATTTGGTTCTTTCCTTATCCACTTTTGGAAACACAGATAAAAGCTTTGATAAAAATTTTACAGCAGTTTCTTCTATCATGTTATAAGGCAGTATATGAACATGTGATGGTTGAGGCTGGGGAGCATCAGCAGTTTGGATAACATCTTTAAGAATATTTTCAACAACATTGTCAACTTCTGCACACTGATGTGGAGTTAGCTCTCCAGAAAAATAGTTTTGCAATTGATTGCCAGCCACTTCTCGCATAACTAAGTCAACTATGGTTTCTGAAAGGATTCTGCATCCACTGGCTACACAGTTTTGTATAATCTCTTGTGATCCAAACTGTGATAAGAGGTTATTATAAATAGAATGCATCACTAATTGAATAATTTCATCATCATTGGGATGCAAGCATTCCACATATTGTATAGTCATATCTTTATCATTGGAGATTGCTGTTGTAACTGTATTTAATAAATTCATTTGAAGGAAGTCCAATTCTGTGAACCAACTGTACTCAGATGTTTCTACTTCCGTGTTGGATTCTGTTAAGAAAATTTTGGATAAAAGAGCAAAAATCACATTTTCCAAAAATTTGTGAGGCAGCAGGATGGTATATGGTGATAATGTTTGACATTCTTTGCTGGCTGTTTGTGCCACCTTTCGGATGTTTTTAACATCTTTAGATTCCAGAGGCAAACATGCTGAAGCTGGAACTTCATCACAAAATATGAAATCAAGTTGATGTTGAAAAATTTCATTTATCACTGTACTGGCTAGTCTTCTTGCTAAATTTTCCCCGTTACTCTTTATATTTTTACAAATGGAATCCTGAGATCCATATTCCTTCAAAATATTGCATACAGAAGAATGAACAACTTTGTCAACCAATGTTTTATCAATTGCTTGTATTTTATCTAAAGATATCTTATTTGATGAGGGTTTTCTAGTCACTTTATGCATATGTGGCATTCTATCCACAGTTATTTTCTTAATGTTGGATGGTGTTTCATCTGTAGTTGATTCTTTATGCCAAAGAAGTGCTTTAGGAACTGATGACACTTTATCTACAGGTGGAAAAAACTGATTTCCCTTATGTGGCCTAAATACCTTAATTTGAGCATCTGAAAATTCCTTTAACAGTGAGTGCATAAGTTTCACAGCTGTGTCATAATCAGATTGATTTTCATCATCTCTTACATTTTGACGTCTATCACATGTTTGTGTTTCTGATGAGGAAGAAAAGATCAATTTGTTAACCATTTCAGTGATAACATCTTCTAAAAATTTAGCAGGAGCAATTCCGGGTTTAGTTTTTGGTGGGTAGTGAGGACTGTCTGATTTACTGGGTTCATTTTTAATCTCCTTACTTTTCACTTTTTCTGTTTTTTTCCCCCTCTCTCTCTCTTTCTCTTTCTCTCTTTCTTCCTCTCCCTCTCTTTCTTTATTTCTCTCTTTCTCTTTGACAGGGAGATTTTTGTTAATTGAGAGGGATGAATCCTTTGTTGAAACAGACTGTGTAAAATCTTCACCAACTTCTTGAATTGCAAGCAATGTTGTATCATTTGGGAGACTGCGGGGTTTTGAATAATTTGCTGATTCTGGAGAATTACGTATTTCTAAGATATTGTCATAAATGTTTTCAGTGACATTTTGAACATACTCATAATCTGAGTATTGTTTCTCACTTATATCTGTTTGAGACGGAGAGTCTTTTCCCTCCTCATTATTTGGCTTTTGGGTAACTCTTTTCAAAAAATTCTCTGCTGTGGTCTCTGTATTTCTTGCTTCAGATGTCAAAGATAACTGAAAGGGCGTGTCTTCTTTTTTAAGTGTATTTTCTCTTGTATAGTCAATCTTCTTTTCAATGTTTATTTCAAATTTTGGTCCAAGTACTTCCTCCTTATATTCTGTATCATCAGTAGGAAATTGTACATTTATATTATTATATTGTCTCTTCTTATATTTTGAAACTGGTATGTTTTTCTTCTCAATGTGATTGTTTTTTAGAGTTATCTTTAAATCTGGCTCCTGCATAACTTTACTTTTCACACTGGTGGTTGGAAAAGTAACTCTTGATAAATTCTCATGTTTTTTAATGGAAGTTTCCATTTTATTTTCTGTCTCTTTCTTTTTGTTTGCCACACTTTCAGCTGACCCTGATAACAGGTTAACTATGTTGCTTTTCATAATTCTAGTTGCAGAGGGATCTATTGGATCTTGGATGTCACCTTTTTTCATTGAGGTCTCTTCAGTTTTGAGTCTTGTCTTTCTACTTATTGTACCTCTGTCTATTTCCAAAGTGTCCAGCACGTTTTTCTCGTTTATGGTTGAAAAACTGTGTTTATATGAATGTTTTGGTAAAGCAAGTTCATTCCCTTTTAAGCATTTGTTTATCTGTGTAGAGGTTTGCTGCGGTAAATGCTGAACCCTTTGGGTGATGTTATCTGGATTTAGAAATGAAAAGAAGGTGGAAGACCAGTCTCCTGAAAAAAGTGGTTGAATCTTAAAAGCAGAGATTGCCTTCTGAGCTAAAGTGGCAATCATTTCTATAACAATGTTACTTTTATCAACCTTCTGAATATCACTAGGTCCATACTTTCCTATGAACTGATCATACACAAAATTGGATATTTTGTCAACTGTTTCTTTATGAATTGGTGGAAAAGAAAGCGTTTCTTCAGCATTTGGTAGAACTTTAATTTCACTTTTCCTAAATTCTCCTATCAGAGAGTTTGCAAATTTTATAGCTAAGCCCACAAAGTCTGGCTCTACCATTTCTTTTTTCTTAGAATCTTTAGTAATACTTGGAAGAGAATAAAATTTATGAACAAGCTCAACGATTACATCTTCCAAAAATGTAGCTGAATAAAGAGCAGGCTGTGTCTTTTCTTTATCAGGTTTACTAAGTACAGACACATGCTCATAATCAGAGAAGTCACTGGAAGATGGTTCTTCACCATGTAAAAATGGATGCAGATGATGATCCACGATTTCTTTCATGATGAATCCAGCTATTTTACTGAGGAATGAGCCTCCTTTTTTGTCTGTACCTTTCTGTACTTCAGCTTGAAATTCAGATTTCTTCAAAATATTATTACATATAGAGTCAACCAAACTCTCAATCACTTCTAATTGCATACTTTCTGCATTCTCCTCTGCTGTGGCAAGGCGAATCTCATGTTCAGAAATTTCTTTGATAATTTCATCTGTCAGTTTCGAAGTTGCATCTACAAACTCACAATCGGATGTAACTTCTTCCTCTTTTAGTTCACTTTCAGTGTCAGCTGAAGGGAAGATATGCACTAGCAGCTTGTAAATCATACCTTCCAAAAGAGAACGAGGCAACACAGTAATACATGATGGCAAGGTATGGCTATCCTTTGTGATGACATTGAGCACATTTCTGATGATATTATCAGCTTGAGGGGAAGAATAGGAAGAAGACACTAATTCTCCTGAAACTAATGACTGCACCTGATATTCATAAATTTCCTCCAATAGCAAATGATATATTTTTCTCCCAAAACAAATAGTGTCACTTTGTACAGCCCTGTATACTTGCATCAGAGATTTATAATCATCTAAAATTTTTTCATAAATTAGGTTGACTGTGTTTTTAACAATTTCTTTATATCCTTCTGAAAAACACATGTCATCATCAAAGTTACCTGCAACTAAAATCTCTGATGTGGTAAACTCCAGAACAATCGAATTTACTAATGTTGTAACAATACCAGTAATTTTGGCTTTTACTGTATCTGGGTTTTCAGCAGCCAAGAAATTGTGTGAGAATGCATAAAGGAGTTTACATAAAAGCTCAGAAATTACCTCCTCCCAAAACACAGCCGAGTTCACAATGAAAGATAACTCTCTCTTTTTAGGATCTATTGCTTTCTGTTTATATGTTTGATCAACTGCAGCTGAAACAAGAGTTTTATCTTCAGATGAAAATGACTGAAGATGGTGGTTAAAGATTTCTTTTATTATAAAACTTGCTATTTTTGAAACAGCTATATTACTTATACCTTTTTTATCTCTTGTAAGGGATTGGTATAGATTTGAACATGAAAGATCAGCATAAATGGAATCAACCATAGACTGGATATCTTTTTCTGAAATCATACTTTGTTTTTCATTCCCATGTTTAATAATACATATTGCATGTTTTGAAATTATTGACATAATTTCATTTATCAGTTTTGTGACTGTATTATTTAAGTCTGATTGAGAAGTATCTGGGTGTTCTGTCATGGAGGCCAATGGAGTCATCTGAGATATAAGCTGAGTGACAATTTTTTCCAAATGAGTATGTGATAACATGGTAGTATATATTGTTGATGCCTGCCTTTGAAATTTTGATTTGGTAATGTTACACTGAAGTCTTTTTATTAAAACATTAGTATTGAGTTTGGAGTGTGACTTAAAAGGAATCTTTCCTATGAGGTGTGGATGAATTTGGAAATCAAAAGTTTCAGCAAGGATTATTTTAGTTATCCTTGCAGCCAATGTTTTTGTGTCATTTAGAAAATCTTTAGGAGACATTATTTTCATTTCATATTCTTGAAGAAGTTTGCTGTATGCCATATCAATAATGTTCTTGACTGCATCTCTCTCCACTGGAGGCAAACACAGTTGTTCCTCAGCATTCTCTAGAATGCTAACTTCCACTTTTGAGAATTCCTCTGCTATCAAATGGATGAGTTTTTCAGCTTTATCAAACAGTTCATCTTCTGAATCCCTTACTGATGTTGTTTGTACAATGCCTAACACCCTGTGGAATATTTTGCTTAAAACCCCAGAGACTACATCTTCCAAGAAAGTTGAGGAATAAACACTGGCATAAAACCACTGTTTTCTCTCATCATCAAAATATTTATATGATGAAGAAGGTAATAACTTTCCATTCACAAATGGCTGAAGATGTTGTTGACAGATATGTTTAATGATAAAACCTGCTATTCTATCAATAAGAACATCATTACTGCTTGTGATATTTTGCTCAACTAATTCTTGAGACTCAGAGTTTTGCAAAATATTTTTGAATACTGAGTCCACGAGATGCTGAACGTCATCTTCAGAATAAACAAACTTGGTTTCTTCTTCATTTTTTGAAAACCGAATTTCATGTTGGGAAATTTTCATCCTAATATCACTGATTATCTCTGAAGCAATTTCGTTGAAATTCATTCTTAATCTGTCTTTTGGGCTTTCTCTATCTGGAACAATGCTAGATGCAGGAGGAAAGATTCTAGATAATAGTACTCTTACCATGTCTTCCAAAAACGTGTATGGCAGCAAGGTGTTATATGGAGATAAATTCTGACTTGTCTTGGTAGATTTACTGATGTTACCAAGAGTGTCCTGAACAATATTCTCAGCCATTGAAATAGAAGAGGAATATGATGACACATCCCCAGAAAATAGAGGATGAAGAAGGTAATCTGAAATAGCTGCTACAATTAACTTTGTAATATTTTCCACAAAAATATCACTGTCTTCAGACTCTTTATCAACCTCAGGGTCTAACCCATGCTGTTTTAAAACATTTCTATAAATCGAGGTGACAAGTTTATCCACAATATCTGTATCTGCAGAGGTGTAAGACTGTTCTTTGCCATCATATAGAATGTGAATTTTAGCTTTGTTAAAATGGTTATTTATTGAGTTTACTATTTTTTGGGTCATATTTTCTAGTTCAATTTTAGTGTTATGCTTTGGACTGAAAATCTTTGATAAAAGTCTGGCAACAATTGCCCCTACAAATGTATCAGGATAAATACCTGAGGGTGATGGCATGTGGGGTCTCTGTGACTCTATAACTTCATTGAGAACCTGTTTAACCATATTTGATACGGCATCCGATGGAGTCTTTGGACGAGGTAAACCTTCTCCACACAAAAATGGCTGAAGATGATTTTCAATAATCTCTTGGATAATAAAACTGGCTATTCGGTCAATAATAATTGGGCTTCGGCTGGCTATACTTTTCTGTATTGAAACAAGAGAATCAGACATTTGCATAATATTGTGATAAACGGTATCCACCATCTTCTGGAGGTTTTTTCCGCTACATAGATACTGATTATCATATATAGTGAACCAAATTTTATGTTTTGAAATGGCTGACATAACCTTATTTATTATACAGGTAGACATTTCATTGAAATCTGAACTCATGAAATATTTGTTTCCCAAAGGGGAGGTCTTGTTGGGTGAAGGAATCAGTTGAGATAAAAGTCTTCTGATGATGTCTTCTAAAAATGAATGTGACAACATAGTACTGTAGCCTGTTGAAGACCTGAACTGGG
Organism: Herpailurus yagouaroundi; assembly: GCF_014898765.1. Classification (NCBI taxonomy): domain Eukaryota; kingdom Metazoa; phylum Chordata; class Mammalia; order Carnivora; family Felidae; genus Herpailurus; species Herpailurus yagouaroundi. Next base: position 65,907,724 of record NW_024412395.1, on the reverse strand, counting down.
AAGTAAATTTTCTCAAGTTATTTTGAAGTTTCTGCAATATAATTTCAGCTTGGAGAGGGTAATATGAATTTGGTATGAGCTTTTCTCTGAAGCAAGATGGGAGTTGGTAGTCTAAAATCTCTAACAATATGTTATTAGTTATTTGTTCTGCTATTGAGGTATTGTCACATGCCAGATTATCATCACAAGTCACTTTCAATTTATATTGCTGTAAAACATCATAATAAACTGAGTCAACAATTCTACTAATCGTTTCTTTATGGATTGGTGGAAAACACAGCCTTTCTTCAACATCCCGTAAGACAGTGACTTGTGCGTTATTAAACTTATTTACTACACCATTGACAAATAATGTATTCATCTCATTGAGCCGGCCCTCGGTGATGTTTTCATTTTTTCCCCACAGTGAAGTAGAGAGATTAAAAAACAGTTCCGAAATTATCTCCTCCAAAAATGTGGCTGAATACACACCGATATTTATATCGCCTGGATATAGCTTATTATGGATGGGTATTGAATCCATATCCTTTGTTCCCTGTCTTTTGAGAGGGGACACAGAAGTGGAATTTACTGAACATTTCTTGCCAAATGGTGATTGCTTTTGGGGGCTAAACCCTCTGAGATTATTCAGGGATCCTGTCAAAGCATTACCATCATAATTCATGAATCCTAAAAAGGCTTTACCTTGTCCTAATTCTGTTAATTCTGGCCTTTGTGCATTTATGAAACTAGACTGTATTTCTCTTCCTGTGTGCCTCAAATGCTTGTTTGCAAAAGGTGGGCTTTGGGGGAGTTGTGTACTGTGACATAGTTTGTCCATCAATGCTTTAACCAAGCTGTGGGAAATAATAGTAAGCATAGAGTCTGATGATAATAAATCTTGATCCATTTCTGCCAGATTTTCCAAATAGTCTGACATATAATCTCCTTGAAATTGTTCACAGTCCATTGCTCCCTTACAATAATCAAATTCTTTGTCTTCTACACTTTGCAGTATTTTTAAAAGTTTACACTCTTCCGCTGATATTTCATCAGAAAGAGGGCTATTATCAAGAAAAACAGTGCTTGTGCATTTTTCCAAAAGTGTTCTGATAAGTTTCTCACACACGACATTGAGAAGAAAAACTGATTTGGGGGTGAGGCCAAAGTTATTTCCAAGTATGCTATTAGTTTGCTGCTCATTTGAGGATGAGAAAAATGTTCCTGCTTTTTTATTAGAATTCATGGCCTCACCTGGATATTCATCTGGTGAAAATAAATCTAAAACAATATTAAAAACTTTATTGACTACTTCTTTGGATTCACAAGTTTTTAGACTACCAACCAGATTGTCTAACTTACATGCCAGATAATTTAATTTATTTTTTTGAAGGAGATGATCTATTTGGTAAGTAGATGCTTCACAATTTCTGGATCCTTTCTGTCTTTCCATGGTATTTGTTTCATTGCAAATGGGCACACTATTTTTTCTAAGCACGGAAAATGATTTTTTTCTTCCATTGCTTTCAAGATGATGTTTTTTTCCTGTTTCTCTGGACATTACATGAATTACTCCTGTTAAAAGATCCTGAAAGAGATTATCAAAGTCATCAGCAGCTACTCCTGGGCAGTAAATGTACTTTGTTTTTAAAGGACACATTTGTTGTGCAATGTCAACCTCTATAATGTTACTGTTAAAGAGGATTTCGGTAATGATTTCGGAAATACTTAAAGCAAGTTCTCCAATAGAAATTGACCTACTCTCAAACATTTGAGAATTAATTGAAATAATCTTGTTAAATGTTGCATTTTGGCTTTCCAATGCTTTCTCTTTTTCTCTACTATCTTTGGTGTTACCAGAAATGCTTGAAGTTAAATGGCAAATGACAGACTCAGTAAGATGTTCACAAAATTGATTAAGTGAAGAATCATTGTATATGCTTCTTAGAGGCTGTTGTGATTCACATTTTTTCCTTGATAATGTAGAAATAATAGATTTCTCCTCACTGGAAGCTGAAAAAAAAAACCTGATCATTTTTAGCACACATGAAGAGAAATATATAAAATTCAATATATTGGAAGTTATTTACATATAAATTTCACCTATGGAATATCTCACTAAAGAAAATGAAAAACATAATCAAGAAAGATATTGGATTTTTTTTCAGATATTTATTTCCCACATGTAGAATCTTTTTTTTCCCTCACCTGTAGAATCTTAATTTTAGCCAAAAAATTGAGAAAATAATCCTAAAGAATTCAAGTCTCCAAGTCAAGTGCTGATATCTGTCTTGCTTAAATGGGTAGGGGCTCTAAGAAGCTGCAAATCATACAGAGAAATGATTTCCAAGTTTAATGTTATAATCTATCATGTCTCCAGTGATCTCTAGAGAGCTCATGTAATTAAATTTTTTTAGTGAAAACATTTAATGTTAGGCTATTCATTACTTTTAGGATGTGATGCAATAATGACTTGATTGAAATGAAAATGTGCTAGGAAGGCTGGGGATAGGTTGCAATGTCAGCAGAACTGTAACCCCTGGATTATAATTTGTCATAACTCTACTCTTTTTTCTATTCAACAGAGTATTTATTGAAAATCATATACCTACTTAGGATGGCCAGCTTCTTGGAAGTGGCAGCCAGAAAAACACACTATTATTTCCTCAAAATATCCTCCAAATGTAATCATCTATTATATATCTGCATGTAAAGTCAGGCAACACTCTGTGGAGATGGAAGCTTTAAGCCTGGCTTTGACTGCTAGACAGGATTTGGTCATATTGAGATGAAGGGAATGAGGAAAAAGAGTATTCTAAGGAGAAGAAGGAGCAGGAGTAAAATCACTGGAAGGCCTTGAACATGTCTGGAAATAGAGAATAGATTTGATAGAAAGGGACAAATACCAATGGGATGAATTCATGAATCTTCTCTTTTTTTTTTTTCCCCCTTTATTAGTCTCTAAATTTAGTTAGGCTATGTTTGGAGAAAGTCTGTTTATGAGCTTGAAATTGCAGACACACAACTATCCATCTTGAAAGAATGCCAGTTTTGGGGCACCTGGGTGGCTTTGTCAGTTAAGTGACCGACTTTGGCTCAGGTCATGATCTTATGGTTCATGGGTTTGAGCCCCACGTTGGGCTCAGTGCTGACAGCTCAGAACCTGGAGCCTGCTTTGGATTCTGTGTCTCCCTTTTTCTCTGCCCCTCCCCTGTTTGCACTCTCTGTCTCTCAAAAATAAGTAAAAAATGTTTTTAAAAAATTAAAAAAAAAGAATTTCAGTTTTAAGGATGAGAAATGATCTCCCTATGCAGGTGGGTAGGACTGGTAGTATGTGTTCTCCTATTAAAATGATTGGCAAGTGATGTATATGAACTGATATTACAGCAACTAATTATTGCAATTATTGATCCAGTTCAGGGACATTTTAGTATTATTATATTAAATTTTATGAAATTTCCAATAATCAATAGGTTTTGAGATGCAAAAATTTCTATTACATATGATTTAACCTCTTAGAAAAGAAGTGAAAATAACTTTGTGAACATATGTTTAGACTTTAAGGATTGTAAGAATAGTGGAATACAAACAAAACAAGATTGGTAATACCTCTGTCCTTATAAGTAATGACTAATAATGGCAAAGAATTCAACTGTACACCTTGGAAAGAGAAATTGCTAACCTTCAATCAATTAACTGTGTATTTGGTATGGGTATAAAGAAGTCATGCAGAAAAAAAAAAACAACTTTAAAAACGCTTTGGAACTTGTATCTCATAATCAACCCAAATCCCCTCCTTTAAAATAATCCCATTTTTTTTCTCATCTGCATATATGGAAAACAGCAATAGACTTACTTGTTCAGATTCAAGCCAGGTGTATGTTAAACTTTTTTTCTTTCTTTCTTTTTTTTTTTTTTTTGTGTATTCTGATATATTAAGAAGTAATTAAATACTCCACCTCCAAGGCTATTTTTAGAAAAACAATAAATGCAACTTCTTGGATAGAAGAGCTTTTATACATATCTATTTTTTTCTGAATTATAGCAACTTTTAAAGTAGGTTGTTTCTTGCTTACCTCTAGTTTCAAAGTTCTTGAAATATGTGACCACAGATGTGGTGATATGTCTTGCTACCAAATGAATTTCATTTGGACCCAGCTCGTGATCAGCAAAAGTGATGACTTTAACTTCCTTCAGGGTCTTTATCTTTGGGTATCTCTTACTTTCCCATTTTTGCAATAAAGAAAAATCTCCTCTACTGGCTTTAGGTTTTTTATTTTCTTCTTCAGGTATACAGCTGTTTTTTTTATCACACATTCTAAGCAGACTTTTTTCCTCATTCTTTTGTCCGGATATTATGGACACAGAGTTTTGCTTTGATATGAAAAATGGTTTCATTGTTTCCATGTTTTCATTAATGCGTGGTTGACTTGGAAAACCATAGCTTGATAGCACAGTACTGACAATATTTTCTGCAGCTAAACATATTTTGAGTGGAGATACAGTTGTGTGAATTTGGTTTGGCTCAACTGGTTTTAGAGTTTCATAATGAAATACTCTCGGATTTTCACCTTTTCCTATTTCTATGAATGACATGACTTGTTTTAATGCTGCTTCTGTGGAATCATTTGCTTTATTAAACAGTTTTTGTAAGACACTTCCTTCAGGGAGAGAGCTGATTCCTTTCATGGTTTGGTCAAAAAGGCCAAAGTTCGATTCCCTCGGGCTGTAGTCTTGTACTGGGTTTCTAGAGCATGATGTTATATTTTCTGAATCAAGCATTTCCATTGGCTCTGAGCTTTTAATTGTACCTTCTACAGAGGGTCTGGCATATGAGGGTAAGTTCGATGAAGGCTTATGCCTTTTTTTCGTATTTTCCTCTGGATAACACACAAAACTAGGTACACTGATTTGTGAAGGATTATTTCCCAAAGTAACTTCCTTTAACTTTGACATGGGCATTTTCATATCGGTTGCCAATTCAACTTGATTAACAATATAGGTATTTTCTTTTCCTTGGAACAAACTTTCCTTTGGAAGGTTATTGATATGAGTGCACTGGTCCATTAGTGTGCCAATGATCTCACTTGCTATAACAGTCTCTTTCAATGTACTAACTAAAGATGGTTCCACTTGGCTTATTTCTTTATCTAGCTTGTTCTTAATTATACCAAGCATGTCACTGACAATATTAACAGCATATGTAAATAATTCTGAATGGAATGAGTGAACCTGTAGAAGGGTATTCTGTATGTTTTCCTTGGAAATAATAGTATTTGAATTAGGTTCATCAGAAAACTTTTTCAATGGTTGTAATTTTGGCAGCATGTTTTTGCTTAATAGCCTCTGTTGGATAGGGAAAAAGTTTTCTATAGGCATTTTCACTATTTCCGAAAACTCATATTTAGAGATATATTTAAACTGCAAATCTACAAATGACTCTAAAATGTTTAAAACCCTTTCTATAATTTCTCGAACAATTTGGTTGCTAGATCCCAGAGAAATTTGGTTTATTGTCTTTGTGTTAGATATTGGTACACTGCCGAGGATGTCCTTGATTGGCAAATCATATTTACTTTTAGTACTAATATGTTCTTTTCTACTTGCTAGAGTTTCTTGCCTACCTGGAGAGGGCACCTGGGACAAAAAACAGAGCTGTAATTTTTCAAACAGCATTTCAATAATTTCCCTTCCAAACATATTAATTTGTGCTTTGGTGTCTTCAACTCTAGTAGAGGTTCCTTTAAAATGATTATAGAACCTGCTTTCGCAATCCTTAAGATGTGGCAAATTTAAAAGTGAAAGAGAATGTTCTAATTCTTTTGTTTTTATTGGGATTTCAGTCAGCACATTTTCAGCTATCGTCATTAGTGTATACTTTTCATTTTCCATATCATTTGATTCTGCTTGCCATTTGTCAAACAATTTTTTAAATACACCTTCTTTAGGAAAAATCTGTTCTAGCTGTGAAGAAACATTTTCCCAGTAAAAACATGCTTGTTGTTTGGCAATATACTCTGCATCTGAATTCCCCTGTGTAAGTCTGAGATCATCCACATGTGAGCATTTGATTGGAGAAGCCACATTGCGGTTACTTGTAGCATGTAATCCTTGCAAAACTGTGTTAACTATTTTATTTGCTGCCATGATTTGATCGAATGGTAAAGCTTTAACATTTATCATTGCTCTAGTTTGCTTCATCTTTTCAAATTCTTTCACAATTGTTTCCAGGATATTACTTACTATATCTTTGGCATACATTTTTAGTTCTGAAGTGGGCAGTTTCATTTCCAGTAAGTTTTGGGCATCACCTGTTGATTGGGTGTGTGGCAGCCCAGTGGTAGCCTTGGACTGATTGCCTTTTGGAGTCTTCTCTCTAGGACCTAACTTGGTCTTGATCTTGACCTTAGAACCACTAGGTCCTAGGTGTGATTTTGTTTTAAATTTAGGCAAAGGAGTAACTTTTGATTTTGCTTTTAAACTTGTTTTAAAATCTGGTTTAGGGCTGCCCTTAGAGCCCACTTTAGAACTGTGTAGCTTTAGAGGTTGCAACTCATCAGAACAACTTTCAGGGGACAAGGTCTCTTCTAGATGAGTTGAGGCAAAATTTATTATCTTATTAAGAACTATTTGGACTAAATCTTTCCCCACTTGCAATGGTGAATATTGAAAACAATTGTTTTCTAATAGAGAGACATTTTGACTGCCTGCATAAGGATAAACCTGCGGTATCACACATCTGGTGGGATTACACCCTTTTCCTACTTGTTTAGTTTCTTTGATGCATGCTGCTTTCTTAGACAAGGTATCATTGTTGTCAGATGCTTCTTTTTTGTTACTTTCATTTAATGATGTAACTATAGAGTACATTTTCCCCAAAACACTTTCGACTATGTTATTTGTTATGCTGTTAATCTGTGATTGAAAGTTTTTTTGTGTTATGTCTGACGTTTTAATTTTAGAATTAGATACAAAGTGGGGGATTTCATTAAATGGCTGCAAATGGCCTATGATTTCCATTATTCTTTGATGAACTGTAGTTAACACTTCTTCCACTGCACTGAGCAGTGCAGCCTTTTCTTTTTGTTTTGATTTTCCATTTCTCATAAATATTTCTTCCAAAAAAATATTCTGGCTTTCTTTTTCCAATGCCATTTGGTTTTGTTCTAAAGGATATTTTGAAAACTGAGATAGTTTATTTTTCTCTTGCTCTCTTTGTCCTAGCAATATTTCATTTGATACAGTTAGTTGTGAAAATAATTGAGGATTGTCTTTGGAGTAAACACTAATTTCCTTTGCAGATCTTTTATCATATAAACTCTCTAAGATACTGTTCACAATTCCACTCACAATGATGTTTTCTTGGAATAAAATGTTGTTTGGATATGGATACATCTTTTGGATTTCTAAGTCTAAGTCATTTTTAATAAGTTTCAAAGTGGCACTGGCAATGATATCAGCATATTCCTTAAGAGTAGCTTGTGATAGATGAATTGGGGACTCAAGATTTTCTCTGTACCTTGCAAAAGTGGAATCTGTGAGTTCTTGGCTGCAGATAGTTTTAGTGGATATTTTCAGGACATTTGATTCCACTTGGCTTGATTCATGAAAGATGCTATCATCTTGTTTATAATTTTCCAGTTCCAGGCTATCAAATGACTCTTCTTTAGGCTGGAAAGCAAGAATAATTAGTGAATCTATTCTTTCTGTGGCAAAAGCTTCTAACCTATTGAAAATAATTTTAGTAATGAAGTTGGCATTTTCCTCACATGGGTCAGGAGCAGATTTATTGTCTTCTTTCTCTATTGTTATCTGACAATCATCAGCATAAGCTGATTCCAGATTTCTTGAGCATGGCCAATGCTCTGTTTGTCTTTCACTTTTTGACCCCATAAGAGGAGGCTGTTGACACTCTACTTTTGAAGATATGTCACAAACAGTCAGGGGCAATTTTGCAGAAGTAAGATTCTTTGCATTTATGCTAAGCATGACAATAGAACTGAGATTATGAAGAACAATATCCACTATATCATTAGATATCAAAATGACATCTGATTTAGGCACTGAAAGTTTTGGGATAATCTTATTTGCATCATCAGTGAATATCTCAGAGTTTGCTCCAGAATGTTTTCTAGCTATGCTACATTTCCGAGTGGATGTGGCACAAGGTAGATTATTCTGATACAGTGTTTTTTCACAAATATCACATAAGATACCTTCAATGGTATCTTGTATTTGAAACTGAAGTACTTTTCTATATTCAGTCTTATTAAACAGCTTTTCAATAATACCTTCTTGTTGATCTGAATTAATCTCTTCCTCAGAATTGTTTTCATCACATTTTCCTTTACATGACACAATATCTAACACCGTGTTAACAATCTGACTTGCAATATTTTCAGAAACCACAATGTTATGTGTTAAGAAAGGACTTCTTCCCCTTTCTTTATCTAACCCATGTTTGATTCCTTGTAAAATTTTTTTAGCCACTTCTGTTGCATATGTATTTAATTTATTTAAGGAGAGTTGGCACACTGAGTTGGTCTTTTCTGAGGTAATACGATCCACTGAGCAAGGGGAAAATTGGTCTTCAGAATACAAATCTTTGACTGATAATGCTTTGCTTAATGCATTTTTATCCAAAGTCACTGGCACTGTGAAGTTGATTTTGGGACAAAAGAGAGATTTTACTTTGGAAGTAGCAAAAGTTTCTAAATTTGTTAATATTGCCTGTACAATATCTTCAACTACATTTACTTTAGCCTGTTTGTCAACACTGAATCTGGACTTAGGAGTACAAGGGTTCTTGTCTAGCACAGTAACAGAAGACTTCCCTCCATTGGTGTGTTCATGTAAAGAAACATTTGCTCTAAAGGTGATGGTTTTATACCTATTTTCACCTGTGTTTCTTTCTGGCATGGCAGCTGCATAAAGCTTATGAAATACAGTTCTAACAACATCATCTGCCACTATGATTACATCTGCTTCAGACACTAAAGGACCCATCATTTTATCTATTTTATCTATAAATTGAACAGATGTTTGAGGAATTGGCTCATCAGTGTTGTGAGGGATGCCACTTAAATGAGAGTGGGATAGAGAAAGCACGTTTAACTGATTGACCAACGCACTGTGGAAAATTTCATTCAAAATGTTTCTTATAATGGGAACGACTGGAGATTTCTGTGGTTCTTTGAGTTTCACTTCAATTTTGCTTAAGGCTCTCTCTAGAACCCACTGTTTAAGAGAATCTGATTTAGTTTCTTCTCTTAATAATGTTCTCTCCACAGTGAATTCTTTCTCTGTATGTGAGGCATCTTCAGGAAATGAATCTGATTCAGCACCTCCAGGAAGAAAATTTCCATAGGTTGGCCTGTATTGATAAGTTTTAGTGACTCCCTCTTCAGATTCAGTTTCATTAAACATATCTGAGGACACTGTATCTAAAATTAAATTGACTATATTCTTAAGCACTTGTTTCTCAGGTGGTAGGGTATTTACACTTGTCCTTAAATCTAATGAGTTCATATTTAATTCTGTTTGAATAGCTTTCAAAATAGTACTTGATATCTTTTTTGCATTCATGTATAAAGCAGACTGCAATAGTTCTTCATGTGTGTCTGTGAAAATACTGGGACTTTCACATTCCAAGTCGATCTTATTGCTTTTTTCATTTCCATCATTAACACAACCCAGAGTTTCTAAATTTCCATTAGCAAACCTTTCCAGTTTAGCAAAAACCATATTAAGAATATCTGAAGCTACGTTTTTCAGTTCATTTGGATGCATTTCTTTTGTTTTTCCTGTTTTGGAAGTCACCGAAGCCATGGTTTTTGTTGTGCTTTTTGTCACCTCTTTATTACCCTCCTGAATCATCCTGGAAACTATGCTGGAGATCATGTCAGTGCATTTGGCCATTTCCTTAATAATTGAAGCAAATGATAGGCTGTCGATATCAAGACATTGAGACTCTGAGACAGCTTTAAATCCAGAACTTACAAAACTGGTATCCGTATCAAAACTGCATAATTTTGCAAGGATGTATTCCAAAATTGTTTTGGAAATGATCTGAATATTAGACTTCAATGCAGGAGCCATTTGAGGATTTTCATTCTCTTCTCTGCCTTGTTTACTACCACAAGGTGGCTGATGGTGAGGATGGGCTCCTATGAGCTTACATAACATTTCATATAGTATTTCTCCAATACTGTCTAACACTCGCAATCTGGCATTGCCTTTGAGATCTTTTGCATTTACAACACTATGGAGAGCACAGGGGGTAGCCAAACATTTGTGAAAAGATTTTTTATCCTGCCCACTTGGCAAAATGTCTTGTTCATCAACATCGTCAGATCCATAGGAAGTTGCAGGCTTTGGCTGGTCTGAAGGGAGTGAAATATTGCTTTGATCTGAATGTCCACTAGATAACATTTCACAAATGCAAGTTAATAACGGAGATTCCATAAGGTCATCATTGAGATTTGAGACAAGAGATTCTAATTTATCAGTGTCAGCAAAAAATCCTTTACCTGTAAGCAATTTGGCAGGGTCTATTTCCCTATGATTTAGGGTTCTGTTACTGAGTTCTAGTTCATTCTGGATAGCATGTAAAACAATGTTTACCACTTTAGTTGTGTAAGTACTAAGTTGAGATTGTAATGAAGATTGCCTCACGACTGAAGGTTTGAAGACCATCTGCAATTTCTGACAAATGAATAACTTCAGCTTTTTAACAATTGTATTAATGATATTACCGGCAATGTCATCTATGGGTTGAGGTTCACTTTTTTCAGATTTTAACAGAGAAGGCCTCACAGTATCTACACTGAATGAACATAAATATTTCACTTTCTTTTCACTGTCAAGCCATATTTTTAATGGCTTTTTATTTGGTGTTTCTTTGACCATGTGAGGAGTATCAGAACTATCTATAGAAGTTTGAACTGATGATGAAATGGAACCTTCGGTGGTATTTGGAATGCAGCTTAAGGCCTTATGGAGTATATTTAACACAGCATCTGTTATTTCTTGAGTCACTGCACCAATTTCTGACATGGAGAACATCTTGTCCATCCATTCTTGATGTGACAGTCCTTGAGATTTTTTTGAAACAAGAACAGAAGAAGCTGCTTTGCCACTTTTACTGTCTAAGTGATCAGAAGATAGGTCCTTGAGCATTTCTGTTAAAATACTTTTAACTATGTTTTCTGAAGCCTTTTGTATGTGATGCTTTTCATCTTGGCTGAAAATCAAACTGTCTCTATTCAGACAGGGTTTTTCCTTTACAATTTCTTTATTATTAAAAGATGGTAGCCCAGTCTTTAATCCCTCATCGCAAAATGCAACTTTGTTTCTTCGAGAAGTAGCTCCTTTAAGTGGTTTGCTATTCCTTTTGTATTCAAAGCAAGTGTTTCCTTTTTTAAACCAATTCTCAGGAATTTGTTCCCGAGATTTTGGCTTTTCATCTTTAAAAGATGAATCAAGCACATTTTCCACAATTCTGTCTATTTCTTCATTATCATCTTCAGAATAAAGGACCATGCCAGGAACATTAACAGGTGGAAATGGTCTTCTAGACATAGGACCATTTGATAATCTAGTGCCAGTAAGTCTGTACTTTCCTTCAGCGTCAGAAGGACTTCTTAGTCTAGAGTGTCTACATTGTTTAACATCTCCTTTTCCTGGCTCCTGATGCAGTTGAGTGAAAATATCATCAAGAAGCTGAAGGAATATTACTGTTTCTTCAGATGCAATAAGTCTCTCGTCATTAAGTTCAGATTGTATGTATCCTAGTATAGTGCTGATTGCTTCCTCTATATAGCCGACCAAAGAGGATTGGGAAAAAATATTTGACATTAAACTTTTTATTTCATCTTTAACAATTAAATTAGCAGCATCAGGTTCAGGACTACATTTCTTTTTGTCGGCTCTTTTGAGGGACATGTATGTTGGGTCTGTCACAGGTTGCTGATCGGAAAGTTCAACTGCATCTTCAAGATGAGGGAGTTCATTTCGCTTACAAGATGCAAGAGTCATCAGCTTTTCTAAAATGGCATGTACCATATCCTCTGCAATGTCACACATGGGTTCCACATTAGAAGGCAGTGAAGCTTTTAAAGGTTTTCCATTTGATGGACTGAGGTATTCTCTACTGGGTATTAAGCCCGGCTTAATGTCAACTGACAGATCTTCTTGTGAAAATATCTCAACACATTTTTTCTCAACTGCAGACTGTAGCTTCTCGAGCATATTCTCCACTATCTCTGAGGCTGTTGAGCAGATATCAACATTGTAAAGCAAGTCTCCCTTTTCAGGTTCACTTTGGTCCACAAAAACTTCAGCAGTAACAGAAGAAATAGAGGGAATGGCCTGTGTTAAATCAGACATTATTTCTTGAAAAATGCTTTCCAAAATCAATTCAGTTTCCCCTTTTAAGTGGCATTTAAAGTTAACAAAAACATTCTTCAAATTCTTCATTTCATCCATGGCTTTTGCTTTTTGATCAGGAACAAGTAGACTCTCTAAGCCATCTGTTTCAGTAGTAGCATCCTTAGATTTTTTTGTGCCTGTTTCAAATGATGTTAAAAGGTGGCTATCCGATTTACAAGCTCTGAGCTTAGGATTTGCATATACCATACTGGTTTTATCATATTTGAGTTCTGATGTTATAGCTGGCCCTTTCACGTGGCATGTTTCTCCCACAGATGTTCTTTCGATGTGAGCAGAAGGTGGTTTTAAAGGTGTGGTTGGTTGCCTTATTGAGACGTCAACCTCAAAGGCACAGGGCTCTTGCTGAAATGTTTTAGTAGTAGCAGATGTGTAGCTTCTGTATGTAAGCTCTCCACTGCATGTGCTACAGAAACTTGAACTCTCTGAAGAGAGGATGGAGTCAGAAGACCCTGGGTATGCTTTATTCCGGAACCTTTCTTCGTATTTCGTGATGGCTGGGTATAATATACTGGTCACTGTAGCTACAACCCAGGTCATTACATTCTGAATTATACTATTCAGTTCTTCAGAAGTTACCTGGAAATGAGGCAAGAAGAATGAAGAGAAAATCATTTAATAACTTATTCTATTCTGGGAAAGAGGGTAACATTTAATTTTTTATATAGAACAGTGCATAGCTGGATACTATCATAAAGAGAACATAATGAATTTATTTAGAATCTCAGATTAATTTCAAATCGACTTATTCTGTACTGTAGTAAAATATTTTTTGTAGGTTTTCATTTGATTCACATTCCCTCAGAAGTTTTTTATTGTTTTTTCCCAGCATTCATTGCTGAGATAAATGACTTTTTGATGAAATAGAAAAAAAATCTCACCAAACTGCTGTCTAGCTACATAACAATGCTTCTGCAAGCGTTGGCAAGAAGAAACAGTGTCTACAACCCAGAAATATTATTTAGTAATATACCAGATTATTTACAACAAAGTATTTCTCAAAACATGTGGTCAAAACATTTGGGTGCTTTCAGAGGCATCTGTCTGTCTAGCTAAGATGTAAGGATGAAAATAAGCCATCTCTCCTTCCCATTCTCTGCTGCAGAGGTGAATCTGTGATTTATATATATATGGAAATGACTGCAGCTAACGTTAAGAATTATTTGATAGCAACAAAAGGAAATGCTTATGGAGACTGAATCACTTTGCATTGAACAAGACTATCAATGCAAACTTATTTTAGGTAGGAAGGCTGAGAAATGATGATGCAATGAAAGAACAAATTAGATAGAAAAAAAAAAGGGCTCCACTAGACTGGGGTCTGAAAGAGTCAGGAGAGGAAAAGGGTAGAGAAATTGAATTCCTCATTTTGAACCAGAAATATAAACCCAAGGACCAGATTTGGATAACCATTTTCTTAGTAGTTAATGGTGGTGTCAGATTACACTGGACCAAAAGCAGAAATAGAATGCATGTGTAGAATTCTATCAACCACGACTTATTTCCTGAAAATAAATTTGAGCTTGCAAAAATTCTTTTGCCTATAATAAATGAGTAATCTGCTTTTAAATTGTTATTACTCTTAAGACATAAAGGCTATAAACATAAGTAATTGACCTCAAAGTCTGGAAGGCTAGTATGATTCCTGTGAAGAGGCTGCTGATACCCAACATATTACCTTAAGTTAGCATGGAAGTATTCATATTTCAGGGCAACATTCAAAGAAAATTTAACATCTATACAACATACTCTCTCCTGATATATTGGGAGAGTATTTAGAGGCCCCCTAGGGAGAGCAATTCTATCTTATTCTAATTCATGAGTCTGCCAATATATTTTTTTCAGGTATTGTACAATAGCTAGTGATTTGAAAACATATTTTGGATGAAGGAATATATTGTATAATACTTGTTTTATATAATGACATCCTAAATCAAACATTTTTAAAATAAAATATAAATTTTAACAGAAAAAGTAATTGTTATAATCCACTGCAATACATAATAAACTAAGACATTCTATATACACTACTTTTGTATTCAAACTTTATTACCAGGAATAACTTTTTAAAAATCTACATTATTATTCTTAGGCTAGGTGTGAGAAAGAGTTTCTAAATTTTATATATGAAAGAGAGATATTCCAAAAGTTTTCTAAGTAGTGAAGTATAGGAATTAAAACCTAGTTTTCGGGAGAAGAGGAAGATGGCGGTGTAGGAGGACGCTGGGCTCACCGCGCGTCCTGCTGATCACTTAGATTCCACCTACACCGGCCTGAATAACCCAGAAAACCACCAGAGGATTAGCAGAACGGAGTCGCTGGAGCCAAGCGCAGACGAGAGGCCCACGGAAGAGGGTAGGAAGGGCGGCGAGGCGGTGCGCGCTCCATGGACTGGCGGGAGGGAGCCGGGGCGGAGGGGCTGCTCGCCGGCCAAGCAGAGCCCCCGAGTCTGGCTTGCAAAAAGCGGAGGGGCCTGACGGACTGTGTTCCGACAGCAAGCGCGACTTAGCGGCTGGGAGGTCATAAGTTAACAGCTCTGCTCAGAAAGCGGGAAGGCTGGGGGACAAAGGGAAGGAAAGCTGCTGAGCCCCCGGACGACAGAGCTCAGTTTGGTGGGGAACAAAGGCGCTCGCCAGCGCCATCTTCCCCGCCCATCCCCCAGCCAAAATCCCAAAGAGAACCAGTTCCTGCCAGGGACCTTGCTCGCTCCGCGCAAACACCCAACTCTGCGCTTCTGCGGAGCCAAACCTCCGGCAGCGGATCTGACTCCCTCCTGCTGCCACAGGGCCCCTCCTGAAGTGGATCACCTAAGGAGAAGCAAGCTAAGCCTGCCCCTCCTGCCCCTGTGCACCTTGCCTACCCAGCCCAGCTAAGACGCCAGATCCCCAGCATCACAAGCCTGGCAGTGTGCAAGTAGCCCAGACAGGCCACCCCACCCCACAGTGAATCCCGCCCCTAGGAGAGGGGAAGAGAAGGCACGCACCAGTCTGACTGTGGCCCCAGCGGTGGGCTGGGGGCAGACATCAGGTCTGACTGCGGCTCCGCCCACCAACTCCAGTTATACACCACAGCACAGGGGAAGTGCCCTGCAGGTCCTCACCACGCCAGGGACTATCCAAAATGACCAAGCAGAAGAATTCCCCTCAGAAGAATCTCCAGGAAATAACAACAGCTAATGAGCTGATCAAAAAGGATTTAAATAATATAACAGAAAGTGAATTTAGAATAATAGTCATAAAATTAATCGCTGGGCTTGAAAACAGTATAGCTGACAGCAGAGAATCTCTTGCTACAGAGATCAAGGGACTAAGGAACAGTCACGAGGAGCTGAAAAACGCTTTAAATGAAATGCATAACAAAATGGAAACCACCACAGCTCGGATTGAAGAGGCAGAGGAGAGAATAGGTGAACTAGAAGATAAAGTTATGGAAAAAGAGGAAGCTGAGAAAAAGAGAGATAAAAAAATCCAGGAGTATGAGGGGAAAATTAGAGAACTAAGTGATACACTAAAAAGAAATAATATACGCATCATTGGTATCCCAGAGGAGGAAGAGAGAGGGAAAGGTGCTGAAGGGGTACTTGAAGAAATAATAGCTGAGAACTTCCCTGAAGTGGGGAAGGAAAAAGGCATTGAAATCCAAGAGGCACAGAGAACTCCCTTCAGACGTAACTTGAATCGATCTTCTGCATGACATATCATAGTGAAACTGGCAAAATACAAGGATAAAGAGAAAATTCTGAAAGCAGCAAGGGGTAAACGTGCCCTCACATATAAAGGGAGACCTATAAGACTCGTGACTGATCTCTCTTTTGAAACTTGGCAGGCCAGAAAGAGTTGGCACGAGATTTTCAGTTTGCTAGACAGAAAAAATATGCAGCCGAGAATCCTTTATCCAGCAAGCCTGTCATTTAGAATAGAAGGAGAGATAAAGGTCTTCCCAAACAAACAAAAACTGAAGGAATTTGTCACCACTAAACCAGCCCTACAAGAGATCCTAAGGGGGACCCTGTGAGACAAACTACCAGACACATCACTACAAGCATAAAACATACAGACATCACAATGACTCTAAACCCATATCTTTCTATAAT
>NW_024412395.1:65658313-65886205 GCF_014898765.1 Herpailurus yagouaroundi | reverse complement strand
ATGGGTATTGAGGAGGGCACCTTTTGGGATGAGCACTGGGTGTTGTATGGAAACCAATTTGACAATAAATTTCATATATAAATAAAAAAAAATAAATTAAGGATTTCCCCTCTCTAAAAAAAAACAAACAAACAAAAAAAAAACACCTAGTTTTCATTTGCTTTCCATTTTAATGTTAAACTAAGAAATATTCCCTTGAATCAAAGCTTTTATATTTGCTACACACTCTATGACTTGAGCAAGTGTCCATGGGAAAAAGTATGTCAGAGTATGTGTTGTTCTCCAACCCCTTTCTATTTCCTGAGTGGTCTGACTAGTTCCAGACTAGGGCTTTGTAAATTGGACCATATTATCTGCCTATTCCAAGTCTCAACTCATAGGTGATAAGGTACCTTTTTATGTGACATTCTATGGTGACCAGGCCACTTCTTACTAAAATGTCTAGAGCTAGACCCAGGCATCCCAGCTTACCAGCCAAGTCTGCAAAGCCGTGTCACCTAATGGTTTCCCATGATAAAATAGGTTTGTGGTATTTGTTGCTGTCATGATGGCTATGTCCTTTAATGTCATTCCACACACCTCTATACCCATGAAACTTCTCTCTGAAGGGCCAACATTATCTTTTGATAAGAACTTTAGATCACTGAAAAATTTAAGAATTAACTGAAAGTAAACTTTAAAGAAAGGCAGAGGAAGACATTAATATCAATAGGTGATTCCTCATTATTATATTCACAGTTTTTTTTCTATTATGACACATTAGAAAGTATGATTAATATGCTGTTCATCAATGATACATACTTTTTCTTGCCAGCAATTTTTTAAGAAGCTCTGTTCTCTGTAAAGTCAAGAAAGGTTGAGCATTTAGTTATTGTCTAGGGTCAAGAATTGATAGAACTTTTTCCAAAATTTCTAATCATTAATCACCTGCTTCTTATCTTTATATCTGAGAGTTTTTCTATAGAAATTCAAAAGGAAGAATAAGCTTTATTTTTTGTCACCTCCTCCCCCTCTCTCCAATTTATCCTGCTCCTTTGATACTGGCCCACATACTTTATTGCTTGAAGGTATAGAATTGTAGCTGATGCATAAAAAATACATCTATCTAAAAATTCTACTTCTGACCCTCCTTTGCCATGCCTGCTTTGTGGCTCTCTGGAGGAAGACACAGAATTGGAGAGAGAAGGGGACTTGTCCTTTCTGTTCACTAAAAGGCACCATAAGGTGGCAAGGTATTTGAGAAGACCTTTCTGACAACTCTATGCTCTCATCAAACAGCAGGAAGGGAATATGTGAATGATTATTCAATAACTGCGTGTTAAAATAATTAGTTTCTAGCCATGGAATACCAACTTAAATGTAGACCTTTTCTATGTATGAAAATATTCTATCATGTTTTCTAATTAGAATTATTTATCATCACACACTAATGAAATAGAAAACACAGTTTCTGAATTATAACAAGTAAAATAACAATAATTAAAATTAGAGGAAAAACAAGTCATTAATAAAACAAGCTCTAAGACCATATGATACTTTCATAAATTTCAACATGGGCTCTTTGCTTATATTCAGGTATATGATATTCTCATATATTTCAACATAGGCCCTCTTCCTACTTTCTTAAAAGAAAATTGACATCCCCTTTCCAGTTTTGAAGTCCTGTACTATCCACTATAAAATTCAATTTTTCCTGGAGTCTGAAATTCAATGAGAGACAGCAAGACTGGGAATTATATCCTAAATCTTGGCAGAAAAAACAAAAACCGAATTCAAACCAACCCTCCCATCCTCACCCCCCCCCCAAAAAAAAACCCCCAAAAAAAAAAAAAAACCACCCCAAAGAACACCTTCATTGGTTTCAGCTCAGAAATTGGGCTTGGTAAAAACCATACTTAGACTAAAACCTTTTTTGCAGTATGGAACGTGGAGAATGAAAGCTGATGTCAGTGACATGTCTTTTGGCCTTCTTTATTTCTTCAGGATCTGATTTCTCAGGTCAACCTAAGCATAGTTTTCTTCTTTTAGATATTTTGCAAGTTAGCTCTCCCAGATTCATTTTTCTGTTCCCCTCACATTATACTGTAGAGACCAAATAGAACTCAAGGAGTCCAACCTATTTACTAATAACTGTCTCCAACAGGCTTTCTGTCCCAAAGGCCTGTATATGGATCCAAACAAACAGCAAAGACCTAAGAATAAAATTAACCAAATAACATAAAGTTTTATGAAGAACACTTCAAACAATTTTAATAACCAGATAAAGGATGACATTGGTGAAAAAGGCACAGTAAGAAGCTCTAAAATCTACTCCTCTATAAAAGTAATGAAAAACTGGCAAAAAATTACAATTTCATAGTAATTGTCTTTTTTTTTTCAGTTTTCTGAACTCTGAAAATTAACCAAAGGCTTTCAGCATGCCAGAGAATGTTTATTCAAGAAAAATGGTTGATCTAGATAAAAACAGTGAGCTCTGTGCTATTTTAACTTGCCCTATTTCTATCCCCTTTCTCCAGCTCCATGATATCCTTGAAAAGCAACACCTGCCAAACATAGGGGCATGGTTTTCTTCACTGTGGTATCTGCCTAACATTTAGCATTATGTTTTGAACATAGAAGCTTCTCAATTAATGTTTGATAAATAAATTCCCATTTAAAGTCTTTTGGATCTAGGCCTACTGTCTAATACAAAATTAGTGCATGCCACTAATGGACTTTGAGAACTGGTTCCTGGTTTCTTGCCTTCAATTTTTCTTATATAATTCTGTCAGAGTTATCTATCATGCATACTAATGTGACCATTACTTCCCCCTCCAAACCATCAGAGTGCCACCCATTAAATAAACTACAAATTCCTGACCACAGTCCGCAAAACTGCAGACTTATTGCTTTCTTCACTCTGTTACCCCTTACATCTTCCATTCCAATAATGCAAAACTTACTCATTATCAAAGTGCAGTACACAATTATGCAACTCTGTTTACCGCCCCCCCCCACCCCCCGCTATCGTGGGGTAAACATTTTTGCTTTGTCTTCGTCCTCTTGGTCCTGAATTTCCATGTCTATTTTATAAAAATTTCTGTGCC
Organism: Herpailurus yagouaroundi; assembly: GCF_014898765.1. NCBI lineage: Eukaryota > Metazoa > Chordata > Mammalia > Carnivora > Felidae > Herpailurus > Herpailurus yagouaroundi. The sequence continues at coordinate 65,883,119 of NW_024412395.1, read as the reverse complement.
TTTTGTATTGGCATTAGAAAAAACTAGAACTAAACAATAGAAGAAAGGGAGGGGAGAGGAGGTGGACAGTAGATCAGATATAATGATTCCATAGTAAAGTCTTACAAAATCTGGAGTTAAATCAGAACAAGAGGAATGTATGGAACACCTGGGTGGCTCAATTAGGCATCTGACTTCGGCTCAGGTCATGATCTCATGGTTCATGGGTTCAAGCACTGTGCTCACAGCTCAGAGCCTGAAGCCTGCTTTGGATTCTGTGTCTCCCTCTCTTTATGCTCCACCCCACCTCTCAAACATAAATAAACATTTAAAAAAATTAAAAAAAAAAAAAGAACAAGAGGAATGTGATATGTGTATGATGGATGGGCATAGTCAGACCAGAAAGTATCTTTAGTTGTGTTTTATTTGTATTCTGACCTGAGGTTAGGCTGGGTAATGCAACCGTAAGTATTCCTGTCAATTTGGGAGGAACTGGTAAAGAAGCTCCAGGCCATGCACTGAGTTAGTCATCTTAGCCAAGCTAAGATTTTTAATGAAAGAGTAGCCGAAATATTTACTATGAAAGATTCAAATGATTCTGTAGTTCTGTAATCTTGGGTGGGGAAAATAAGAAGGCAAAAATTAAGATTTATGAACCTCCTGCAAACTTTTTAATGAAGAGGTATTTATATTTTCAATAAATAAAAAATTATTTATTCAATAAAATAAAAATGGTCATTATATAAACATGATCATCATTCCTCCACTCCATACTATTGCTTTAAACTGAACAGTTTTCTTCCTCCTGCATCTATTACAGTGCTACATATCCTATGAAGTCTCAGTAAGTCAGTCAGACTGACATCAGTCCTAAAATCAAGATCCTTCCTCCAAGCAAGCTTGATCTGAATATTTTGACACCCTCTATTGCCATACATCACTTAACTTTACCCAACCATTTTCATAGTGATTTGGTTTCTAAAGTATATACTAGTCATTTTTTGGCATACTACTTTAAAACAATTTTTTTACAACGTTTATTTATTTTTGGGACAGAGAGAGACAGAGCATGAACGGGGGAGGGGCAGAGAGAGAGGGAGACACAAAATCGGAAACAGGCTCCAGGCTCTGGGCCATCAGGCCAGAGCCCAACGCGGGGCTCGAACTCACAGACCGCGAGATCGTAACCTGGCTGAGGTCGGACGCTTAACCGACTGCGCCACCCAGGTGCCCCAACATACTACTTTTTTAAAAAGGTGATGATACGGGCCAAAAATAATAGTTTTTCTTCTAAAGTTGAGAAGATCGTATAGAACCACTAACCGAATAGGTGACCACCAGAATTTATGGAATAGAAATCCCCCAGGCCCCCAAAATTTCTTCTCCAGAGACTTGCAATTTCCAATGTTAGTGGTTATTATTTGGGATTATACTGCGAATACCCTTTAGGAGAAGAATAACTGATGAAGCTAATACTTGGGAATAAACTAGTTTACCATCCTTAGGAAGCCAACAATCTCAAAAAGCCAAGAAATGGTAAATGCTTCAAAGGGAAAAAAAGCAAAGAAACAGGTTTAGATCCTGGAAATCTCCTGTAGTGGGGGAGTTAATGTAGGATATACTTGAAAGGTGCACGAAGGCTCTGAATATAGTGGAAGTGTAGAACCACACTGGGGATAAGGAAACAGAAAAGGAAGAGGAAGAACATTGGCTTTGTCTGCTTTACGGTTTACGCTTAGTGCTGAAAGTTTGCAAAAGACAGAAGTTTTCAGTAGAACTACTAGAAGGTTACATGTAATCATTTGCTTTTGAATAGCACTCATGTGATTATTAAAGTATTAATTTATAATTATACACTAATTTTCTTAGATACTTACGTATTTGTAAAAATATGACAAGGGAAAGTACCCTTGGATCTGGCATGAACCTGAGGTCCTAATTATTAGAAAAAGAAAATTGTAATTAGTTTGTATTCTTCCCCAGAAACTTGTAAAGTGGAAATTAATATCCTCTAGTAGATCTTTATTCTCTCGGACTGTTTTGTTTAAAAGTCTCCAGACACTCTCCACAATGAAGTCCAAATTCCTTAGTAAGACATAAAATATACCATACAATCTGATGTTCTTACTTACCTCTGTAGTGTCTACTCTGGTTAGCCTCTATATATTCATGTATGTTCTATAGTCCAGAGACACAGAATAACATAGTTTACTGAGTAACATGTTTTCCATGCCTCTGGGCCTTTGTTTTTGCCATTTCCTTTGTCTCAAGCACCCTACACCTTCCTTTAACTTCTCGTCTTTTAGGCTTCATTCAGTTTGTGTTAATTCCACTAGAAACCCTTGCCTAAGTAAATAAATAAATATCTTTCTTCAGTGCTCCTAAAGCATTCTACACATGTTTCTATTATAAAACTCATTATGTTATATCATAATTAAATGTTTACTCTTCTGTCTTCCTGACTAGGACATAAATTTACCACTATATCCTCAGCACTTAACACACAGTGTACAGTAACATTTATTTGTTGAATGCATTATTTGATTAATATGCTCCTCACCATTTATTCATTGGTTTATCTGCCATTAATCTCCTCCTGCTTGAATATTAGCGAACTTGCTTTGTACATAATCCAGCATGATTCTACTACTGGGTTTTAGTAAATACTTTATATATAAGTGATATAGGAAGTCTGTGCAGTACATCTCTACAGGCATGCTGGATTGGTATATGTCAACTATGCAAAAAAAAAAAAAAAAACAAATGAATAAAAGATGTAGACAAAAAGGATGCCCTGATTTCAGAAACTATTATCAGTAATTAGAACCAGTTCAAAGTCAAGTTTAAATGGTAACTCTTGTTTCTTCTAATAAATGAGTAATCAATAGGTACTAATCATGTGCATGAAAAAGTCTTATTTAAATCTCATGAACCTTTTGGGGTTTGTTTTTGTGGGTATGTTTTTGTGTATGCTAGGTTTTGGGGAAGTAAATGGAATTAAGAGTGAGTAACTGGGAAATTAAGTGTGAAGATAGTACTATTTTAAAAACAAAATAGAAAACAAACAAAAAAAAAACCTTTTCTGTGGTTTCCATTAATATGTGGGAGTTAGAAATTAAAAAAAAATTGCCTAAAATTCTATATAAAACATTGAAACCAACCTCTTAAAAACAATCAAGCAAAAAATTTGGGGTAGCACAAATCTAGAAGGGTAAGCAAGTGTTAAAGCTGATGCCTTCCTTATGAGACTCGGCAATACCTGCAAACAAGGTGGAGAATCAAAACTAAGAGCCTCTAAAAATGTACTGAATCCCAAAGAGCTATACCCTTGGTAGAAGAGATGTCTTTAAACGTAAACTCATGCCACAGAGGTAGCAGCACAAATAAATTATGTCTTGGCTTCAGCCTTGGATAAAGGAAGAGGAAAAAATAAAAATCTCTCTTTTTAAAAAAAATTTTTAATGTTTATTTTATTTTTGAGAGAGGGAGAGAGAGAGAGAGAGAGAGAGAGAGAGAGCAAGCAGGGGAGGGGCAGAGAGAGGGAGACACAGAATCTGAAGCTGACTCCAGGCTCCCAGCTGTCAGCACAGAGCACGACGCGGGGCTCGACCCCATAAGCTGTGAGATTATGACCTGAGCCGAAGTCAGTCACTTAACCTACTGAGCCACTCGGGTGCCCCAAAAATATCTCTTAAGAGATAATCTGTGATGATTAATTCTTATATAACTTTGAGGTTCAAATATACTGTATATTCCATAAAAATTAAAATAAACCTGTATTGCTATCTCTCCCAGATACCTACCAGAAGCATATGGTAAAATTTTAACTGCTTTATTGAACCATAACTGGTGATCAAAGAAGTATACATATTTAATGTGTCTAATTTGATTCTATAGAGCAATATATACTATCCAAATATGGAATTCCCAATGATACATTTCTGCCAGATATGAGCTCACAGACAGGGACACCTGGGTGGCTCAGTCGGTTAAGTGTCTGACTCGATTTCGGCTCAGGTTGTGATTTCAGTTTCATGAGTTTGAGCCCCACGTCCGGCTCTGTGTGGACAATGCTGAGCCTGCTTGAGATTCCTTCTTTCCCTCTGCCCCTTCCCTGCATGCACTCTCTCTGTCTTCCTCAAAAATAAATAATAAAATTTAAAAGTGAGCTCATGGAGCACCTGCGTGGCTCAGTTGGTTAACAGCTGATTCTTGATTTCATCTCAGGTCATGATCTCACAGTTCCTGAGTTTCAGCCCTGCCTGGGATTCTCTCTCTTTCTCTCTGCCCCTCCTCTGCTCATGCTTGCTATCTCTCAAAATAAATAAACATTTAAAACATAATAATAAATTTAAAAAATGAGCTCACATATATAATAATGCCCTGTACACACACACACACACACACACACACACACACACATACACACACACACACACACACACACACACACTACACACACAGACATATATGAAGAAACACCATGACTGCAGAAAAAATAGCATTAGGCATAGACATCAATGTTTTAAAATATTTGAATTACTAGATATAGAATATTTAAAAAGTGAATTTTATCTGTTAAAATATATAAAGATGGAATTGGAAAATACAGGAATGGGACAAGAACCTATCAAAAAAGTCAAGTCAAATTTGAAAAATATCTACTCAGATATATATATATATATATATATATATATATATACACCAGAAAAATTTCAAAGTGCATGGAATTGATAAAATAGTAAATTAGATAAACTGAAGAAACAATTGGTGATTTGGAGGACAAATTGGAAGAAATTAACCAGAATGCAGCACCAGAGAGATGGAAAATATGATAGTTGTTAAAGGATGTAGAAGAAAAAGAAGATATCTAATATATATATACCTGGAGTTTTAGAAGAAAATAATAAAGTGGAGAGAAGCAATATAGGAGAGAAAAATAGCTGAAACTTGTCCAGACCTGTTCACTATGGTGATACTAACGAAAAACAAAGGCAAGACCTTAAAAGCAGACTGAGGTGTGTATGGAGGGGAGGGGAAGAATCACTTACACAAGAATTATTAAGTACAGAAAAAGTAGAACATTTAAGTAAAACAGTATCTTCAAAGTGCTAAGAGAAAAATAACTGTTCTTAATAACTTGTATATCCAGCCATAATTATATCCCAGAACATGGGTAAAATAAGGAGAGTTTTATCAAATAAAATCTGAGGATTTATTCCCAAAATACATTCACTAATGACATTTCTGAAGAATGGATTTACTTTAGGAAGAATGAAGGTGATTCTGTAAAGGACAAAATGCAAAAAGGAACGGTGAACAACAACAACAAAATATTGGTAAACATGGAAAAATATAAACAAAACCTGGATGTATAAAAACAGAATTTTAATTTAGAAGGTAATAAAAATCAAACCTAAATAACTGGTTAAATGTGAGATAGTGATTTAGAAGTAAATTATTCTAACTTTGACTTTTACTTTAAGTATACCTGTTAAAATTCAAAGGTAATTGTCAAAAGGAATATACACAGCATACAATTCCTAAAACTGTAGAGGGAAAACTGGATTAAAAAATAAGTTTAAGGGGCGCCTGGGTGGCGCAGTCGGTTAAGCGTCCGACTTCAGCCAGGTCACAATCTTGCGGTCCGCGAGTTTGAGCCCCGTGTCGGGCTCTGGCCTGATGGCTCAGAGCCTGGAGCCTGTTTCCGATTCTGTGTCTCCCTCTCTCTCTGCCCCTCCCCCGTTCATGCTCTGTCTCTCTCTGTCCCAAAAATAAATAAACGTTGAAAAAAAAAATTAAAAAAAAATAAGTTTAATAAATTAAAAGAGAATATCAGAGCAAATTTAATACTCTGAAAGAAAGCAAGAAAGGAGAAATTAAAAGAAAATATCAAAAAGCAGAACAAAGCAAAACACCAATATGGCAGTAAAAATCTTCCAAAGGTTGTAATTAACAAAATGTAAGTGGCTTACATTCAGTTAAAAGTCAAATTCTAAGACTCAATAAAAATGAAACAAGATGCAGGGATAGAGTGTTTACAAAAGCCACATCTATCCATAAAATATACTAAGACTGAAAGCTAATGTTGCTATATTAGTATCAGAACTACTAAATTTGAGACCAAAAGCATCACTTCTGGTAAAAACCATACACAATAATAAAAAACTCAATTCTACACCTGAAACTAATATTACACTTATGTTAACTAACTGGAATTTAAATAAAAGCTTAAAAAAAACCCTCAATTCATCAGGATAGTCCTTGATGTGCCCAATAACTAACCTAGATCAAGGGTTGGACACTTAACCTACTGAACCACACAGATGTCCAATTCCAATGATTTTTAGAACAGAGTAAATAAAAGTAAGTATATAGATTTTTTGAACTACACAATTAAACATCTTGATTGAATGGAAATATTTAGAACATGGTACTACCAAATTGATATTTATTGTTTTCAACCATATACAACTCTTAAAAACTAATCACGTGTGCTAAGCCAGTAAAGAAATCCTGCAGATATTTGAAAAAGCTGGTACAGGGGCGCCTGGGTGGCTTGGTTGGTTAAGCGGCTGACTTTAGCTCAGGTCATGATCTCACGGTCCGTGAGTTCGAGCCCCGCGTCGGGCTCTGTGCTGACAGCTCAGAGCCTGGAGTCTGTTTCAGCTTCTGTGTCTCCCTCTCTCTCTGCCCCTCCCCTGTTCATGCTCTGTCTCTCTCTCTCTCAAAAAAAAAAAAAAAATAAACAAAAAAAAAAAAAAGGAAGAAAAAGCTGGTACAATAAGGCCATGATCTCAGTCTGCAAAGCAATTAAATTGGAAATAAGTAACAAAAGGGAACCTAGAAATCCAATATACTTAAAATTTTAAGACAAATTCACAAATACAAAATAAGACAATTAGAATATAGATATGAATTAGAAAAAAAAATGAAAATATTGCATATAAAGTTTTGCAGTACATTTCAAAATCTTACATATCACAAATCAAGTGCCACACACTGTTCTAAGCACTTTTACAAATATTAACTTATTGAATTGCCATAGGAATTGTATGAATGATGTACAATTCCTGTTCTTGTAACAATACTCCAGCCAGTCCTAAGGGTTAACTTGCTTCAAGTTAACACACTCCTTGCTTCCTGACCCTCGATCTGTAGCAGAACTAATTTACTTTCTTTGAGATTTGCAGACCACTGGCCATGGGGGAAATGAAGGACCTGAACGTTCCCAGGCCACAGAGGCCAGAAGTCTGTTTGAAGCCACTTTAGTTTTTTGATTGGCCCAGCAATCTTTTAGCAAAATATTTTTCTTTTGCAAGGTCACACAAATAACTTTATTGTCCTCCCTTTGCACATCAGTAGAACTTGCCCTCCTATGCAGAAAGAACAGAGTAATCTTGCACAACCCCTGGATACCAAGGAACTGGACCTTCTTGCACAGCCCTCATCCTGGGCACTAAGGAACTAGAACTTGAACAACCTCCAAGCTCTGAGATAACTGGTGCTATCGAGTGTGCAATGTAATCCAGAAATGTCACAGACCACTGCATTTACCTTAACTGATTAAACCCCTTTAAAAATCTTTTGACCAAGCAAAAACCTTGGACAAGAGTACTTCTCTCTCCAGGTTGCCAGCCTCCTGAATAAAGCTCAAATTCCTTTCCAATCAAAACTCCTTTCTTGATTATTGATCTTTCCAGCGGTGGTCACCGAACTTGTGTTAGGTAACTTGTGTTAGGTAACATTCTCATGTTATAGTTGGAAAAAACAAAGAACAGAGAAGTTAAGTAACTTGCCCAAACATAAATTTTAAGTGTTGGAGTGTGGATTCAACTTAAATATTTGGGTCAGATTATATGTTCCTACCCATTATGCTACACTGCCTTTCAATAATCTAATCCATATGGATAGGACATATGGTAACTTTCTGCCAAGAAGTTTGAAAATTTATATGGATAAGAGAGACAGAAAATATGAATAGTTTCAGATTTAATTGAATCTCTAATTTAAAAATTGTTTTTCTTACTAAGAGAGCCAGGGAGAGGTTAAATATTTTTCCAGTAATTTGTACCAAACATTCCAGGAATATGTAGCACCATACCAGGCATGAAGCAGGACTTCAATAAATGTTAGTTAAAAGAATGGATTAATAGATCTCATAACTTACTCAGTAGCTGTTACTGATGTTTACCTGATTCACAGAAGTAGCTTGATCTCTTGTTTGATCGTTCATTCCATTCAGCATTTATCTCCTTCTATATAATCCAAACAACAAAACAAACATCCTCAAAAGATTTCCCCCTCCATGATTTGAACATCAACTATTATTTATATATTTAAAATACAGAAATTTAAGATTCTGAGAATTTCCCTTAAATGTCAGTTTTTAAGAACTGCACACATTTTGTGATATTTACACAATTTAAAAGTTCATAGTTGTATCATGGGAGATACACAAGACTGCCCACACATTTGGTGATTTTCTAAGGCTCATGGGATTCAGAATATAGTTGTACTCACGTCTAAAATTTATTATAGTAAAAGAATACACTATAGGATAAAGAAAGGGGAAAAGGCACAGGCCGAGTCTTGAAAACTCCATGCGCAGTTTTTCTTATGCTCTCTCCCTTCTCTGTGCATGCTCTTTTCTCCAGCAATTAAAAAAAAATTCAGTAACATGTACAATGTTTTTACCATGGGAAATCCATTAGAAACTCAGCACTCAAAGGTTTTTATTGAAGGCTGGTCATGAGGACACCCTGTGCCTTAGTGCATATCAAAATTCCAGCCTCTTAAAAGGAAATCAGATGTTCAGCAAAAATCACATTATTTGCAGTACAGTGCACCATCCATTCAGCTACGGAAAGTTCCATATTACTTCACGATTGGGAAAAGTCAACTTCCCAATGCTAGCCAAAAGGGGTAACCTTACAAACAGGCCCTTCTAAAGACACAAGTCTCAAACCTGCTTTAACTCTTTTCTGACAGTGATATTTACTAGCATCCTAAAATGAACTATCTTTGGAATACACTGATTGGTAAATATGTTAATCAGCTCAGTGGGATAAAAGAATAGGTGTGCTTTTTAAAAAAATGTTTTAAGTATTTTTTTTTTTTTTCTTTTTTGAGAGAGAAGACAGAGTGCAAGTTGGGGAGGGGCAGAGAGAGGGAGAGACAGAATCTGAAGCAGGCTCCAGGTCCAAGCTGTCAGCACAGAGCCAAACACGGGGCTTGAACTCACAAATACGGGATCATGACCTGATCTGAAGTCAGATGACTAACCAACTGAGCCACCCAGGCACCTCATTGTGCTTTTTTGACAAAGCTACAATAAAAGTTTTAGAGGTGGAAAGCAGATAACAGGTTCTCTGATTACAGAGGGATGTGGTTCTCTAGACTTGCTCAAGAATTCAATCTGCTCAAGGAGGTAAATCAAGTGAAACAGGCTTCTTTTTTTGCCCACCAGATCTGAGAGCTGAACATAGGTCACAAAAAATATATTTTATGACAGTGGTAGGCTACGTATAACATGTTGGAAACAGAGTGTAATACTTAGCATAATAAAACAGTCAGGCTTTTCCTCATAATAAATTAGGAATTTGTGGACATTTGGTACTCATTTGAGATCAATATGGATGGCAAATTTAATAATATGCACATTAACCAAAAAAGGTCAGTAATAAACTTTAGGTTGTCTTTACAAGAGTTTTTGTTTGTTTGTTTTTAGTAAAAGACATGGCCTTTGGAATCTGTTAGGCAATCTGAGAATTTTAAATGTCAAAGTTGTTAAGAAATTTCTTTTTTGACTCTTAGCATACTTAAAGTGGATATTGACATAGTAAAATGCTGAACTGTAAAATGTTTGTAACAAAACTGCACTATAGAAAAGCATTTTATGGTAAACATACATCTTAGAAGTTATGTGTAGTTTGTCAATTATTATGCATTATAAGAAACAGAAAATGATGCCACTTCCTACCCTATTCAAGTACAAATTCATTTGGGAAAAACAGTTAATTTCCATTTTCAAACCAAGTTAACTCTTCAGTACAGGTGAAGCAGTTAACACTGTGCTGGTAATGGGATGTGGTTTTGACTCCTAAAACCAGTTGGTAACTCACAAAAAAAATGTAATGTATATCAGAAGACACACCTTGAATTTATGATGGTAACTTTCCAAAAGCAGGTAACTGATGGCTAGTCAAAAACAAAGGGGAGAGAGAATATGACTACCTCTGAACAGTCCATCTGTATTAGTAGAAGCCCAACCAAAGAAAGCCAAATTAATACTTCCTCTGAAGGCTACAGGTATGCACTGTGAACTACAATGTTGTAGCCTATATTTAGGAAGATTATCGTAGGGATGTTAAAATTTTGTTATGGTATGACTAATTTCAGGGAATGAAGCTGTTTTGTATGGCCACTTCATGAATGAAAATTTTTATACTCATGCTGATCATAAGAATGTACTTCATTAATTCTGCTTGCCTTTGGGGCAAAAAGAAATATTATATACCTTATTTTTTGGAGGATCCAAGTAAGACTGTGAAGATCTTGGACAATTTCTTGTGGGTGAAGTTTGAGCTGAAATAATTGAATTTTGAGTTGAGTTGTTTACAGCTCCTAGAGAAAGAAGAGATTAATTTTACATATGAGAAGATCATATTTCTGGAACAAGGGTGAATGCTGATGAATAGATTTGATCCAATGTTCCTTGTGCTGAGCTTAAACAATCATTGAATTACCACAATCAGGGATTTATTTGAGGTAAAGAAGTATCTTCAGGAATTACATGACCTGTTTTTAGTGTTCACTGGCTACAAATTTCAAATGGTTCATTATTGCCTTTAGAGACAAGTCTGAAACCCTTAACCTCTGATCCTAATTTATTTAATATTATGCTAGCTTAGTCCCTATAATTAAACACAGACCACTGCCAGAATTAACTGCTTTCTTTTCATTCAGTCTGCAATCAAAAACCACTCACTACTTGGATAAGGGAATAACCGGAGCTGTGTTTTAGGAAGATTGCTTTCACAGCAATATTTATGGGGATTAAAAAGAGGAGGAGGAGAATGGGGGAAGGTACTGAAATAGCCAAGGATGAAAAAAACAAGGTAGAAGCTGTGGGAATGAAAAGAGGGGAAAGGGCAAAAGAAATTAAGGGGGTAGATTAGAAAGAAAGTAGCAACCTTGGGATGCAAAATACAATAAAGAAGAGTCAAAGAATAATTAACATTTTGTGCCTAGGTGAAACAGAAGAAGGATCAGGAAGATGATGAGTTTGATATTCTATAGAATTTGAAGTGATAATTGGCTACTGAATGGAGGTGCCTAACATTTTCTTTATGTATATGTAGGATATGCATATGAGTATTTTTAGTGCCTTCCAGAAATCTAACAAGGTATGGGGAAATTTAGCTATTGTATAGTCTACTGAAGGGGAAATGAGAAATACAATGTATTGTCTATGGAGAATTGATGGCAGTAGAGTGTGGGGCTTTCCAGAGACAGTTCTCTGTACTGTAACTTACTGAGTCACATATGTGAGTAATGTACTCCATCACTATAAACAGCCACAGCAGGGACCCTAACTTTTCCATACTTAGCAAAGTTCAAAAGCCATACTCATCAAGCAAGCACTGACATGTGAGCTAATTATATCTATATTCATAAACAATTTTTTTTACCATTTTTTATTATCCAAAATAACCATGATTGTTATAATCAGCAAAACAAATTGAAAAACTGTATGTATATATATATATATTATATATATATAAATATAGTGTATATATATATACATATAGTCATGTTTATGAAACTGTATATATATAGTCATGATTATGAAATTAACAATATAACAAGTATGACTTTTTCATTTTCTCACCTCTATCATCAGAAGTATTTGATTTTCTAGTTACTCCATCTTTCTACATGGTACATTAAAGAGAAAAACATTCATTAGTAACTGCACTTATAAAAGAAATTTTGTCACAACCAAATTAATATAGTTTCTCTCTCTTTTATCTCCTAATCTCACATGAAAATTGTCTCAGGAAAATATATATTAACAACCCCCTGGAATACTTTCTATAGGGATCTCAAATTTAACTAGTTTAAAATTGAGTTCAATATGTAGCAGTGTACAAAATTGTTCTTTTTCTAGTATTCCATATTTTGTTTAAAGGCATAGTAATCCATTCAATGGTTGGTTTTACAAAATTTAGAGTCATTCAGTCTATTTCAGGGAAATACAATGTAACCTATTCCAATCCAGCCTACAGCTTAATTACACACAGTTCTCTTTGATTTTGAGAACATCATTTTCTTGTGATAACATTTTTGAGTCTGTCTGTCCTATTAGGCAATGAGTCCTCAAGAGAATTGATTATGTTTTATTCATCTTTATATCTTATGTGTCCCAAATTTCCTCATTTTCCCTTCCTTTTGGTTTAGCACAGGGCTTGGCCAACAGTGAATACGTTTTAGCTATTATTATCATTGTAATTGCTAAATGTTTGGATTAGTTACTACTGTTAAATTACATACTGACTCAATACGCCCAAGGAAAGAAATCTGGCCTCATGAATAGACCCTAATATCCCTAACCAATTGGTATCATGCTAGTGAAAGAGATCATAGAAGTGAAAAATTAACTAGATAAGTAATCATCATACAAAAGTTTGAGACATAATTTTATACCTTTTGTTCAGTACTATTAACTTGTACATCTGACTGGCCAACTAAAGTTGCTGATTTTTTGATGACATTCTTTGTATCACTTAGAGATTGATGAATGGCATTTGCTGCAGGCCCTAAAAGTAAATAAATGAGAGAGAAAAACTATAGTTGTTTTATTTTAACAATCTATTGAAGTGTAACTGAAGTATAATAAACTATACTCATTTAAATTGAAAATATTTCAACTTTAAAATATGTCTACAACTATCACTGCAATCAAATAACTTTTCTAATACTCTTTTAAAAGTTTTTTCATCCACCTTTGTAATCCATCTTTCTCCTCCCATCCTGAAAACACCACTCTATACTTCTCACACAAGATTAGCTTGAATTTTCTAGACTTTTATATGGATGGAATCATATAATATGTACTCTTTTTTTGCCTAGCTTCTTTTACTCAGTATAATGGTTTCACATATTTTAATAATTTGTTCCTTTTTATTTCTGAGAAGTGCTTCATTATATGGATACGCCACAGTTTTTATTCATTTACCTGTTATTTGGGTTGTTTCCATTTTGGCCTCTCACAAATGAACTTTTATGAGAATTCGTGTACAAGTCACTTTGTTTTCATTTCTATGGGGTAAATATCTATTAGTGGAATGACTGGATCATACAGTGGGTATATGTTTAACTTTTACAAAACAACACACTGTTTTCCAAAGTTGCCATACCATTTTACAAGCCATTCAGCAGTGTATCAGAGTTTCAATTCTTCCAGCTCCTTGTCAATATTTAGTAAGCAGAAGAAAGAAAATAGTAAAGATTGAAGTGAATATCAAAGAAATAAAAAAAAAGGAAGAAAATAATGAAACAGCTAATTCTTTGAAAAGTTCAATAGAAGTGATAAGCCAGATTACCAAGAAAAAGCACAAATTTGTAGCATCAGGAAAATTAGAGATAATAGCACAACAAAAGTCTATATAGATAATACTAAAAAATAATAATAAAGGAATATTATGATAAGTGTATGGTAGTAGGTTTAAAAATTTATATACAAAGGACAAATTTCTTGAAAAACACAAACTAATCTCATTTATGAATAGATGATATGAAGAACTACATATCTATTAAAGAAATCGAATATGTAGTTAAAAACATGTACACAAAGAAAACTCCAGGCTCAATTGACTTCATTTCTGAACTATACCAAATATCTAAAGAAGAAATTACACTAATTATACACAAACTCTTCCAGAAAATTAAAGAGGAATACTTCTACTCTCACAACTCATATTTTGAGACCAAAATCACTCTAATACCAAATTCATTAAAAGACATTACAAGAAAAGAAAACCTCAGTCACCATCCCACATGAACAAAGTTGCAAAAATTATAAATGAAATATATTGAATCTAACAATACATGATAAAGATAATGCATGATGAATGAATAACGTTAATCCCAAGAATGTGGAACTGGTTTAACATATAACATCAAAAAGAAGTCAAAGTTATTCACAACTTTAAAAGAAATAAGGAGAAAATTTAGATGATTATCTCAAAGATGCAGGGAAAAAATGATAAAGTTTAATAGCCATTCATGATCAAACCTCATGATCAAACTAGCAATATGAGGATATGTCCTTCCTGTGATAAAAGCTATCTTCAAATCTCTAGAGCTGACACTCTATATTGATCATGTTCCCTTAAATTTTGGAACAAGATTAATATGTACACAATCACCATTTTTTTCAATACTATCCTGGAGGTGCTAGCCAGGAAGAAAAAGAAATGAAAGGTGAGCCCAAATAAAATCCCAACAGACTATGTTGTAGAAACTGGAAAGCTGTTTCTGAAATTTATATGGAGAAGTAAAGGCCCTACCACAAGACAGTCAATCTAGAAGAACCACAAATATTAGAGAACCCAAACTACCAAATTTGAAGACTTACTATAAAGCTATAGTAATTAAGAGAACACTGTATTCATGTAAGAACAAATAGATAAATAAAACAGGAGACTGTCCAGAAATAGGTCTGTCTGTCTATCTATCTATCTATCATCTATATATGTTCACTTTATCATTTAAAAGATGCCAGTGAAACTCAATGATGTTGAAGCAATTAAATGTGTCAAAATAAGCTTGAATAATCCTGTCTTCCCAGATAGCAAGGAAGCTATAAAAAATCATTAGGGTTATGTCACAAAGGACTCAAGAGTTATACTAACGGGAGATCCCACTGGCAGGAACTATCACCCTTCTAGCATTAATAAACACATTAACATAATTTTATTGAAGTACATTAAATTTATTTAAATCTGTAAATTCACAATGAAAAAAACAAACCTAATTGCTCACTGTTGAGGGATGCTACTGAAACAATTTACTACTTTGAAAACTGATAAATGATTGTAAAATGTTAAGCTTCAATCTGCTTTTCCGAAGTATCCTATACCACACTGTAACCAATAGTAGTTAAGAGGAAATTTCTTTTTTTAATTTTTTTTAACGTTTATTTATTTTTGAGACAGAGAGAGACAGAGCATGAATGGGGGAGGGTCAGAGAGAGGGAGGCACAGAATCCGAAACAGGCTCCAGGCTCTGAGCTGTCAGCACAGAGCCCAACGTGGGGCTCAAACTCACAGACCGCGAGATCATGACCTGAGCTGAAGTCGGCCGCTCAACCGACTGAGCCACCCAGGCGCCCCAAGA
This sequence comes from Herpailurus yagouaroundi, assembly GCF_014898765.1. Lineage (NCBI taxonomy): Eukaryota > Metazoa > Chordata > Mammalia > Carnivora > Felidae > Herpailurus > Herpailurus yagouaroundi. Next base: position 65,867,738 of record NW_024412395.1, on the reverse strand, counting down.
GGAAATTTCTTTTAATACAACTTTTCCAATTAATCTAAGAAGAAGGAATGATAGAATTAAGTTATCCCAACTTGAAACCCTTAATTAATTCATAGATCTAGGCCTTGAACATAAATGGCTGCTAACAGTACAAAGAGAAAGGAAATGAGATATTATATGCCTCTTGATGGAAAGGCATGCCACCGTCTATGAATCAGTCTTGCTAGAGAAATTGAACCTGCAAGATGGCAGCATAAGAAGACCCTGACCTCACCTCCTTCCGTAGACCCACCAATCTCCAGCTACATACACGACAACTTTCTCTGAAAAAGCCCTGAATGCTAGCTGAGCAGTTCCTCCACAACAAAAGATAAAAAGGCCACATCTGCTTGGGAATGAGATACACCATGCAGAGGTGTGGTCTAGCCAAAAACCCCACCTGCGGTATGACAACCGACCTGTGAGAGGGATTCACAAATATGGAGCATATCCCTGAGAAGCAAGCAGTTTGAGCTCCCTAGCCCTTGGGACCTGCACTGGAGAGATGAGCCTCCAAACATCTGGCTTTAAAAATCAATATGGGGGAGCATGGGTGGCTCAGTCAGTTAAATGTCTGATTCTTGATCTCAGCTTGTGTCTTGATCTCAAGGTTGTGATTTCAAGCCCCATGTTGGGTCCTGCACTGGTCATGGAGCCTACTTTAAAAAACACAACACAAAACAAAACATCAACATAGCTTACATCCAGGAGACTCAAAGGGCATTAGGAAATAAGATTCTGTGCCTAAAAGGTTAGTACACAGACTACTTACCCTAAGACCCAGCACAAGTACAGCAGGCTGAAAAGCATGTAGACCATACAGGAAGAAGATCCACTGGCTATTCTTAAAGCATCTTCTGGAAGGGTAGAAGTTTGTTCCAAGTCTCTCCAGGGAAGGAGGTGCTGATCGTTCCCATTTTTATAGTCTCCTATCTTGGCAAGTGTTGGCACTGCCAGGTGCCATTTTTGCACTCTCTCTACCCTGCTAATTCTGCTTGCCTTACCCCTGCAAACTCCTGTGGCCCTGCCCCACTGAAGCCAGTGGGTGGGCGTGCCTGCCCCAACCCCTCCCCTGTGGCCCTATCAAAGCCAGCAGGTACACACAGTTCACAAGGGATACCCTTTGATTGTCTGGCTCTAGTGGCCAGGGGTCCTTGTGTTTTGGGCCCCATGGGACTGAAACAATCGGAGAGCCAATTCTTGGCAGGATGCTGCACAGACAAGTAAAACACACACCCAGTCTTCTTTTGATCACTCCCTTAAGACTGGGAGAGATAGCTGTTTTGCCTAATACATAAAAAACAAAAAACAAAAAACAAGCAAAATGAGGAAACAGGGGAATGTGTTCCAAATGAAAGAACAAGAAAAACTCCCAAAGAAAACTTTAATGAAAAAGTGATAAGTAATTTACCTGATAAAGAGTTCAAAGTTATCATCATAAAGATGCTCACAGATCTTGAGAGATGAATGGATGAACACAGAAAGATCAACAAAGAGAAAATATAAGACAGTGTGAAACATAAGTCATAGAGCTAAAGAATACAATAACTGAACTGAAAAAGACACTATAGGGGTTCAACAGCACTATGGGTGGAACCGAAGAAAGGGCTAGTGATCTGGAATTGAGTGCAGTGGAACTCACCCAAAAAGAGATAAAGAATTTATATATATATAATGTTTATTTATTTTTGAGAGGGAGAGAGACAGAGCATGAGCAGGAGAGGGACAGAGAGAGAGGGAGACAGAGAATCTGAAGCAGGTTCCAGGCTCTGAGCTATCAGCACAGAGCCTGATGCAGGGCTCAAACCCGTGAACCATGAGATCATGACCTGAGCCAAAGATGGATGCTTAACCGACTGAGCCACCCAGGCACCTGGAAAAGAATTTTAAAATATAGATTAAGAGACTGATGGGTAGCTTAAGGGACCTTCTGGGACTCCAATTAAGCAAAACAAACAAACAAACAAACAAAAAAAAAGAAACAAAAGTCATCCAAATTGGAAAAGTAGAGTAAAATTGTCACTATTTGTGAATGACATGATTTTATAGATAGAAAAGGTATTATGCTAAGTGAAACAAGTCAGATGGAGGCACCATATGGGTTCTGCTGGTTTTTATTTATGTTTGAAATGTTTAATAAGAAAAACTGGTGTGCATGGGTGGCTCAGTCAATTGAATGTGTGACTCTTGACTTTGGCCTCAGGTCATGATCTTATGCTTCCTGAGATCAAACCCTGCATCAGGCTCCATGCTGACAGCACAGAAACTGCTTGGGATTCTTTCTCTTCTTCTCTCTGCTCCCCACTCTCCAAATAAATAAATAAACTTAAAAAAAAAAAAAGAACAGCTAAAAAAGCCATTAACAAACTGGAAATATTTGCTACAAATAAGACAAAAGATTAACATCAGCCATATTGAATTAAGAACTGTACATCAAAAGATAAAAAGGATAGAAACAAATCACAATTGGAAGAGGATATTTATTATAATATATATATATATATATATATATATATATATTAACACAATTATCTAGTATGGCTTAAAAATCTTTCACATCCACAGGAGAAAGAAAACCCCTTAGGAAAATGGACAAGAGATTTGAAAATATGATTTCTCAGAAAAGGAAACATGATGCAGAAATCCCATATCTAGGCATATAACCCCTAGAGAATCTCTTCAATGAGTACCATGAGATTTTATATTTATATAAACATTTATATAAATATAATATATAATATATAAATATAGTATCAGTAACATATAATACAAATATATATAACATAAAAATACAATATAAATATTATGTATATAATTTCCATCAAGAGAAATATATGTATATTGTGGTATATTCACACAATGGGATATATCAGTAATGAAATAAAATGTCAGGCAACACAGAGATAAAACTTCTGAAACATAATGCTGAGTGTAAAAAGCACATCACATACAACTGGATACAACAGCATATCAGTTACATTAAAATATTTTTAATGGTATTTATTTCTACCTATATGTATATATGTAGTTTAAGGATATACACCCATGTAGTAAATATATTTAAAAAATATATTTAAAAAATAATGGTTATGATAATCACTAGATTTGGATAGTAGTTCTTTCTGTGAGATAAGGAAGTCTGCTTAAATGAAATTTGGCAAAAGATATAAACTTAAGTTTAAGGAAATTCAGTGAAGATTAAAGCAGGCAAAAAAATAAAAATCCACACCAAGATATATCATAATTAAGTTGCTAAAAGCTATTTCCCACCCCCCAGAATTTTAACAACCAGAGAAAAATGTCACCTTACTTATAGAGGATCACTATTCAAATATAGACAATATCTCATCAGAACTACAGAAACACAATGAAACGGAAAAACAGTTTTCAAGTTCTGGAAAAAATGTCAACTTACAATTCTATATCGAATGAAAACACTGTCATTCAGGAATGAAGGTAAAATAAAGACATTTTTAGAAGAAGGGAAATAAGATGATTCAGTGCCAGAAAATCTGTTATGAAAGAAATACTAAGAGAAGTTCTATAGACTGAAAAAAATGATACTGGAAAAGAAACCTGGAATATCAGAAATTAAAGAGCATTCAAAATGGTAGCTATCTGGGTAAATATAATATGTTAGTCTTCTTCTATTTAGTTATTTAAAATAAAACATGTTACGTTGTCTGAATGGATGTTTGATGTATGTAGATGTAATACATAGGGCAACTATAACAAAGGGTTGGGGGATAAGAAGTCATAGATAGTGGAAAGATGTACATTCCACTTAAAGGGTGAAGTGGAATTGTGAAAAGATAAGTACAGTGTTGTCTAGAACAACCACTAAAAAAATATGTAAAAAGAGGTATAGTAAAAAGTATAGTCATGGACAACAGGAAAACAAAATTTAAAAACGTCATGTATAATAGTACCAAAACAATGAAGTACTTATGTATGAATATGACACAACATATATAAGATCTCTATGCTGAAAACTATAAAAACACTTATGACAGAAATCAAGTATAACCTAAACAGAAAAAGATACTATGTTTATGGATTGGGAGACCAAGATTTGTAGAAGGTTTCTTTTCTCCTTAAAGTGATCTGTAGATTGATTTAATGTACTTCACTAAAATATCTCAGCCTAATTTTTGCAGACAAGCTGATAAAAAAATTTATATGCAAAAGGCAAGCAAATTAAAATAGTCCTAAAATTTTGAGGGAAAAAATTAAGTTGGTAGAATTATACTACCTGATTTCAAGACTGTAAAAAGCTATGCTAATTAACAGTGCAGTACTGGCAAAGAGATAGACACATAAATTGATCAATGGAACAGAAATTAAAAGGCAAGTCACAGACTGAGAGAAAATATTTGCAGATCACATATCTGAAAAATATTTGTATTCAGAGTATATAAATAACTTCTGAAACTTAACAGTAAGAAAATTACCCAATTAAAAATGAGCAAAAAGCTTCAACAGATACTTTACTAAGCAGGATTTACAAGTGGCAGATAGCATATGAAAAGATATTCATCATCATTAACCATCAGGGAAATGCAAATGAAAATCACAATGAGCTAACACTATATCTATTAGAATGACTAAAATAAAAAAATTGCTGATAATACAAAGGTTGCAAGAATGCATAGCAAATGGATCTCTCATGCATTAGTGATGGGAATGAAAAATAATACAGGCACTCTGGAAGCAGTTGGGACAGTACTTTGTTCACTTAAACATACATTTACTATGACTCAACAATCCCTTGTTTACATAAAAAGCTGACTACAAATACTTCTGATTTTTCTATTCATAATCACCCAAACCTGGAAACAACCCAAATCTCCTTCAACTGATGAATGTACACATTTTGTAGAGGTGGGGCTGGTGTTGTCATAATTGTGTGCCTTGTAATAACTATTGGTGTCTTTAAAAAAGTCTTTGAGGGGCGCCTGGGTGGCACAGTCGGTTAAGCGTCCGACTTCAGCCAGGTCACGATCTCGCGGTCCGTGAGTTCGAGCCCCGCGTCGGGCTCTGGGCTGATGGCTCAGAGCCTGGAGCCTGTTTCTGATTCTGTGTCTCCCTCTCTCTCTGCCCCTCCCCCGTTCATGCTCTGTCTCTCTCTGTCCCCAAAAAATAAATAAACGTTAAAAAAAAATTAAAAAAAAAATAAAAAAGTCTTTGAGCTTTAAAAATAGGACCCATGAAGCTTAAGAGTTAAATCTACCTCAGTGGTCCTGAAAGTGGAAGACATCCTCTGCTAAGACAACTCTGTCGCTCCCCAGGTTTCAGAGTCTTGATGAGACTAATCAAATTACATACTCAGGGAGGAAAGATTGTGGACTTTTCTTCTTTAAATTTGAATTAATAATGCCAAAGTAATTTAACTTTTTTGCTTTAAATTTTTCCTGGAAATTTGGTAGCGGGAGGAGATTCATATTGTTCAATTTTTAACAGCCTCACACTTTGACAGTGTATTATTTGGAGAAGTTTTATGCTGCTGTTTGTGTTCCTGGTCTAATCCAGTGAGCCCTAATAGACAACATGAAGTAACAGTATGGGATACATAATAAAGTAAAATTCAATAGGGTTCAGAGTAGTTTTGGAGTTAATTTCTGACTGACTTCAGAGTTTTCTAAAATCATTTTGAACATTATAAAAATTAGTTTGGTTTTTTTTTAGGTATCATATACTGTTTAACAGCAATAGATTTTTCATTTTATTTTTCTAAAATTATGACATAATATTAAGTTTAGAACACTAAATCAGTAACTAGAGATCAAATTCTGAAAGCAATAGAGGTTGTGTCATTATTGGTAAGCATCATTCTAAATCAGTCATTTGACAACACAAAACAGAAGATTTAAGCATTTAAAGCTTTTAAGCAAAAGATTCTATCCAAACTCAGTCTTTCCTCAAATTACTACAGTATTTCTTATCAAAATATTAAATTACCATATACTCCTTTATTTGGTCTCTGGTCACCAACTTGGTAAACTAAGTTCATATTATCAAAAGACTTCTTTTTCTTCTTTGGAGAATAAGCTTAAAAAATGTAATAAAACATTTATTTTTAGTAAGAGTGATGACAGAATTACCCAAGATAGACTATTTTATCAAGCCCAAGGGAGGTGAGCCTTATGCTAATTTGTATGTGGGATTATAGGGAGGTATTGGAGAACATGGAAAGATGTGAAATGGGAAGGTAATAATTCTTGAAATATTATCACTTCAAGTTAAAAGATATACCTGAAGGGACAGAATTTTCTTCTGGTAGAGAGAAAAGCTACACCCAGACAAACTGTAACATGTCATTTCCTATCTGCTGGGATGCATACCAATGTAGCTACTGGCTAGAGACCCACTGGGCCACAGTTACTATTGCATTCTTGGATGTGCTTCCCAGCCTGGCACAGGCAACTGTATATATATTACTCCTTTGTGATAGAGGTAATTATAGTTCTTCTTTTTAACCACGTAAGGAGGGCAAAGCCTCCTCACATAATGGGTACTCAATGGGTTTTCATTAGAGATGTAAATGTGAGAGTGATCTGTCTGCCCACTGGAGCAAATTTCACCTAATATTCCCTTCCTCTTTCATTCTCTCTCTGTCCCTCTGGAAGTTGTCTACTTGGTGGAAGATGACAATATTATTTGGAAGTATAATTGTTTGTTTTGTAAGATAGATATTCGCGTCAATTGATAATATAAATTGGATTCATTTATAACTTCTTAATGTATTTTATCTTTATTTTTCGAGAGAGAGAGAGAGAGAGAATGCACATGAGGGTGAGGAGGGGCACATGGAGAGGGAGATGGAGAGAGAGAATCTTAAGCAGGCTCCCTGCTCAGCACAGAGTCCAATCTAGGGCTTGAGCTCACAATAGTCAGATAATGACCTGAGCCCAAATCAAGAGCCAGATGCTTAACCAACTGAGCCACTCAAGCACCCCCTTTACATCTTCTTCAAAAGGGAATTTGAGGTAACAAATGTTTAAAATGTCTACCTGGAACTCTTTTCCTATTTAGAAAGTTAACAGTTGAGTTTGTAGGAATGTATATAGTTACTAAAGTGATTTCTTTTCTGAAGCATGAGATTGTTTTCATTATTTTGATGAGCTGAATAAATTGAGTCTATTTAGCAAATATATATTTTATACACACACACACATGCATACATACATAAATACAGTACTATCTGCTCTGTGAAAACAAAAGTGGGAGATATGATATTATGGGTGATTAAGACAGTGGGAAGTATGTAATAAGTGTATTGAGAATAATGCAAAGTACTATAAGGGATTCAAAGAAGAAGGATCTTCCAATTAGGGCTGTTAAGAAAGACTTTGTGGGGGGCGCCTGGGTGGCTCAGTCAGTTAAGCATCCGACTTCGACTCAGGTCATGATCTCACGGTCTGTGAGTTCGAGCCCTGCGTCGGGCTCTGTGCTGACAGCTCAGAGCCTGGAGCCTGTTTCAGATTCTGTGTCTCCCTCTCTCTCTGGCCCTCCCCCGTTCAGGCTTTGTCTCTCTCTGTCTCAAAAATAAATAAATGTTAAAAAAAAAAAAAAAAGAAAGAAAGACTTTGTGGAATGTCACTTACAGTGGGGCTTAAAGAATTGTGGATTGGGATAGATGGACACTGAGCACATCACTCCAGGCTAAGAAAATTGGACAGAGAGGTACAGAAGTAAGGAAAGGACCTTGTGTGTTAGGAATGGTCAGTAGTCTCATTTGATTGGACAATGAAATAAATTGAGTAGTTACTATAGACTTTTGAGATCTTTGTGAGAATTTAGGAGTACTATTTTTGTTTTTAGATCATGAACTGTAGCTCAAAGAGGTTAAGTAATTTGTCCAAGCTATTTGAATGGATAGATTATTATGGTAAAGCAGTTTGGTAAAGATTATGGACTTTAGCAGTTTAGCTCTAGAGCCTAAGTACATCACCCCTAGATCATAGCTGCCTTCTTCAAGGAGGTGGTATGAAATAAAGCTTAAAATTTAGGTTTGAGTTGGGCTCTAGGTAGTGATGAATGGTTGCCTCAAAAGTCTGAGCTTCAGTTAAGAGGTGATGGAGATCTTTATGTTTTGGGAGCAGAAGAAAGCCTCAGAACAGATTTAAAGTGTAATTAGTAGCAGTTTGAAAATATATTTGAAGTAGGTTTGAAAAAAGAGGCAACGAAAACTAGTTAGTAATCTACTGGAGTGACATAAGGAGGCTTTCATCTAGAAAAAGGATTGATAGGACGGAGGATGATCTTGTTCTTTCCTGATACCACATAGGATAATTAAAGCAAATCTACATTTTTGCATTCTGGCTATGAAATTGTAGTTAACATCATTAATTTAATTTAACAAATTTAATGTATTTTATGAGCTTAAAGAAAGCTGGTAGAGATTGGGCATAGCAAAGTCATGACTGGATATCCCTCCTTTAAACTCTTCATTTCCTTCTTTTGTCTTTTCTTCCTTACGCTCCCTTCTTCTCCACTTCCTCCTTCTTTATTCCCCGACCTCCTGCCTGCCCCCCCCCCCCACCTTCTTCTGGTACTGTCTATTCATTATGGCTGGGAAAATAGTAGAATACCATGTTGGTTCTAAAATAGCAATTATCTTACATGCAAGTTTTTAAAGTTTCAGTAGCAAAAAATACATTATTTTTAGTATAGGGAAGTCAGAGCTACAGTATAGGCAAGCTTGCTTACTAGACCACTTGATAAGATTATTTTACTTTGTTTTAATTTTTACATATATATCTATTTTTCCACTTGAACCGTAATAGAAAAACGCCTAGAACTGTGCCTAACACAAAGCAGATAGCAATTGTAAGCAATCAGAGTTTTATGAAAGGATTTTTACGTAAATAAGTAGATAAGCATTTTCTACATAGCTCCATCAGCTTTTTAATATTCTCACATTCACTATATGTTCCATCTTGTCCTCTGTAATGAAATGTGTTGTTTCTCATCTCTTCTCTTTTAAAGCCATTTTCTTGCATTTTTTGTAAATGATAAGCCATTTTTTTCTCTAGAAGGGCTTGTTTCTAAAATATTAAGATATATAAAATTAATGTCAGCTTTCTGTTTAAAAATGCAAAACAAACATTTAAAATGTGAGAGTATATGTTGGAAATCAACAGTCACTCCTGTCTTAAGCTTCTGGGCTAATATTGACCCTCGACGTACCAGAAAGAAAATAACTGCACAGAGAAAGAACCCTAGAGAATCTCCACGGGTTCCCTAGAGTATTTAGCAAGAGAATGGATCAGTACAGGTATGCGAGGAAACAAACAAAGGCCATCCTAAAGGATTAGAGAGAAAAGTGCTTGGTACCTGTCTATCATGCCTATTTTCACCATCCACTCCAGAAAAACGTCTTAAGTCACAGGGCATTGGGTAGAGTACTAAAATGGGTCTTGGTTCAGTAGTGAGGAATAACTAGTATAAGATTAAACATGGCTCTGGTCCCATCTAACAAATCTTAAAAAGCAAGACTTAAAACAAACTGTTTCCAAAGAAATTATCTACATTCAAGAAAAAAGTTAAAGGATATTTAGAAGGATATGAAAATATTCAGCATCCAAAAAGTAAAATTCATATCTGACATCTAATCAAAAAGCACCAAGCATATAAAGAAGCAGGGAAATATGATCCATAAAATGAGTCAATCAATCAATTAAAATTGACCCGTAAATGATACAAATGCTAGAATTAAAGGTAATAATATTAAAGCATAACTGTATTCCATATATTTACAAGGTAAGGAAAAGATATGGAAGATATAAAAAGGACCAAAATCATTTTTTTAAATGTATGAGATGAGTAATATAAGATATGCATTAATAGCAGAATAGACATTGCGGAAGAGATTAATTAAAGTGCATTAAGGAAAAGAAACCATCCAAAAGGAAAGATTGAGAGAAAAAAGCTACAAAGTGAAAAGAGTATATGTGAGGTGTGGAACATCAAGCAACCTAATTAATATATGCCTGTACAGAGGAGAGAAGGGACAAAAGAAATATTTGATAATAATGTCCATTATCACTTTTTCTAGTCTAGGTTATAACAGGGGTTATAAGTCAGTGCAATCAGGCAAGAAAATTAAAAAGCATCCAAAGAAAAGAAATAAAACTACCTTTATTTATAGGCAACATAATCATTTATGTAGAATGTCAATTGGCATCTAGAAATAAATTACTAGAATGATTTTGTCAATGCAGACTAAAAAATTTGCTTTTCTAGATACTAACACCAAATCATCATAATTTAAAATTAAAAATACCAATTATAACTGCATAAAAATTATGAAATACCTAGGGATGAATCTATCAAAAGATGTGTAAGACCTGAAAACTGCAAAAACTAAGGAAACCTAAATAATTGGAGAGAAATATTTGGTCCACAAGTTGGAAGACTCAATATTATCAAGAGATCAACTGTGCTCAAACTGACCAATAGAATCAACATAATGTTAATCTAAATCTCAGTAAGATTTCTTGGTAGAAACTTAAAAGCAGATTCCAAAATTTATACAGAAATGTGAAGGATTTAGATTAGCCAAAACAACTTTAAAATGGTAGAACAAACTTAAAAGGTTAGCACTACTGATTTAAAGAACTATAAAAGGTACAGTAATCAAAGCAGTGTAATAGACAGTATTAGAGTAGAAAAGAATAGAAGAAAATAGAAGAAAAGAATACAAAAATACACTATACAACTGATTTTTGACAAAGATACAAAGGCAAATCTTTTAAAGATTTCCATAATTGTAATTTAAGCACATACATTGGAATAAAATGTATGTCAATGTAAAATGGTGTCAATCTGAAAAAAATATTAAAATATTAAGAAGGATACACCAATGAATTGAAAACTTCTATTAAAACACAATTCAAGAGAAACAATTTAGAATAACTCATTGGAAATATCAATAATTGAGATCTCTCTCTGCCATGAACATGGCTCAAGCTTCCTGTGTTGTCACCATGTCTACCATCAGCGGTAGTGTCTAAAAGCACTTCCAGTGCCAGAACTTGTCCCATTGCACTGGTTGCCACGAAAATTGGTCAGGACTCCTTGAATAGTAATTGGCATGAGGCAAAAAGGGGAGACCTGGGACATTCTGTTGCTCTACAAACCAGATACTTTCAGAAATGTCTGGAAGCAAACAAAAAGGTCAGTTTGGTGAGAATTCCCATTGCAAAAAAGTGATTATTAGAAAATAATAATTACAACAAAGTGGGATAAGCTGAGGTCACCATATGAACCTTGAAAATACTATAGGTATATGTACCAAAGTAGAATAAAAGATTATCATACATATTTAAATTTACATTAATAAAAATATTACATAGCAGTATATATCAATATAACCAAATTATGTATATCTTATACTACATCTAGTTTGTCAACCATAAGCTACTGAGGGGCGCCTGGGTGGCTCAGTTGATTAAGTGTCCAACTCTTGATTTTGGCTCAGGTCATAATCCCAGGGTTGTGGGATCAAGCCCTGTGCTGGGCTGTGCACTGAGTGTGGAGCCTGCTGAAGATTTTCTCCCTCTCTCTCTCTCTCTCTCTCTCTCTCTCTCTCAAGATTCTCTCTCTCTCTTTCTCTCCCTCTGCCCTTCCCCTGCTTTCTCTCTCTCTCTTAAAAATAAATAAATAAAAATAAAAACCAATAAGCTTTGAAATTACTTGTAATTTTAGACAACCATTAATCCACATGGAGAGTTGTCAATGTTCTTTTATTAAACGAAAAAGCAATCTACAAAACACCCTGTAAGGTGTAATAACATGAATTTATTTATTGTAATAAATTTTCATAGAAATATCACACAATGTGTGCATGTACCATACAATAGGTGGTGCTAGGATTACACATAATTTCTTTCTGTTTACACTGGTTTACATTCTAAATCATAAAATATTATGTATCATTTAAAATAAAAAATAGTTACTCTAAAAAAATTAGCTGGTAGGGAAATATTGAGAACTTTTTCCAAGAAATTCTGAGAGTAAGAAAAATCAGTTTATCATTTTTTTCCTAGAACAATTACTAGTTTACATCGTGAGATAAAGTCAAAAGCAGTTGTATCAAATAATAAGGCAGCACTTTTTTGATTATAGCCAGAATATAATATAGCCAAAATATATCCGTAGCTTTCAGTTTTGTATAATGCATATCATTTGGGGTAACTGGTCCATTGTTATCTCCCAAAGTGTACTTTCAAATACCAAAACTAGCAAAAGCTTCTCCTCAAACAGTCCCAGTTACAGGTTTTAAAGCTCACCCCACCTTCCTATCACTCTCTTCTCTGCTGCGACGCCGTTGTTCCTCTATCCTAGCTTCTCTTTTAACATCTTCTCCAATCCTCATCAGAAGTAGCATCTCTTTTGTCTTCCATTCCTAGGGAGCACGGAGTTACATACTCAGTACACGCTCACAATAAACCTTTGTATTTTGCCCACCACCAGCAAGCAAATTAGAACACGTCAGGGGCCCAACAGACATCAGATCAAGCATAATGAAAGTCATACATTGGGTTTAGGATGGGCTTTCCTTACTGCAGTCCTATTAACAATGCAAGATGGTTATTTTTTACTAAAGCTGAATTAAAAATCTCCCCCCCCCAACAATGAAGACTTTAGGGGAGTTAAATAGTGTCTAGTAACTTTCACAATCATCTCTTTAAGAGCAGGTATTGTTTCATATACATAGTTTGCGCTATCAGCCTCATTATTTTATGTAACAACTTGTATATTATAGCTGTGAAGAAAGATTAATGGGGATATATGATTCAGACCTGAAATGACTTCAGGAACTATGATGGACAACTAGTTAAAAATGAAACAGTTATATACAGTTTTTCTTTCAATATTTTAAATTTGTTCTCTCACCTCTTCAATTTTTCTACGAAGACTAAGTTTTCTTCTTGTGTGTTCTCGCTGTCGTCTTTCTTCTCTATCCATTCGGAGCAGGTGTTGCTCTTCTGCTGTACGCTCAAGTTCTAATTCCCTACTTATCATATCCAAATATCTAAGTAAAAGTGCAAATACAAGTAAAGGTGTATTGGCTGTTTCCCTTATGATGGCTTCATCTGCTTTCATATTCCCAAACCACCCTCTGGCTTGGTTTTTGTTTCTTAAACTACAAGAATTTTATTGACTTTCTATCAGCTCTGTTCATAGACCTTCAAGCCAGCATGATCTCATGGTTCCTGAGATCGAGCCCCACTTGGGCTCTACCGGAGTCTCTCCCTCTCTCTCCCCCTCTCTCTTTGCCCCTACTCTGCTCACGCTCTCTCAAAATAAGTAAACAAACATGAAAAAACAGGAAGCATGTGCTAAAGATACTTTCCCTCATCTCCTACAATAGGAAAGATTTTGGATCTGATTCATTCTTCAGTTATCAGCTTGGATTACCTTTTGGATTCCCAGAAACCCTGTCTTCTCTGGTAGAAATTCCTCTTCATACCTTTGCCACCATAATTTCCCAATTCCTGTACCTCTTGGTCTCCTTTCCTCTCCATAGTGGGGACAGTAGTGGAGTTAAATAGTGTCTTGTTATCTAAAAAAATTCCTACTTTCAATTCTTTCTAGTATCTTCTTCCATATTTGGGTCTACAGTATATACATAAAATATGCATTAACTTCAATCTTACCTGTTCCTTATTAATTGTTCCTGGTCCTTAATAGATTGGGTGTCTTCCTGTAACAACCAATTTTGGAACCGTGCAACATCAGAACGTCTAGGTATTTGATTGTTTTCCTGTAGTTTATTTACTTGCTTTGCAAGCATTTCCTATTGAAAAAAGTATGTAATATATACACACATAGACATATATGTACATAAATGTGAATATAGATATACATATATATATATAAAATCTTTTTATATTATATTATATTAGTACTTTGTGAATAGCTACTTCTGTTTAATTGCATTTGAACCTATTATAGACATGGACAACTGACCCAAAATAAAGATGTCTTCCTCTGAAAATAAATGATAAATATTTCATCATATTTTTCTACCTATTCTGAAAAAGTTAAGTGAAAATGAGAAAGAAGGGGAAGAGAAGCTCTAGGTATAGGAGAGAAATTGGGGAAAATATAGAACATTTAATAGTATAGGGAAGTCATTATCATTCTTTTAAAACTCTTAACCTTTGAACATAAATTTGTGAAAGTACACATACACATACATTTCTCATTTTTATCCAACTCACTCGAGCCTAAAACCCGAGTTCACTCATGCACATGTGCATGTGCGCGCACACTCTCACACAAACTTTGAGTCAAAAATTGAAAGGAAGTCACTATCTATACCCACTTATTCTACATCAAGGCATTCCACTTCACCTTTAATAACATTTTTTATTGAATGAACACAGCTGCATGTGTGTGGGTACACATACACAATGTACGTGTTTTTTGAGTCACCTGTAGGACATTATAACTATCATATACTTCCTCTCCTGTTATTCCCACTGTTTTGGGGGTTACGGATGAAGAATCTTGCTAGCCCAATAGACTCTTCCTATTGGTCCTCGCTCAGGTAGAAGTGACATGTCCGAGTTGCTAAATTATTGCTAAATTATGTAAGCTACCACAGGCATATTAATAGATGACTTGGTCCCTTTTTTTTTTAGCTCAATATAGCAACTGTGTTGGTAACAAAATATTATTTATTCCTCTTCTAAATTTTATTTGGAAAAAGTAGTTTGTCAAAATTAAAGGTAAAAATATTAAAAGAAAATATTTTGCATACAAAGAAAGCTTTCTTCCAAACCCTAGGTAAAGAAACCATATTAAGTATTTAACTTACTTGATCTCTCATATAGTTTCTTTCAAAGTCTAATTTTAAACTGGTAAGATATTGCCTGTACTTATTCAATTCCCTCAAGGTACATACAATCTAAAAAACAAAACAAAATAATAACAACAAAAATATATGAATACAAATATTTAAAAATCATTAACAATTACTTTCTAGAGGAAAAAACAGTAATGGAATACCATTTGATAATATTTCAGTATTAAGAGTAATAAAATGCTAACAATTTTGCAAGCAGGATCTCTCTATAATTTTTAACCCAGAGGAAATATCTTTTCCAAACCATTACTTTATTAATATGCATTATGCCATGATAGAGGATTTAGTACCCACAACTGGAGTTATTAAAAGACCAATGTAATAAAAATGTTCAGCCCCAGTAAGAATATAGTCCATCAATATTCCATCAGACTGATTTTGCTAGGTTCCTATTTTGTCTCAAGTTTTTAAAAAGTGCATGGGACATAATCCTTGACAAGCATATAGTGACATTAGAGGCAGAGAAAGAGGACTATGATACAATTGGGAAAATTACTTTTACCTCCCCAAATTATTTGGTAATCATCTTTTGATGTTATAAAGAAAAAACGTGAGGGAAGAGTAGTTTCATTTAGAAAAAAGCGATTGTCTGATTTCCTTTGACCCAAATACTGAGTAATTTATGAAATTTCCCATTAAGTATTTCTTCTGACCAAATTAAAGGTGATACAGATCTCCCCACCCCCCCACCGTAAGGTACAGAAGCAAGCCTTATCAAGTCTTAGAAATTTGCAATGATTAAAAAGAATTAATCTTCAACCCACTTTATTATTGCTGGTGATATAGCCACCCTTCTTTAATCTTCTCAGGATATCTTTGCGCTTATAGTATGCTCTTAAATGTGGATCATGGAGACTTTTATATTGGTTTTCCAAAAGTCGACAGTAAGGATCAGCCAGGTTAAAACCGTAAGAAGGTCGAAAAAGCTGCACACACAGATTTAAAAATATTATAAAGGTAAAACTAATGAAATTCACTTTTAAATGTTAACCTATCAAAATGACTACACTGTTCATCGAAAATAAAGCATGCATGAAGAATCTGGTGTGGAGTAAAATCAGCAACAGAAAAGACTTGGATTAGGCAACATAAATTTATTATCTCTCCCTCTTTTCTCCACATGATCCTATTCTAAAAACCTACTCTCATTCAATTAATTCCTTCTCTGATCTCCATCAGTCCTTGGCCCTGAGCCAGAGAAGAAAGAAGGGAAAGAAAAGAAAGGGAATAGGATAAGATTTGTTTTAATGTATAAAGAAAGCTAAAACTTTCTTTTCCTCCTCCCTCTTCCAGGTCAACATACTCACTTCATTTAAAGCATAAAGACACAATATTATGATTATATATCAATAAACTGAAAATGAAGAAAATAGAAGTCTTTTATGAAGATTCATGGAAACAGCTTTTTTGTTTTTAATTTTTATTTTTTGTTATGAAATTTATTGTCAAATTGGTTTCCATACAACACCCAGTGCTCATCCCAACAGGTGCCCTCCTCAATACCCATCACCCACCCCCCCATAAACCCTCAGTTTGTCCTCAGTTTTTAGGAGTCTCTTATGTTTTGGCTCCCTCCCTCTCTAACCATTTTTTTTTCTTCCCCTCCCCAATGGTCTTCTGTTAAGTTTCTCAGGATCCACATAGGAGTGAAAACATATGGAATCTGTCCTTCTCTGTATGACTTATTTCACTTAGCATAATGCTCTCCAGAAACAGCTTTAACAAAAATAGTAGAAGTAAAAATCAGATTTTAAAGATAATGGATTAAAGAGTTATTTTGTATTGGGGGGTCTTATCTAAAGCAAGAAACCCAACGATACCTGAATGCTACAGTTAGGAAAAAAATCAAGGTCTTACAAATTTCAACATATTGAAAAACCAATTATAAAAGATATTGATAATGTGGTACCTGGGTGGCTCAGTCGTTAAGGGTCTGACTTAGGCTCAGGTCATGATCTCATGGTCTGTGAGTTCAAGCCCCGCATTGGGCTCTGTGCTAACAGTGCACAGCCTGCTTCAGATTCTCTATCTCCCTCCTCTCTCTCTGCCCCCCCGCCCCCCCAGCCAATGACTCATACTTGCTACCTTTCTCTCTTTCTTTCTCAAAAATAAATAAATAAACGTCAAAAAATAGATCTTGATAAGACTGAAGTTTCTTCATATGTGTAAAGACCAAATACCACCTTATACAATAATCATTAGCATATAAAGAAGGAAAATATCAGCTAACAGTCATGTTTCTCTGTTACTTTAGAGAAAACAGATGAATTATCTACTTTCATTTATAAATTACATTACCAGAGTGAGGTGGATTGTTTTGTGTGTGAGTTCTTAGTCCATTTTTCAATGGCAGGGTGGGATAATGGGTTATGGGGGAATTTCTCAAAGGGAAAAAGCGGAGGATATAAGTGGGTGTGGAAGTGGTCCTAATATTGCCTTTGCATTCTTTCTTTCTGCTTTCCTTTAAGTTTTCTTGCCCAGAAAAATGGAAGTTCTAGTCTAAAGTACAGTCAAAGCAGCAGCTGTCTCAAGTGAAAGGCAACTGGAATGTGCGTAAGATGTGGGACCCTGAGAGCGCCTGTGCTGCTTGAGGGCCTTCAGTTCAACTGATAAAACCCCACACACTGTGCACCAACCCAGATCTGCCTGCAGGCACCAATTTGTGACCTCTGTGTTCAGTCTGGCAGTAGCCACCTCAGTCAGATTCCAAACACTACCGAGCCTGGCCGGGTGGGACCCTATAAAGAACTCCCTTAAGGTAGGCGGGAGGATGTTTCATATGTGGGCAAAGGGGCAGGCTGCGGGAACCTGATAGGATGCTAGCTTTCCTTTTCCCTTTAAAAGCCTCCTTGATAAGTTTTTGACCTCTTGTTTGACACCAGGCTTCAATTTCTTCCAAGGCCCTAAATTATAAAGCACAATTCCCCAGTTACCAATGCTTCTCTGAGGAGGCAAAGAAAAGAATCCCATTGGACAATGTTTTGAATTCAGTAAGACCAGATATAAAGACCATATCTTTCCTGTAAGGGGAACAATCAACAATCATGAGTCAAGGAGTGGACCGATTATATTTTTCTAAGATACTGACATCTTTTTTTAAAGATGTTAACATCTAAGAGATGTTGAACGTTAACGGTGATGACAGTATATTTCTCAAGACCAAACTTGGGCTACTGACCTGTAAACAAAGAACATCTTTTAGACATATCCATTCATTGGAGCCAACGTAAGCATTCTGTTGTCAATTAAAGTGATTAGTTTTCCCTTAAATACACACACACACACACACACACACACACACACACACAAACTAAAAGTATAAACATAAAGCACCACTTTATGGAGGAGATTGTACTGAAAGAAAAGAAAGGGAAAGTCATTCTCCAGGGAAACAGTCTGGTGCCTAATTATGATTAAATGAAGATAGTTTGGGGGAAATGAATATAATAAAGAATAGAGAGGACACATTTTAAAAAAAGTAATTGACAAGTGAATTACTATTTGACAGAAATGGTAATTTGGCAAACAATATATTTGAATAAGCAAACAATAGACAGGGCTAAGTTTACACTTAGCCTTCGGAAGGGATATTAGAGGTTTCAAGCATGTTTTAGGAAAGCTAGTTTGTTTGGATGTGACTAAGTCTAACAGTGCGAGGTGGCATAGTTAGTTCTAATAGAACAAATTTGTTTTTAAAAAGAAAAATTAGATATTTTCCAGAAAAAAACATACTTTTTTTTTAAGTTCATTTATTTTGAGAGAGGGAGAGAGAAAGCATGAGCAAGGAGGGCCAGAGAGAGAGGGAGAGAAAGAATCCCTAGCAGGGTCCACATTGTCAGCACAGAACCTAATGTGGGCGTCAAATCCATGAACCTGTGAGATCATGACCTGAGCCAAAGCTGGACGTTTAACAATTGAACCAGCCAGATACCCCCAAACAAAACTTACTTTAAGAAATCATGTTTATTAGGATCAGTAAGGTTAAAGCTGTTTATTAGGCAAGTATCAAATACCAAGAGACCTTATTCATTTTTTTAAAATTATTTTGAAAGAGAGAGAGAGAGAAAGAGTGAGAGAGAGAGAGAGAGAGAGAGAGAGAGAATCATGAAGTGGGAGAGGCAGAAAGAGAAGGAGAGAGAGAATCCCAAACAAGCTCTTGCTGTCAGCACAGAGCCAGATGCAGGGCTTGAACTCACCACTTGTGAGATCATGACCTGAGCTGAAACCAAGAGTTGGACACTTAACCAACTGAGGCACCCAGGTTCCCCCCCCTTTTTTTGGGGGGGGGAGGCTTATTTCTGATGACATCATAGATAGAAGAAGGGCACGGGGTCACTCAGAATTCTTTCTCACAATTTTTTTTTTCAATATTGATCAAAGAACCACTGAAAAAGAATGCACTGAACTTTCTTCAGCATTAGTTACTGGGTCAAAGGCTGGGGAGGTTTGAGGGTAGAAGTATGGAGGACTAAAAATATGAAAGAGTTTGAGAGAAGCATACTATACCCCAGCATGATTTAAATTATAAACATAAAATTATACTGTTGAGTGAAACTATATAAACCAAGAGCAATGCAAATTTTAAGGAAATATAAGCTAATTGGGGGCTATCATACTTCAGAAAGAATCTTGAAAGATGGTTCAAATTCATAGATTGGGCAGAAGAAGAAAGAACATGCCAGGTTTGGCAGACAAGGCACAGAACAAAGGAACAAAGGCACAGAAATACTAACGTAGTATGTGTGAGTAGGCATAAAAGACCCCAACTGTAAAAAGCTGAGGCTTTGGATTGGAGGAAAAAACTGGATGAGGAAGTTGGGGCAAATCATGCAGTCATTAGTTAAAACTGAACATGTTAACTCATTTCAACTTCATTTCTTTCTCACTTAGTATATGAAATAGAACGCAACTCAAAATAAAATAGTAGAAAAGTGTTCTGTAATTAGAGTTTTGTCCAAGTTATTATTGGTTAAAATCATAAACAATCCCTGATAGCCTTCCCCCTCTCAACCAAATATGTTTGCAATAAAACCTCACTAAATAAGTAGATGTAAAGTGATAGTATAAAGACATGTTAATATGGTTCCATAAATTATAAATTAAGACAGAGCTAAGAATCTTTCTAGCCCACGATTCTGTTCAAACTATACAGATGAAGTTGCCTGATAGGCATCCTAAGCAATATCTTAGGTTAGATATGGGGTTGGTTATCTTTTTCGTCTGTGTATCAGTGCAGATTCCCTTAATGGACTTTGTATGATGTAGTTCCTGTATCTAACAGCAAGTAGAAAAGGGCAAAGAAAACCAATGTAAGACAATTAAAAATTACTTTACCTTTTCACCTAACTTCGTAGTATAGTATAAAGTATTGCTTCCTGGGATCATAGGCAACTTGACCCCAAGAGGCAGATCCAGTAGTTGACCCGCTCCGACCCCTGGAAAGTGGGTTTTGTGCACGCCCTGTCAGATGCAATTGGGAGAGTTTGGTCTTTCCTTTTAGGTATTAGGCCAGTGTACTCCTACTCCAACCAAATGAACTCCTACGGTCAAGTTCGAAGGGTCCCGACCTACCAGACAGCCCTGTAGACCTCCCGCTCCCCGGGACACCGCCCGCTCTTCGCCCCCAGCGCCACAGCCAGGTGTGGCCACCGCAACCCGAGCCACCACCACCGGCTGCGCCGCACGAGGGCGCCAGAAGCGGGCGGTTAGGAATCGCGAGACCGGTCGGTGGCTATCCCTGCCCCCTCTCCACAGGGCCGGAAGCCCGGGCGAAGGACCACGACGCCGGGCTGCCTGCTACTCACGTCTCCGCATTGCTGGCTCTCCGAGGCTAGGCCACTGGTGGCCGTCTTGGTGGCAGCGACGTTGGCAGCCTTAGAACAGGCGCTGAGGTACAGCTCCATCGCCAGCCCCGGGCCCTTCTACCCTCAGCCGCCCTCTCCTCTGTCCTTCCTTCGCACCCCTTTCCCCGTCGTTGTCCCTCCGTCGCCACTGGATCCAGAATGGTCAGTACCCCGCGTCCGCGAGGCCCCACCCTCGTGGCGTTCGAGGCTCCCAACTTGGAAGCGACAGAAAGGTGGAGCCCTCCCCGAGGTGCTTGCGGCGTGAGCGTCCCAGGCTCCGGGAAGTCCGTCCCAGGGGCCTGGTCTGAGAGTCACGTCAGTGTACCATTTCTGTCTCAAACCAGTACCCCTCAGTCATACCAAACAAAAATCCAAACTTTGAAAGCTGTCTAATTTCTCCTGGCCTCCAAGAAGCTATGGTTTGGCCCGGGTTGAGGGAGGGGGGGAGTTAGTGGGGGTGGGGGTGGGGGAGGGGAAGTGGAGTAACAGGGCAAAACACAAAATCCAGGAGTGATTGTACAGCCCACTGTAGGGACAGAGGCCTGGTTTTCTATATGTGCCTCCTTACAGACACTGTGATCGCACTCCATCCCCAGGTTCCCACTCCAGGTTCACATAAGATCCTTTGACTTCCTTTGACGCTCACTGCCTTTCTCCTGTCCTCCCTCTAGTCTCCTCCTTTCTTTCTAGCTCTCTTCCCTCACTCTCCTACTCCCTCCTTCTTTCTGACTCCCTTGCTTTCTCCATGATCCCTCTCTCTCCTCCCGTCAACCATCCAGCCAGAATTTATAAAATACCTGACTCCTTGGGCCCATCATTGAGTGGAGCACTGGGGATATGGCAGTGAGTGAAATTTGGCCCCTTCCTTCAAGGAGCTAACCAGACTAGAAGTACTTTGAAGGCCCAGACTGTATCTGATTTGTCAGCAATGTGGATTTAGACCTTTAATATTCTTTAACCCACTGTTGTTCTTTCTTATTTCTGGGCTATTTAGTAATAATACCTACTATTTACTAACGTACTAACTCTAGGTACTGTGCTAAACACTCGCCACATTTAATCTTTCTAACAGCCTTCCCCATAGTTGCCTCTTTTTTCCGCAAAGGTTAAAGAAGAATTATAATTACTATTTAATAATGGCCCCAGAGGCAGTTTCTTAATCAATACACTAGTTTTACATCTGTTCTATTTGTTTTATGGGCACTCATATACAAAGTACTCCTAAATTTGAACTCTGATTTTAAGATATAGTCCACTGCCCCTCTCCACATAGATGTCTCACAATCGTCTCAAATTCCACGTACTCAAATCTCAACCCCTCCCTTTACCAAAACAGGACAAAGTCAATGTCCTATTTTTCCTGCATTTCCCATCTCAGTGACGATATCAGTATCTACCCAAGCCAGAAACTGAGAAATAGTACTAGATACTTAACTTTCCCCATATTCCCCACATTCAGTTGTTCTCGTAGTCCTAATGATTTTATCACTGAAATTAATTGGACCTGTCCTATCCACCTGTACACTACTCCCTCAGTTAAGCCACTCATCATTCTTTTGTCTGTGTGATCGCCACAGCCTTATCTCTCTGCCACCTTTACCCCAGCAATCCATCTTTTATCAAAGTGCTATCTGATGCCATCTCTCTCCCCTGTAGTAAATCTCCAATTGCCCTAAGACTTAACAAAGCATATAACAGCCTCTGTGACTTGGCCCTGTGGTAGTTTTCTCTTGCTGCTGTAACAAATTACCACAATCTTTGTGGCTTAAAACAATACAAAGGTATTATCTTACAATAATTGAGGTCAGCAGCGTGAAATGAATCTCATTCTGCTGAAAACAAGGTGTTGGCAAGGCTGCATTCTTCTGGAGGCTGTTGGACACAATCTACGACCTACCTCTTTTTGGTTTCTAGAAGCTTTCCCTTTCTCCCACTTCAAATCCAGCACGTAGCATCTTCAATTGTCTCTCTGATTCAGACCTCTGCCTCCCTCTCTATAATTAAAAATATGTTAATTATATTAGGCTCATCTAGATGACCTACAATAATTTCTTTATTTTAAGGTCAGCTGATTAGCAACCCTATTTCCATTAGCAATCTTAATTCCTCATTGCCATGAAACACATATTCACAGGTCTTGGAATTCACAGTCACAGGACTGCTTAAGTGTCATCATCTCTACGAAGTTTTTCTGACATTCTAAGCTTTGGCCAAATTTGCTTCCTCTGTGCTTTCCTCCATTTTAGCACTTTTCATATTACATCAAAAATATCTCTTTACCTATCAGTCTCCCTTTAAGGGAATGGAAACTCCTTGGAAGCAGCTATTGGTTTATTCACACACTTATTTATGCACAACACTTAGTATAGTGCCTAGCAAGCATTTAGTGAGCCCCCAGTATATTTTTGTTGTCTTGACTTAGGCATACATGAATGAGAACCCATCAAAGCGTTTTTTTTTTTTTTAAATGTTTATTTATTTTTGAGACAGAGAGAGACAGAGCATGAACGGGGGAGGAGCAGAGAGAGAGGGAGACACAGAATCCGAAGCAGGCTCCAGGCTCTGAGCTGTCAGCACAGAGCCCTACGCGGAGCTCGAACTCAGGGACCATGAGATCGTGACCTGAGCCGAAGTCGGGCGCTTAACCAGGCGCCCCCCCGCCCCCATCAAAGCGTTTTAAGCAAATTCTCAATTTAGAAGATTATTCTGGCGACAATATGGAGGATGGATTTCTGGGGTTAGAAGGCCTGAGAGATTTCACTATGCGTAGTTACATAGGCAAGAAACACTGAAGTCCTGAAATAAGGAATCTACAAGAATAAAGGGGAAAGAATGGATTTGAGGCAGCATTGTAATAACTTTGGTTTCTTCCTCATCTCACCTACTTTAAAAACAATAGAGTTGGAGGGATGATTGTTATGGTGAAGCTGACAAGAGTAGATAATCTTGAATTTTAGAGAAGAACCGTTAAATCAGAAAAGTAAATTAATTCCCCCCAAAAACCCATCCAACAGGTTAAGTTCTTTTTATATGGAAAGCAGTTAGAAAGTAAGAATAGAGAAGAGAAAGCCCATGATAATTATGTTTGAAGAAGAATTTGTTGTATTCTTAGAGATGACAGAGGAGCATGTGTTTGAAGTTTCACGAACTTCGGGGTCTTCTGTGTTGGCCCACACAGAGCTGAATAATCTAGTTGGCTTCACTCACATGTCCAGGGCCTCAGCTAGGATGGCTGGAGTGGTTGGGAATGTTGGACCACTCTGTACAGATGTTCTTTTCATATTCCAGGTGGTTAGATCAAGCTTTTTACATGGAAGTCTTGGGGTTTCAGCATCAAGAAGGGGTAAACATTAGTGTGCTTTTCAAATATTCACTAGTATAATACTTTCTAAGGATACTAATCCTTGGATCAGAGCCCACATTAATGCAGTATGACCTCATCTTAACCAGACTGCATCAGCAGATTCTCTATTTCTAAATAATTTCATAGTCTGAGGTTCTGAGTGGACTAAATTTTAGGGTGTTGCCATTCAACCAAGTACAGAAAGTTACAGAATGTCCTGCTAATGGAGAAAATATGATATATTGACATGTCAAAAAAGGCTTTATTGGGATAATTGATTTGACAGAGGACTCAAAATAAGAATTTGTCTAGAAATTACAAAATTATAGATATCAGAATCATCCTGATGTATTAAGTTTCTAAATGATTCCAAAACCTATAGAGATAGAATGGTATTATCTAACCTCCCATAACTGATTCGGTAAATGTAGGCAAAAAGAATAAATGAGTATCACCCTCATATAGTTTCTAAAGTGGTCTGTTTTTGGTAGGTAAAAGCTTACTTAACTTTTGATTAGTTACTGCCTCTGATTAAACATGCCTCCTATTGCCAACAGAACTGACTCAAATATTGAAGGAAACCATCCTCTGAATATATATAATCTATCAAATGTTAACTGCTTTTCTATATTTCTGTAAAATAACTTATTTGCTGGTGTTTTAGATTTTTTCAAATAATTATCATCTTTACAAAAGAGAAAATGGAAATTATATTAAAAAATGTGGTAAGAGAAATTTTGTCCCTATCACTAGTATAATACTACCTCTACAGCAGAACAAATTAGCACCTGATTTTTTATTGCCTAGCCCTTATCTCTCATTACTTGATGACTCTCTGTGGGTCTTAGGCCCTTAATAAGATTCTAGGTGCTTTTGATGAGAGTTACATTGCTTGGATCCCCTGGGTCAGCAGTGCCCAGCACTGTGCTAGGCATTCAGGCTGCTCATTTCTTGATTACGTTTTAGTAATTGCTAAATAGTGCACACACACACACACACACACACACACACACACACCAGAGTCTGGTAAGGACTACACAGTATCTTTTCATATTATAAACTATATCTCTTTGCCAGTATCCTACCCATTTAAGTACTTTACACTTGAATTATTATTTTTTAATATTATGTTTATCTTGATGATGAAAAGCTGATATTAAATACATATTCCTGATTTGTTAAGTGGTGCAGACCATGCAGAAAGAAGGGTACCAAATTAAATATCAATTTGGAAAATTGTTCTTATATTCTCAATATATATATTTTAGATGATAACACAAGTGAATCATAGTGAAATATTAAATAAAAAGTAATGTTCAAACATTATCTCCAGGTTAAGCTTTCAATTGAGAATAACATAAAATTTAAGGTAGCCAGTCACAGGTAGGGAAAATTCCATGATAGTAAAAGGCAACAGGAATACGTAGTACAGTATTAATAGTGTAGACTTGGGATTTAAATCCTATTTATTTCAACTCTTGGCTTTAGTTTCCTCAGCTCCAAAATTTGTATAGTGCTAACTCTTATTTTATAGGGCCATTATATGAGTTAAATTGATAAAAACAGCAAAATGCATGGTCTGTAGAGATGCTCAATAGGTGATAATTTTATTATAAGCATCACTTTGATTGAGTAGCATTAATAGGGAAATGATTAATTAATTAATTAAAAGTTTCCCCCAGTTTCACTGAGAGATAATTGACATAGTACTGTATAAGCTTAAGACATACTGCATGATGGTTTGATTCACATATATTATGAAGTGATTACCACAGTAGGCTCAGCTAGCATCCATCTTCTCATGTAAATACAATAAAAAGGAAACAAAGAATGAAAGAATAAAGGGGAAAATTTTTTCTCCTTGTGATGAGAACTCTTAGGATTTATTCTCTTAATAATTTTTCTATATCATTTTAGCTATGTGTTATATGGCAATGTTAGCTATAGTCATCATGCTGTGTGTTACATCCTTACTATTTATTTATCTTAAAACTGGAAATATACCTTGATACCTTCCTATAATTCCCCCTCCCCTTACCCACACCTCTGGTCACCATAAGGCTGATCTCTTTCTACGAGTTTGGGGGGTGGTGGTATTGTTTTTCATTTCTTTTTTTTTTTTGTTTGTTTGTTTGTTTTAGATTCCACCTATAAGAGAGATCATGCAGTATTTGTCTTTGTCTGACTTATTTCACTAAGCATAATGCCTTCAAGGTCCATTTATGTTGTCACAAATGGTAGGGTTTCCGTTTTTCTGGCTAAATAATGTTCCATTGTGTGTGTGTGAAATAGCCATTCATCCATTGGCCCATGATGGATATTTAGGTTGTTTCCACATCTTGGTTATTGTAAATAATACTGCAGTACATATGAGGGTGGAACCATGATTTTGAGTTAGTGTTTTTTGTTACCTTTGCATGTATTTTCAGAAGAATTGCTGGATCATATGGTAGTTCTATTTTTGGTTATTTGAGGATCTCCTATACTATTTCTCCATAGTGGCTGTGCTAATTTAAAATTCCACTATTAGTGCACAGAGTTCCCTTTTCTCCATATCCACACTAGTATTTGTTATTCCTGGTCTTTTTGTTAATGGCCATTTTAGCAGGTGTGATTTAATATCTCACTGTGGTTTTAATTTGCATTTCCCTAATGACTAGTGATATTGAGCATCTTTTCATGTACATTTTGGCCTTTTATATATCTTCTTTGGAGAAATGTCTACTCAGGTTCTTTTCCCATTTTTGAATTGGAATTTTTGTTTTTTGTTTTTTGTTTTTTTTTGGTTATTGAGTTATAGGAGTTCTTTGTTTTGGATATTAACCCCTAACAGATATATTGTTTGCAAATTTTTTTCCCATTTTCTAAGTTGTTAATAGTTACTTATACTATGTAGAAGCTTTTTAGTTTGTTGTAGTCCTGTTTTATTTTTTATTTTGTTGCTTATTCTTCAGGTGTCATATCCAAAAAATCATTACTATGATCCATGTCTAGGAACTTGGTTCCTATGTCTTCTTCCTAGGAGTTTCATGGTTTCAGGTCTTGCATTTACATCTTTAATCCATTTGAGTTAATTTTTGTGAGTGGGTTGAGTTTTATTCATTTACATGTGAGTATCCAATTATTCCAGCACCATTTATTGAAGAGACTTGTCTTTTCTCCATTGAGTATTCTTGTCTTCCCTGTCAAATATTAGTTAACCTTATATACTTGGGTTTATTTCTGGGCTATCAGTTCTGTTCTGTTGGTCTATTTATCTGTTTTATACCAGTACCATACTATTATGTTGACTTTAGTTTTATAGTATAGCTTGAAACTAGGAAGTGTGATACCTCCTGCTTCATTCTTCTTTCTTGGGATTTCTTTGGATATTTGGAGTCTTTTGTGGTTTCTTATAAATTTTAAAAGTGTTTTTTCCCCTGATTCTTTAAAATAAATGCCATTTGAATCTTGGTAAGGCTTGCATTGAACCTACAGATGGCTTTTAGTAGTATTGACATTTTAATAACTAATTCTTCCAATCAACGAACATGGGATACCTTTTTACTTATTTATGTCTTCTATTATTTTATCAATGTCTTATAGTTTTCAGTGTAGAGATCTTTTATTCTTTAGTTGAATTTACTCCAAGTTATTTTACTGTTTTTGATGCTACCATAAATGGGGTTATTTCTTTCTTTTTCAGAAAATTAATTGTTGGTATATAGAAATGCTACTAATTTTTGTGTATTAATTTTGTATACTGTAACTTTATTGAACTCCTTGATTAGACATAACTGTTTTTTGGTCTTTGGGATTTTCTATGTATAAAATTATGTCATCTGCAAACAGAGACATTTTTGCTCCTTTCTTTATTCTGATACCTTTTCTTGCCTGATTGCTTTAGCTAGGACTTCCAGTACCATGTAGAATAGGAGTGGTGAAAGGGGGCACTCTTGTCTTTTTCCTGATCTTAGAAGAAAAGCCTTCATCCTTTCACCATTCAGCATAATGTTAGCTGTGGTCCTGTCATAGAAGACCTTTATTATATCAGATATATTCCTTTCATGTCTAATTTGTTGAGTTTTTATCATGAATGAATATTGAATTTTGTTGAATACTTTTTATGCATCCATTGAGGTAATCATTTGTTTTTTTTTTTTTTTCTTTCATTCTATCTATGTGATGTGTCACACAGATTGATTTGCATATGTTGAATCATCCATGCATCCCAGGGATAAATCTCATTTGATCATGGTGAATGAAGGACATGATTAATTTAAATGGTGGGCAATCTGCCCAGCTAAGTATAGTACTAGACACTGTACTATGTATTCTAGCTTAAAATTATAGAGATATTTGAGGGAATGGACTTTCTGGTTATTAAGATTTTTTCTTTTCATTTTAATTGTTGGAATATGTTGCCCTCACAGTCCTAATCATTGTTATTAATGAGATTGATTATGTTGTCTACATTTGATACTTGGGGAGAAAATATTTTTGAAATTATTGGAAAATTTCATCCAGTAAAATGAGTAATTTTGCCGTATTTGTCAAGTAGCTACAGTTTTTGTTTGTTTGTTTTTTTTAAATATCAGCTCTGGCCAACAGCTTGATTGTAGCCTTGTGAGAGACCTTGAACTAGATGCACACAGCTAAGCTGTGCCCAGATTCCTGTGGTATAAGAACTGAGAGATACTAAATGTCTGTTGTTTTAAGCCATTAAATTTTGGGACAGTTTTTTACATAACAACAGATAACTAATGTTTATGATGTACCATTCACTGTGTTAGGTAGTTAGCAAGGTGTGTATTATGAAACCCTTTCACTAACATTGTAAGACAGTTATTACAATCTCCATTTTGCAAACAGGAAATTTGGGCTTGGAAAAATGAATTTGCGTGTCATCTTAAAGCTCTGAAATTGGCTCTATTCTAAGGGATTCTTAATCAGCAAACAATTATTCTTTCTCCTCATCATTTTTTAAATAAAATTATTTCTTACATCAAAAATATTTTTCCTCAGGTTTGTTGAGATATAATTGATATACATCACAATAAAAGTTTAAGGCATGCAGCATGATGGTTTGATTTACATATATTGTGAAATTTTTACCACAGTGAGTTTAGTTAGCATCTACTGTCTCATATAGATATAATTAAAAAAAAAAAAAAGAAAACAAAGAACAAAAATTCCTTGTGATGAGAACTATTAGGATTTACTTACATAACAACTTTCTTATATATTATACACAGTGTTAACTATAATCATCATGTTGTACATTATATCCCTGGCACTTGTTTATCTTATAACTGGAACTTTTCACATTTTGACCACCTTTCTCTAGATCCCCCTACCCTTAAATTTTGATGAACTATGCATTATGTACTTCTCACATTAGACTTCATCAGTATAAAATTAGGGGGAATAATAGAAAACCAACAATAAAACTACCACATGATATAGTTTATTATCTGTACTGTGTACCATTATGATCTGGACCAAGCCTGAATAAGACATGAGGTGCAGGATTGATGTACTGATTTCTCTCCTCAATTCTGTCTCAGATATTAAAGATATAATCTCAAAACTACTTTACTAACTTCAATAATTCACTGATACTATTCATCTATTTATCAAAGTCTATTTTTATTTTTATCCATTTTAGTCATTTTTTGTTCTTAAGAAGAATATAAACTCACTACATTTTGAATTATATTCTAATTTCTTTCTTGGCTTTTAAGAATTAACCACCTGTCTTCTCATTATAATGTAAATATATTTGATCAATATGTTCAAAGTATGTTGTCATCCGGAAAGAAAGAAGTTAAGTTGCAGGTCTGCAATACAATCTCTTCTTGTATTGGGGGTGTTCCAGGGAAAGAAAAAAAGGCAAGGAAGCTGAATTAATCCCCTTCTAAACATACTGATGACAATCCTATTGGCACAGCAGCAACAACAAAGGTTTTTGCTAGTAAAATAGACTTTTTTATTATGGAATGCTTTTAGCAAGATGTGCCTAATTGTCTAGATTTGTTTATGATAAACAAACTGGAATATATGGAGTTATGGATAATGGCTGGTTGGGAAATGTTACATAATCAATGTAACCCTCTCACTGTAAAATATAAATGTCTTATAACCTGAATGGATTATTATATGAAAGTGAAGTAAGTAAATGCAAACCTCATAGAAATCTCATCTATTAAAATGTGTATCCAGTGTGGTATAATAGGACTTGGGGAACTAGACTAGGGGTCATAGACTTCTTTGTTTTACCTGTGACTCATGATGACATATATCCTTGTAATTATTAGTATCTAATTGACACTTAAAACTTGATACAGAGTCAAATCTTTGAGTGATGTTAGTCTGAATTATCAATATGACCCTTTATGTTATCTTAAGTTCCAAGAGATATTGATTCTTATGATAGTCCTCAAATTTCAGCCTTCCAATAATTTATTTAATCATTTTGGTGTCCCTCAGAGTCAGAGGAGGCAGAATTTTGTAGTGGTAAAGTAATAACATGTCTGGGTAAACATTGAAACAATATAAAGTAAAATAATTTACCCTTATTCCAAGATCTTAAGACTCTCAACCCAAAAGCAAACAATAGTAGTCTGCATGTCATTATACATATGTGTAGGGGCCAAGAGCATCCCCCCCTGCCTCATGGGCCACTTTGGCATGAACATTATTTTGAGTTAAAAGCAATCTAAGCACAGCAGATTCAGAAAAATCTCTTTCCCTCCCCTCATCTGAGGGAAAAATCTCTTTCCCTCCCCTGGTCTGTTTGTACCAGGAAGAGAGCTATTAGCAGAGATTCCTCTTTACCTAAGAAACTGATCTGAAAAGTAGAGCAACCTGTGGTTTCCAAACATCTCCTTTTACCTTCCTGCTAATGATAGTTCACATAAACATCATGTTGCCTCACTTTGGAATTTCCATGTCTGTGTGGATTTCTAGTACATATGCTATGAAATTTGATTTTCTCCTGTTAATCTGTCTCATGTCAATTTGATTTAGTCAAGCTAGAAGAACCTTGAAGGACAGAGGAAAGTCTTCCTCCTTAACATATGCAAATCTATGTTATAAAGCATGTTTCACATGTTCCATTTTTTACTGACCAGTATGTCTTGAAGATTATTCAATATGAGTACGCTGATTTAATTTAGTTTTTAACTACACTTAAGTGGTGTTTAATGCTGTCATTACTATTATTTACTTAACCAGTCTTCTATTTATGAATTTTTAGATTTTTTTTGTTACAAAAATTCTATAATAAGCATCCTTTTACATAGATTTCTGGATTAAAGAGTATGTTGATTTCATTTATTTTTCTTACAGATATTGTCATGTTTCCTTCAAAGAAATTACACTGCTTTGTGATTTATCTGTGGTTTATCCTCCCACAAATGGAGATTGGATAAGGTATGTGCCTGCTGTTAATATCTTCTTTCTATGTTGGATAAATCTTTCTCATAGGCTGTGGTTTCAAGTAATGGCTAAAATTAGTTTTTATAATTTTGTTTGCTTGTTTTAAAGACAGTGGAGATTCTTTCCCCTCTTTATTTTTGATTTTGTATTTTGAAATCTTTGCTAACTTCAAGCAAAATCACTACTTTTCTGTTATTTTTAAAATTATGTAAGTTTGGAGGATAAGTAAAATGAAAGTAGTGACCAAGTTGCTTAGTATGGACTAACTTGCAAAAGATAATTTTTGTATTTTTTTAAATCAATGCAAAATTTAGTAATTGTAATAAACATATGCATACTTTTGGCCTAAAATGTATCACAAATTAAAAAAACCCTGAATTTGTCAGCCTGACTATGCACAAAAGAGTTAATGCAGTTGGCCTGAGACTGGTATTTTTTAGAAAAGCCTACTTGAAAAGTTCTCTCTTGATTGGAGTTGGGGAACTTGGTAGTTGAGCCATTCATGAAGTGATAACTGGTTCACTGTGCCTAAACTGCTTATGAAATCAATATGGTTTATGCTGGACATATGCCTTCTGTCTGGGGGTCTGCAAATTTGATATGTACTAGGCAGCAGGTGCTTACATGATAAACTAGCATTAAAAACCTTGGGCTTTGTTATGGGTTGAATTGTGTCCATCTAAAATTCATATGTGGAAATCCTAACTGTCAGTACCTGTATTTGGAGAGAGGGTCTTTATACATGTAATTAAGTTAAAATGAGGTCACTAAGATGCATCTTAATCTAATATGACTGGTATTTTTATGGGAAGAAGAGATTAGGACACAGATAGGCATAGAGGGAAGACCATGTGAAGACATGGGTATGTCTAATCACAATAAAATGAAAATTCTTTAAGGAAAATTTTTGTCTGTCTTCTTCAATGTACTCTTCAATAACTAGAGCAGTACCCAATAATTATTATTAAGTAGAAAAAACTCAATAGTAGATATTCAGTAAATAACACTTCAGAAAATAAGTGAATCAATTCTCCCCCCCACCCCCAGTCACCGCTTAAATAGTGCCAATGTGTGCTTCAGAATAGCTTTTCTGTTCTTTTTTTCTTTTCTTTTCTTTTCTTTTCTTTTCTTTTCTTTTCTTTTCTTTTCTCTTCTCTTCTCTTCTCTTCTCTTCTCTTCTTTTATTTTCTCTTCTTCTTTTATTCATCTCTGAGAACCGATCGTTCTAACTGACACTGTCTCCTTTTAGATAGAATCCCACATTTTTAACTCCTAAATTACTGTTTTCCTACATAATGTTAAGAACATGATGTATAGAATAGTAAAAACACCATGTGATGGCTTACCATTCTTTATCTCATCCATTTATTTTTTTTTTTTAATTTTTTTAACGTTTATTTATTTTTTTGGGACAGAGAGAGACAGAGCATGAACGGGGGAGGGGCAGAGAGAGAGGGAGACACAGAATCAGAAACAGGCTCCAGGCTCTGAGCCATCAGCCCAGAGCCCGACGCGGGGCTCGAACTCACGGACCGCGAGATCGTGACCTGGCTGAAGTCGGACGCTTAACCAACTGCGCCACCCAGGCGCCCCAATCTCATCCATTTATTAAAGACTAGGTACATTATTAAACTGTAGTAATAACTTTGTTGCATACTTTCCTTGACTGAATTGGAATATTTTAATCATGTTTGTTCAGCATTCATATATTAATCCTTACAAAAGCTATCAGTATATGCAGATTAAATAAATTACAGGGTTTATTGATGTGCATAAATGTAGCTATTTTGTTAAATGGAAGAACAAAAACTATTAGTATCTTGTGAAATTAACTCAGTAGATCAAGGCAATATTTTTAAAGTTACAACAAAAGAGAAAAGAATAGAAAATAGTGGGTTTCAGGTTTAACAAGAGTATCACTTTATGAAAATTTGTTTTAATTATAGATATATAACTTACACATTTTGCTTATATAAATATGTATGGTATATAATGTATATCTTGTGAATTTAAGGAAGGAGTGTTTTGAAGTAACACAAGATAATGGATTATGAGCATCTATATTTCAAAAAAATATTCTTTTTTTTTTAAATTTATTTATTTACTTTGAGAGAGAGAGAGAGGGAATGAGCAGGGGTGGGGCAGAGAGAGGGAATGAGAGAATCTCAAGCAGACTCTGCACTGTAAGCACGGAGCTGGATGCAGAGCTCCATCCAGTGAACTGTGAGATCTGCTTAACTGATTGAGCCAGTCAGGAACCCCTCAATAAAAGATTCTAAAAAGTGAAAACCCTTCAGAATATTAGAACAGAAAAGGTTATTAGTTATCTTTTAAGTGGATACTTTTATTTTACAAGTAAGGATACAAGGGATCAGTAAAGTGAAGTCTTCCAAAATTACAAATTAGATTAGTGGGAGCTTTAAGTTATCACTCAAGTCTTCTGTCAGTTTACCACCAAATCATACAGCTAAAGAGAATATTATGCTTCATGCTGTCTCAGCATGTGATTTGGGGTCTGTTATACTCATTAGACTGAAACTGGCATCAAGTTAAGTTTATTTTTTTTCCCAGTAAACACATTTGTTATAGTAAGTTCAATCACCATAGAAATGTGGTTGTTCTTTTCAAATTGTTTAAAGAATATTCATTTAAATAAAGTACCTCTAATTGTGGCTATATAATTTCTTTACTTTTGAATCCTTCTGATACTGAATTAAGAGAAACTTGTTTTTTGTTAACATGGAATAATTTTCACCTTTTCGTGTAGTTGGTATTATAAGTATTCAGAATAAGTGCCAATTAAAAATATTACTACTTCCTTATCATCTTCTGCCAGCTGGCCCTTTATATTAACATTGAAGGGTTATTTCAGGAAGCAGCTTATCAGGTCTGGGGCTTTTTTTGGTTTGTTTGGATGGTTAGTTTTTTCACCTAATTAGTGAACAGTCTGAGAAGGGTTTTATTTTTAGCAATTCCAAAACTAATGAAGGTGGGAATACAAATGACCTTAGAAGACATTCTTAGAAGACATTCTGTAGAAAAATAAATTCTCCCAATTCTTTGCTCTTTTATTTGAGGCTTTCTGTCTGAATTCTACATTGTCTGATGTTAGCAGCTTACTCCTGTTGTATCATTAGTGTTTGCATGTTTGTTATAATATTGCCTACCTACTTTTGAATTACTTTGTTTTAGCTATATCTCTTACATACAGAAAACAGTTGGTGTTTTTTTGTGGGATAATTTGAAACCTTATTTTTAAAAATTTAATAAATTATCCCATTTTTACCTATTAACATAATTGTATATACATTCTAATCAATCAAACTAGTTTATGCTATTTACGAAGATTCTTTAGAGGATTTTGTCTCTTTTGGTTGACCTTGTTAAAGACCTTAGCTGCCTTGTAAATATTGCTTCTAATTTTTTAAGATATCTTTACACAAATAGAATGGTAAAATCATTTTGAATTACAGACTCATAAGCATATGTTTTGACATTTTCATTCTGGCCCAGGGAACGGAAATTAAAAGGTAATAATGTCCATTCAAAATTCTGTCCAAATTTAAGAGGCCATCAGAGCCATTGTTTCTTGCTAAGATCTTGAAAATACAGAAAATAAAATGTTTTCTTTAAGTGAGAAAGAGGAGGATATTCAGAGAAAGTTTGTCATTTAAGGATTGAATATTCTGTGTGCCCTCATTTACATAGCTACTTCATTTCAAGTATGATCTTATTAGTCTCTGATGGATCTGAATATTGGAAACACATTTTAGATTAGTTCTCATTTTAAATTTATTGTGTTTGCCTTGGGTAACCTTAGTAATCATTGAAACCATTATTTGTGTAGGTACTTAATTATGTGGAAACAATTATGTCTTGCAAAACAATCCTTACAATGGAAGATTTTAGGATGTTGGGTAATAGCTTATTAAACTTATTTCCCTAGATTTTTTTCTTTTTTTGTTTAGTAGTAGGAGAATAAAGCAATTGATTTACTTAAATTAGCTTTTAATGTTTAGATGATTTCACCATGTTTTATCAAGAGTGTGCAATTTAAAAACTTTAAGTATAATTCCATCTCACAAATGGTTTAGTGTTGTAATAAAATATATTTGCTTTGCAACAAAATATAGACTTGTAAATATATCTTTATAGGATTATTGGTATTATAATTATAACAATAGTGAAAATAATTTTTATAATTTCTCTAAGTTGGTAATATTAAACAATATAATTGAAATATGAAGGAAGTATGTTTTATATTATTTATTTTATTAAATAAAAGTGAACTATTAGTGATGTACCTTTGAATTAATCATTTAGAAGAAAGTGTCAAATTACTGACAAAATTTTGTGTGTTACCATAGCATAACATGTTACCACAAATTGAATTATCTAAACCTTTCATATTACTGATTCTTTTCATTCTCTCTCCTTCCTGTCTCTTACCTTTCCTACTCATTCTTTTTCCTTATTTCTTCCTTTTATTGATTCATTGTTGTGGAATACCTAGATGGTAATTTGTGGTTTGTAGCTTTTTTGTTAAAATATGCTTGCTAAAACGATATTTTCTACTAAGTCATTAGACCAAAATGAGTGCAAGAGGATACCAACAGTTTTGCATTTCACAAAACTAAGTACATCTTAGCTCTTATTAAATTATTTTAAACCATTTGTAAATTCTGTGTAATATAGTGTAGCCAATAATGATAATAATTGCTGTTGGCATTATTAGTATTTTACCAGCATGGATTTACATGAATTAACTCATTGGATCCTTACAAAAGCATTTCTTTCCCATAGCAGGGTAGAGGTGGAGGGTGCTTCTGGGAGAGAACAGGACAGGTGATTTCATAAAAGCTTATTTGAGGGTTCCCGTTTCTCCACATCCTCTCCAGCATCTATAGTCTCCTGATTTGTTCATTTTGGCCACTCTGACTGGCGTGAGGTGATATCTGAGTGTGGTTTTGATTTGTATTTCCCTGATAAGGAGCGACGCTGAACATCTTTTCATGTGCCTGTTGGCCACTGATGAATGGATAAAGAAATTGTGGTTTATATACACTATGGAATACTACGTGGCAATGAGAAAAAATGAAATATGGCCTTTTGTAGCAACGTGGAAAGAACTGGAGAGTGTGATGCTAAGTGAAATAAGCCATACAGAGAAAGACAGATACCATATGGTTTCACTCTTATGTGGATCCTGAGAAACTTAACAGGAACCCATGGGGGAGGGGAAGGAAAAAAAAAAAAAGAGGTTAGAGTGGGAGAGAGCCAAAGCATAAGAGACTGTTGAGAACTGAGAGCAAACTGCGGGTTGATGGGGGGTGGGAGGGAGGAGAGGGTGGGTGATGGGTATTGAGGAGGGCACCTTTTGGGATGAGCACTGGGTGTTGTACGGAAACCAATTTGACAATAAATTTCATATATAAATAAAAAAAAATTTCAAAAAAAAAAAAAAAAAAGCTTATTTGAAGCATGCTAACAACTGGCTTCCTGAAGATTAAATTGATAGTATTCACTTAGAAAAGAGTTCTTATGTGTGGAATGCTCTAAGCAGGATGTCCCTGGTTTAGATTGTATATGGTAAACATATGTAGTATCTATGGATTGATGTGTTATGGATCCTGAAAAATGTCACAAAGTATGTAACTTTCTAGGAGTAAAATGAAGATTACCAGACCCTAAATGCTAACTGATGTGGGGTGACCTGCACATCTTATTTAATTATCTCATCTATTACTCTGATAAATAGATATATACACCTACATATATATTTAATATGTATTCTATTTGGTGTAGATATATACCATATATCAGTATGATATTTATAAATTAGATATAGAATCATATATATGATGTATTTGGCATAGTATATTATATATATTTTATATACTTATATATAATACATAAAAATATATAACATAGGGGCACCAGGGTGGCTCAGTTGGATAAGCATCCAAGTTCAGCTCAGGTCATGAAATCCCGGTGCTTGAGTTCAAGCCCTGCCTCCCGCTGTGTACTAACAGCTCAGAGCCTGGAGCCTTCTTCAGATTCTGTCTCCCTATTGCTCTCTGCCCTTCCCCACTCGTGCTATGTTTTTATCTTAAAAATAGATAAACATTAAAAAATTGAAAAAAATACATTATATAATGTATATAGTTTACAAATAAAGGACCAGAGGGTGAGTACAAACAGGATTCAAGACCCCTCCCTTGATTTTCTGTGCTTCTTAATTGATTGTATTCTTGACATTATTAGGAAAGCTTTATCCTGGATGAGATCTCTGAATCATGTAAGTCTGATTTTAAAATGGAATCCTTTGTGTCATCTCAGGGTTAGTAACTTACTCAAGTTTACAGAATTAGAGAATAATTCCTACCTCACCTCAGGGCTCTTTTTTTTTTTTAAGTTTATTTATTTATTTTGAGAGAGTGCATGAGCAAGTGGGTGATGAGCAGAGAGAGAAGGAGAGAGAGAATCCCAAGCTTCTGACTCCAGTCTTGATCCCACCAACCATGAGATCATGACCTGAGCCTAAATCAAGAGTCACATGCCTAACTGACTGAGCCACCTAGGTGCCCCTCACTCCAGCGTTCTGCTGTATTGGTATGCACATAAAAATAATTTACTATGTCACACTAATAAAAAAAAAATCCTAACAGACTTATACAAGGCAGTCCTAAATTCATCTTTACTCTACCCACCCTTAATGAACTATGAATCTCAGTTCTTTAATTTATAAAATGGAAATAATAATAATACTAGTGTCTATTTTAAATAATTGTGATATTAAGAAGACGAAATAGCATATGAAAAGGAGCTCTGCAAAGGTTTATAGATAGCCCTCAAAAAATGTTATTTTCCTCCTCTTCTCCTCTATATAGTTTTTTTTCCTCTTCCTTCTATGGAAACAATAATATTGTGAGAATTTGAATATATAATGCCTACCTGTGGCCCTAAGATTCAAATGCTATTCAGTTTTTTTTTTTGAGCAATTTTCACTTTCCTCATTATTTTTTAACTCAAATAATGCAGTTTTCTATGAGTTTTATCAAATTTTATCAGAAATTACTTGAAAGACAGTAATTTTCATCATTTATTTGGAGACTGTATTATTACTAAGGAAGAAACTCTTTCCTCTGAATACGTGGTTGCCAAAAGATACTTAGATAGTACACTTAAATTCCTACTTTATTTGAAGTTAATCATAAATAAGGATACTTTTTGACCTTTGTTAACTGACATTGTTCTAACATGACAAATGCTAACATTGCAGTATCTTAATATCTATAGCTATTATGCTTCGTGGAATATATTTCAAAACCCAAACTATTGAAAATATTCTTATAGCCTTGATAAAGTGCAAGAATTAAAAAAATAATCGTTCTTGTGGCAAATAATTCAAGTTTGTTAACTACCTGGTGAAGTTTGCAAAGACATTTAGATCAATAAAGGAAGCCACTCACTTTTAGAAGTAGGAAGATTGTTACATTATTAAGTGTGGATACTAATGAAACCTAAAGTTGGCATATACAGTATAGAAAATATTCTTTCCCTGCTAACATTCATACATTGTACTTATTTTGTGAGTTTTATCTTAAGTTATTTTGAAGCACTTAAATAATCTGTTAATAAGTTATCTTGTTCTTTTTTTTTAATTAAAAAATACATGAATGTGGCAGTAAAGTTAGAAAACTTCAATATGTGAAATATCAAGGTGACTTCTCAGTAGGCAAAACTGAGTCATTAAAATTTTATGGGAGTGAGGGGTTTAATAAAAAGAATTAGACCTGACACAAAAGCAGGAAGAGCTAGTATGAACATCTGGAATGCTCCAGATCAGTGGAACAATAACTAACAACTTCAGCCTAACACACTGGAGCAGGAAGAAAAGCTAGTATTCAAAGGGAAGTCCAATAATGAGATATATTTAGCCAAAAGATGGGGACATGAAGAGGGGGTTCATGGAGAGTTCTGCAAAATCTGCCACAGTGGACAGTGTGAGCCTGTAAAGTCATCTGCAGAGTTGCTCTGATTAAAGCACCATGACTGATCTCTGAAAATAATGGCTTTTGCTTCACTTCTGCCTTCCATATCTCACACAGATTACTTTCATTAGCAAATTTTAACCTAGAGCCACACAGGGAAGATTCCAGAAGTAGTAATTCTTATCCTTACTGAAATGTATGATAGAGACAAGTACCCAAGAGATAATCTAGCACAGTAATGTTTTCTTTATATTTGATCAAATAAGCATTTTGCCTTCTTATTTCTACAACAGAGGATGCTGTATATGCTTAAAATAAAGTGAAATATAAATAGTCAAATAATAAGTGATCAGAACTTTAATATGACACTATGTTAATAATTCCTTCCCAGCGTTTTCTTCTATATTTGTGTTTCTATCTTGGGTAGAAAAGTCAGTCCAAGTTGCAATCTTTCTTTGAAGGTAATCTTTGAAGGTATGAAGAATGCAATCTTAAAACTATTAGGTATAAAATTAGAAAAAACGTTTTTTTAGTTAAATGTTGAGCATCACATAGTGCCATCAATTTGTATTTGATACTTGTTTTCAAAAGTATTATAACAGCTTCTTTAATTAATAAAATAAATAGAATATTTATGGTGGTTTAGTGCTATTAATCTTTGCTGAGCTACCAATTGCAGTGAGGCTGACCAAACTGTGCATGAGCTAGGGCTTGATTTCTTATCGTTCATTTAGTGTTTTCTATTGAAGCATACTCTATAAATGCACAAATGTATACTCAGTAAAATACACAAATATTAGGCATATGTCTTTGAGTTTTACAAAATGAACTCACCTGTGTAACTGTCACCTGGATCAAGATGTGGAACGTTATCAGTACACCAGAAGACTATCAATGATGTCTCCAAGCAAAATATTCTGATATCAGTCACTATTGATGAAATTTAAACGTTTTGCATATTACATAAATGGAGTGTAACAGTATGAATCATTTGTGCTTGGCTGATTTTATTCCTTATTATGTCTGTGCGAATCATCCCTGTTGTTGCATATAGGAGTCATTCATTGAATGATATTTCACTGTATGTATATAGCAAACTGTGTTTTTCCATTTCATTATTGATGGGAATTTGAATTCTTTCCAGTTTAGAGATATTATAAATAATGATGCCATAAAAATTCTTGTGCATGCTCTTTGATACACATAATATATTTCTGGTATGGAATAGATGAGCAATAGTGTGAATATTTTCAGCTTTAGTAAATACTGCAAACTATTTTCCAAGGTGGATTTCTAACTTGCACTCCTACCAGTAGCATAAAAAGTTCTACTTCCCCACATCCTCACCCAAAATTGGCCTAATCTGTTGTTGTTGTTATTTTACTTTCGCCCTCTGGTAGATGGTGAAGGGGTATCTAATTTTCATTTCTCTGATGATTAATGATGTTGTACCTTTCTTCATATGCTATTGGCCATTTGTGTATCCTCTTTTGTGAAGTGTTCAGGTTTTTTGACTTCTTGCTGAGATAACTGCCTTTTTAATTATTATTATTATTATTATTATTATTATTATTATTATTTTGTTTTTGAGAGAGAGAGAGAGCGAGTGAGCATGGGAGGGACAAAGGGAGAAGGAGAGAGAATACTAGGCAGGCTCCAGACCCAATGCAGAGCCCAACACGGGGTTTGATACCATGAACCATGATATCAAATATCAGGTCATAACCTGAGCTGAAATCAAAAGTCGGACGCTTAACTGACTGAGCCACTCAAGCACCTCTTTAATTATTGATTTGTAGCAGTTCTCCACGTAACTGAATATGTTATTTCTTGTTTCCATGTATTGTAAATATCTTCTGTCACCTGTAGCCTGATTTTAACTTTCTGATGGTGTCTTTTGATAAAGTCTCTTAGTTTTTGACATCTAATTTATCCTTCTTTCCTTTAATATTTTGCTTCTTATATATTTATTCAGAGATTATTGCCTATCCTAGAGTCTTGAAGATATTTTCCTATGTTAGCTTCTAAAAGCTTTATTTTAACCTTCAAATTTATGTCTATAATCTACCTAGAATTGATATTTGTGTATGGTGGGGGTAAACACTCATTTTTTATATAGATTCCAACTGACGCAATGCCATTTATTGAAAAAAACCACCTTTTCTCTTTTTTGTGCGGAGGCACTTTGGCATAAATCAGGTGATGAAATATGCATCAATGTGTTGCTTATCTGTTTCATTGAGCTATTTGCCTATCCTTGCACCTTTACCACACTCTCTCAATTACTGTAGATTTATGTGGTATGGTATAACCTCTAGATATGTTTTTCTTCTTCAAAACAATCTTAGATATATTAGCCCTTTGCATTTACATATAAATTTTATAATTAGCTTGTAAATATCTACAAAAATAAAATGTACTATAATTTTTATTGGAATTGCATTGAAACTATAGATCAAGTTCAAGAAAATAGATACATTATTGCATTGAGTCTTCCACTCCAGGAACAGCTTTCCATTTAAGGATATTAATGGACTATAGCTCTCCACTTGTTAAGTTCTTTTTTCATTTCTCTGATGTTATTTATACTTTTTTAAATTTTGAAATAATATTAATCCTACAAGAAATTCCAGATTCCCCAATTTTTTTTATGTTGATTTATTTTTAAGAATGAGAGAGACAGAGTGTGAGCAGAGGAGGGGCAGAGAGAGAAGGAGACACAGAATCCAAGAGAGCTCCAAGCTCTGAGCTGTCAGCACAGAGTCCTATGCGGGGCTTGAACTCATGGAACTTGAGATCATGACCTGAGCCAAAGTCAGCCACTTAACCGACTGAGCCATCCAGATGCCCCTCCAGATTCCTCAGTTATTTCTAGTATTACTCATTTACTACATTTGTTCTCTCTTTCTCTCTTTCTGCACAGACCTATAAGTTCCCAGACATACACTCCCATTAGATTTTTCTCAATCAATTGATAGCAATTTGAAAGCATGATGTTCTATTATTTGTAAACATTTCAGCATATAATTACTGAAAGGGAAGGGCATTCTCTGTATAAATGTAGTACATTGATCAAAATCAGAAATTTAACACTAACAGTGCCTTCTAATCCAAATATCTCATTCAAATTTCATCAACTGTCCAATGATACCAATTATTGTAAAATAAACAAACAAATAAGTTCTAATCCAGGATCCCAAGATCTGTGATCATGTGTTAAAGAAGTCATGTCTACTTCAACTCCCTCAATATGGAAGAGTTCCTTAGTCTTTACTTCTCTTTTGAGTTCTTGATACAATTTTCGGCTGATGCCTGTTATTTTGAAGAATTTTCCTCATTTTGTTTTTGTATAATATTTTCTTGGGATTAGATTCAGGTTAAGCATATTTGACTGGACTACTACAGATACTGCACTGCATTCTTCCCAGTATATCTTATCAGGAGATGATGAAGTTAGTTTATCCTACTACTTGTGCTCTTAACTTAGGTAACTGGGCAAAGGTGGTATTTTCAGGTTTCTCTGCTATAAAGCCACTATTGATAGGAGTGTTGACGTGTGAGCTCTCATAACATGTTACCACAATATATATGACTTCTTAGGTCATACCCAAATAGTGAGGATTCTGCCAGTCACAAGAATTTTTCTTTACTTTTCTTGTGAGGTTTGTATACCGCTTGGTTTATTATCCTTCCTGAGTGGTCCAGACTCTAGGGGAAAAAAAAAAAAAAAAAAAAGAGAGAGAGACTGGAAATTTGCCTAATAAGCATTTCAGTATATACTTTTAATATTGTATTTAAGATTAAAATGTTTGACATAATTGGTGGAAAAGTAAACTTATCATATGAGCAGGACTTTGTTTAGTCAGTAATTACTTATTGAGATTCTGATCTTGCTGAATAGTCTACATATAATGAATACTAAGGCACATTCTCTATTATCAAGGAGCGTATTTTTTAAGAGATGAGACATTTTAGTGAGGCACTTACTAAATAATGAGTGCTCTTCATGAATACTACATGGGGATATATAAGAGTCTTAACAAAGCACTGGGGGAAAGGAAGATCTTAGCCAGAGAAGACATCTAAGCATTTGCAATAGACCAGTATTGACAGAAAGCAAAGAAATGAGGATATACAAGGAATTCACAATAATTAGATTTCATAGAAGTAAGTGAATTCATTGAAGAGTTTTAAGGAAGATAATATGATTAATTCTGAGTTTTAGAAAGGTTAGTCACACATAGAACAGTGCATTGTTCCAGAGTAGGTGGTTAAATAAATATTAGTTCAATGAATGAGTGAAGGAATGCAGTACAGAGAATGAATTACAAGAGTTCATTTACAAGAGATAGGTAGCTAAGTTCATAAGCTGTTGAAGTAAACCAAGCTAGAGATCCTGGGCTTAGTTGACTATTGTCTTCATAATGGAGAAAAATTATAGATTCGAGAAATATTAAGAAAGTAGAATAAAGAATGTTAGTGATTTATTTGATTAGTATAAGGGTAGACAAGGAAAGAAAGTCAAGACGACATCAAAATTTGTGGCTTAAACAAATTATTGAGAATGGAAATATGGGAGGAAGAGAAGATATGAGCTTCAGTGAAGAGTAATTCCAATAATCTTTTCATTAAAACTTAATGTCTGTGAAAGTTTTTATAGTATAAAAACATTTCTATTTTATAATATTTAAGTTTTAATGAACATCTATCAACTTAACATAAGCAAGTAATATATATTTAGTACTATATAATTCAGAATTTAATGTGCTATTTTTTACGTACTAGCAACAAGATTCTTCCATGGGCTTAAGAGTACAGCTCTCCATATATGTTATGCAATTATGTTTGATTCTACATATGGCATATTTATAAATGTGCTAAATATGAGGGCAAATCTTGTCTTACATAATATATATATATATGAGAAAAGAAAAAAATATATATATAAAGAAAAAATATATATAGATATATAGTAGATATTTTCATAAAAAATTGATTATTTGAAGTACATTTTACACTTCTAAGAAGTTTGATCAAAGTTAGATCAAAGAAATTTCATGTTCTCTAAGAAAAACTGCTGCTTTAATCTGTACAATATATAAATACTTGCAAATACTTAGTGACTATGGCCATGCAAAATCCTATTTAGAACACTCCATTTATATTTATCACTGACACTTTCTTAAAGAACCCATGTAGGAACCTGATTTAAGCAGGTAATTGTTATATGATTAAAAAAGGTTTTCATTGGGGCGCCTGGGTGGCGCAGTCGGTTAAGCGTCCGACTTCAGCCAGGTCACGATCTCGCGGTCCGTGAGTTCGAGCCCCGCGTCAGGCTCTGGGCTGATGGCTCAGAGCCTGGAGCCTGTTTCTGATTCTGTGTCTCCCTCTCTCTCTGCCCCTCCCC
Organism: Herpailurus yagouaroundi; assembly: GCF_014898765.1. Classification (NCBI taxonomy): domain Eukaryota; kingdom Metazoa; phylum Chordata; class Mammalia; order Carnivora; family Felidae; genus Herpailurus; species Herpailurus yagouaroundi. Next base: position 65,822,836 of record NW_024412395.1, on the reverse strand, counting down.
CGTTCATGCTCTGTCTCTCTCTCTCTGTCCCAAAAATAAATAAACGTTAAAAAAAAAAAAACTAAAAAAAAAAAAAAAAAGGTTTTCATTTAATATCAAAAGAATAAGCCATTTTTCTTAGAATGGTTCCTGATACTTTTAGAGAACAGATGTTTTTGCAATACTCAGGCTGGTAGCAGATAGAACTTTATATCTAAATCATTATGTTTTGATTTACTTTGTTTTTTAAAGAGAAATTTTCTGAGATGCCCAGCCATGAGATCTCTAAATTTCTTTTTCAATTTTAAATTTATGCAGGTAACTAAATAACAAAAGAAATAATCAAAGTCACTTAAAAATTAGTTTCCACATATTTTGAACATGAGTCCTTTAAATACAAAAATATTTCAATGATTTATTATACTAGTCTTGAAATTTTGATACTTGATTGAGGAGACAAATTATGAATAATAGGTATGTAGATTTAGTTGTTCTTTAAACATATTATATATATATATATATTTTTTTTTAAACCATTATTAGAATAGATATTTTGGCAGGGACATCAGCATCATGGCTGCATAAGTCATTCCCTTTGTCTCTCCCCTTCAGATTTACGACCAGTAGGATACCCATAATCTAACAAAGGTTTCTAATAAAAGTGTGCACAGCACACCAAGATTCCAGAAAGATCCATATATCTGTATATCTGAAGGTGAGTGGATTAGACATCATGGATCTAGTGGAGCCAGGGAAGCAGTAGAAGCGCTGGTGCCTGTGAGCCCAGTAGTTCCAGGAGCAGCAGTAGAGACTATAACCCTGGCAGGAGAAGCAATGCCCGCAACTCTGGCTACCCTAACGTTGACAAGCACTGACGACCTCAGGAGCACAATCAGTGACCTTGGTGCCAGTGGCCCTTCTTGCAGAGGAAGTGGAGAATGGAAAGTGCACACTCCCAAATATAGCCACAATATCAACTCAGGTAAGAGAAGCCAAAAACTTGTGCTATGGTGTCACCTGCTGGAATATAAAAGCAAGGCCTCTAATTCTGAACCTGTAGAACTATTAAAATCAAAGTAAACAAAACTTTACTTAAATAAGAAATCACTGACAGAGGCACATCTCATCAAGTACCGTGAAAAATCCAATAATGCAGTATTACAAAAAGAAAATGACAATTCTCCAGCAACCAGATTCAAAGTCACAGAAGATTGGCATCTGACAGAATTCAAATAGATGTTATGAAGAAATTCAGTGAGCTACAGGAAAACTCAGAAAGACAATTCAATGAACTCAAGAACAAAATTAACCAAGTGAAAGAGTACTTTACCAAAGAGATGAAAATTTTTAAAAAAGAATCAAACAAATTTTGGAGCTGAAGAACTCAAGAGATGAAATGAAGAATGCAGTAGAAAGCATTGGAACTGGAGCAGATCAGATGGGGAAAAAATAAGTGATTTGGAAGATAAGAGTCTGGAAATGACTCAGGTAGAAGAGGAGAGTAAACTAAGATTTAAAATAAGTGAAACGACCTTACAAGAAGTATCAGATTCCATTAGGAATGCCACCATAGAAATAATGGGTATACCAGAAGAAGGAGAAGGAGGCAGAAAGATTATTCAAAGAACTAATAGCTGAGAACTTCCCAAACCTGGGGAAAGAATTAACCATGCAAGTCCATGAAGCTAATAGGTCACTTTACTATCTTAGTACAATAAGACCCTCTTCAAGACACATTATAATTAAGCTGTTAAAAGTCAATGATTAAAAAAAAAAAAAGAATTTGAAAGACAGCCAGGGAAAAATAGAAAGTAACCTACAAAGGAACCCCCATTAAACCAGCAGATTTCTCAGCAGAAACTCTATAGGCTAAGAGAGAGTGGAATGACATATTCAAAGTATTGAAAGATAAAAATTCCAGCCAAGAATATTTTATCCAACAAAATTATCTGTTAGGTATGAAATAAAGTCTTTCCCAGACAAACAAAATCTGAGGGAGTTTACCACCAGTAGATCTGCCTGACAAAAAATGTTGAAAGGAGCTCTTCTACCTGAAACAAAATGACAAAAGTACACACAACTTTGAGTAAGTTGATAAGTAAACAGAAATAGAAAAGTGTAGCTCTAATTTGGAATAGGGTGTTAAACATTTAATTATAGCATAAATGTTAAAAGGAGAAAAGCATTAAAAACAAGCATAGCTCCTACAATTGGTAACAAACTCACAGAATTAAAAGGATACATTTGTGACAACAAAAATATAAAAGGATAGAAGGAAAATGATGGAACCTGTAGAGGCAAATAAAGACAAATTGTGATCCTCAGAAAAAATACTATTTTATCCATGAGGCATTTTATACAAACCTCATGGTAACCACAAAACAAAAATCTAGAAAAAAACCCAAAATATACAAAAAGGGAAAACTGAGAAAATCATCACAGAAAATCACCAACCTCAATAAACAGAAACACAAAGAAAAAGAAACAATGGAGATACAGACAACCAGGAAACAAAAGGGCAATGGCAAGTTCTTATATATCAATAATCACCCTAAATGTGAATGGATTGAACTCACCAACTGAAAGCCACAGAGTGACTGGATGGATTAAAAAAACAAGACCCTACTCTAATACTACTTTGAGTCAGCTCCAGAAACAGATTCAAAGTGAAGGGGTAGAAGATGATACTCCAAACACATGTTAGGAAGCAGGTGCAGCCATATATATATGATATATATATATATATATATATATATATATATATATATCATATATGTATATATCATATATATGATATATATATATCAGACTAAATAGACTTCAAGCCAAAAATGTTAACAAGAGACAAAAAGGTCATTATATAATGATAAAAGGGTCAAAACATCAAGATATAACAGTCATAAATACAGCTGACCCTTAAACAGTGTGGGGGTTAGGGGAACCAACCCCCCCCCATGTAGTAGGAAATCTGTGTACATCTTTTGACTTCCCTAAAACTTAACTATAAATAGCCTATTGTTGACCAGAAGCCTTACAAATAACATAAAATATTGATTAACATGTTTTGTATGTTATGTATTTTATATACTATATTCCTACAATAAAGTAAACTACAAAAAATAAAACGTTATTAAGAAAATCACAAGGAAGAGAAAATTCATTGACATTACTGTATTATATTTATTTTAAAATATCCATATATAAGTGGACCCACACAGTTCGAACCTATGTTGTTCGAGGGTCAACTGTATATACACTTCCCACCATCCAAGCACTGATATATATTAAGCAAATACTAACAGATCTTAACTGATAAATATACAATATATTAATAATAGGGAATTCCAGTACCACTATCAGCAGTGAATAGATTGTCCAGACAGAAAATTAACAAGTAAATCTTGGAACTGAACATTTGAGAACAAATGGACTTAGAAGACATATATAGAACATTTTGTACAACAACAAAATACACATTCTTCTCCAGTGCACATGGAATGTACTCCAGGATAGATCTTCATATATATTAGGCTACAAAACTAATTTTGGCAAATTTAAGAAAATTGAAATCATACTAGCTATTTTCTCTGACCAAAGTGGCATGAAATTAGAAATCAATAAGAGGAAAGTGAATATATCTTCAAATCTGTGGAAACTCAACAGCATATTTCTAAACAATTAATGGATCAGAGAAGAAATCAAAATGGAAATAAAAAATTATCTTGAAAAATGAAAATGAAAATATGACTGATTATCAAATTTTCTGGCATGCAGCAAAAACAGTCCTGAGAAGGAATTTTATAGTAATTTTTGCACATATTGAGAAATTAGAAAGATATCAAACAAAATAACCTAACTTTATACCTCAAAGAGCTAGAAAAAGAGGAACAAATTAAGCTTAACCTAAATGTTCATTGATGGATGCATGGATCAAGAAGGTGTGCTATACATACACACATGCACATATACAATGGAATATTATTCAACCATAGATAAACAAGGAAATCCTATCATCTGTGGTGATATGGATAGATGTTGAGCACATTATGCTAAGTAAAATAAGTGAGGCATATAAAGACAAGTACTGTATGGTATCATTTATATGTGGAATCTAAAAAAGTCAAACTTGAAAAAAAAATACAGAGTAGGATGGTGGTTACTAAGGGATGGAGTGTGAGGGAATAGAATTGATGTTGTTTAAGGGTACAAACCATAGAGATCTAATGCACAGTATGGGTATAGACAATAACATTGTACTATAGTGATGTAATGTGATGAATACTGCTTCAATGGCAATCATATAATGTATAAATGTGTTAAAGTAACATGCTGTATACCTTAAATTTACAAAATGTAACATGTCAAGTTTATTTTAAAAAAACAAAACCCTAACAACCTAAACTGTATACACAATAAAATTTTAGAATGACAGAATAAAAAATATATATATATTTAGTTAAATTCAGTTGCAGGAAGTATAGAATGATCTTGCTAGCTGTATCTTCAGAAATGTAAGATTCCTGTTAAATCTTCTATCAAGCTCAAAAAAGAGTAGACATTTCATGTTTTCATGATAGATTTCAATTTTTCTTCCAATATCTTTCATTTTTATATATAATCAATAGATTATGCATGTAATTTTGTGTGTCTTTATATAGAAATGGTTTGAAGTACAATGTAATCTCCCTGAGATTAAGTTCATTTAGGGAAATAGGACATAACTGTGAAAAATAGAAATAATGCCATAAATGAAAGTGAGGTCACAAGATGACACATGATTAATTCCAAGTGAATGATGTGTCATGATGTCATCAGAAGTGAGGATATGGGAAAGACTTTATGAAAGTAGACTGAAGCACAAAGAATAATTGGATTTCACTAAACAGAAAGACTTTTTTTCAGTCTGTTATTAACTATAGTGTGATTTTTAGTGTATTAAAATACTAATGGAGTAACTCAAAAGACTAATTGCATTTTTAAGTTCAGTTTATTGCAAAATATACAACAAAAGTGGTACACTTATAAAATAATCACAGGGAGTCTAAGATTCATTTATTATTTAAGTTAAATAATATTTCAGTACATTATTTCTAAAATCTGGAGTAGATGTCCTTTTACTAATTCATAAGATATAAAATCCATTTGATATGAAAATGAAAAGAAAGAGAAATTGACACTTGAAATTGATTTTAATCAGCATGTTAGACAAAGATTCATCAAATATTAACCTGAGTAAAATTTAAGGCATATTTATTCTTGGTGCCATATTATGTACAAATGAAGAAAATGCGATCTTTCTAATTTTTTTATTTTACATGTGGACATTATTCTATATGTTTACTTATTTTATCAACCCATTTTTCTTCCATTCTGTCTCCAGAATTATAAAGTTCGAACTTACTTCTATTAAAACATACTAAATTACTATGACAACTTTTAAACTTGACAAGTATATAGTAAAGAGATTCCATTTTTTTTGTTTATTTTTTTGAGAGAGCGAGAGAGAGAGAATGCACAAGATGGGGAGAGGCAGAGAGATAGGGAGAGAGAGAATCCCAAGCAGGATCTGCACTGTCAGCATGGAGCCCAAAACGGGGCTCCATCCAATGAACTGTTAGATCATGACCTGACCTGGATGCTCAAGGGGATGCCTGGGTGGCTGAGTTGGTTAAGTGTCTGACTTCTGCTCAGGTGATGATCTCATGGTTCATGAATTCGAGCCCCACATCGGGCTCTGAGTTGACAGCTCAGAGCCTGGAGCCTGTTTCAAGCTCTGTGTCTCCCTCTCTCTCTGCCCCTATCCCACTCATGCTCTGTCTCTGAAAAATAAATAAATGTTAAAAAAAATTTTTTAAATGAGTTGGACACTTAACTGACTGAGCCACCCAGGTGTTCCTCATTTTTTTGTACTTGCACTGCTTAAGTCAAATTTGCATAGTTAAAATCTGAAGTTTTGCTATCAGAGCCATGTGGAAAAATTTAGTAGCTGCGTTAAGCTTAGGCAAGACCAGAAATTTAGGGTTCCTTTCTCTAACAAAGTACTTAGTAGAATATAGACATACATTAATATTCATTTTTTCCAGTTCCTTTACCTGCATCATATATCCTTTTTTTTTATGTCATACTTGTCTAAATATTTATAACCATCATAGAAATGAAAGGTACTACTGAAGTAATTGAACGGATAGAATGGCTGCTTATTTCAAACACATGATTTCATTTGATTCTGGTTCAGTAATATAGTTTAAATGAAAGAAAAAGGTCCACGGAATGCCTGGGTGGCTCAGTTGGTTAAGCAGTTGACTCAGCCCAGATCATGACCTCGCTGTGGGTGAGTTTGAGCCTGGAATCAGTCTCTGTGCTGACAGCTCAGAGTCTGGATTCTGCTTTGGATTCTATCTCCCTCTCTCTGTTTCCCTCACCTACTTGTGCTCCATCTCTCTCTCTCTCTCTCTCTCTCTCTCTCTCTCTCTCTCAAAAACCAATAAAAAATTAAGAAAAATAAAAAGGTCCACAAAAATACTTTTAGATAGCTTAGTCCCTTTAGTAATTAGCTGATATTTGTGATGTGACGCTTTAAATGTCAGGGTGTTCTTCTGACACTAACAGTAATTTCTACATAGTAAGCCAAGATTTGTTTGGCTTGGAGGAATGAGCACTAGTCCTCCCACAGATAAATTATTAGTAACTTTGGGGGAAAACAAAATACTACCTTAGAACTCTATAGCTTAAAAATTTGATACTTTTTTTTTAGTGGGGTCTAGGGAGTGGGGGACAGAACTTAGAAGAATTAAACAAACTGGAATAATTTCCACTATAGTTACAGAAGCGGAAGCACCAGATTCCAAAATTTAATAGAGAAATGTGAAATCTTTCAAGCTGGAAGAACCAAACGAAGGAGCCCCGGGAAACCAGAGCTGCTGGAAAGTGGGAAAGGAGTCTCCAGAAAGAAGAAAGCCAGGAAAAACTCCTGATCATTTTCAGTCCATGTCACTGAATGATCCCTGAACAAGGTACATGAAGGTCAAACTGAAAGCAGCTTGCAATCAAAGATTAACAAACTGAACAGAAATCTAAGTTGCCATTCACTGCAGGCATGAGTCAGCAATTTAAATCAAACAAGCTTTGAAGCAACATAACAGAATCTAGAATGTACCCAATGTACTATTCATAATGCTTAGGACAAACTCAAATTCTTCAGGAAATATGATCTAGTCAGGAAAATATGATCTAGTATCAAAGAAAAAACTATCAACAAATGGTAAATGCTAATTAACTCGGATGCTGCCATTGTCAGACCAAGATTTTAAAATAATTATTTTGACTATGTTCATTGAAGTAAAGGAAAATATACTTATAATGAGAGAAAATATAGGAAGTATTAGCAGAAAATAGAAAAATGAAAGAAAATCCAGTGGAAATATTAGATGCGAAAATACAGAGATGGGAGCTCCATATTTGTATAAATTCCGATAAAATCTCTGGCTGACTCTGAAATCATGCATACCTACCTGTAGCAGACTCAAAACAGCACAAATCAACATGATTAGTCATAAATGTAATTTCCAGTGAGATCTACCACACATCCACCAGAATGTCTACAGTTAAAATGACTGCCAACATCAGATGTCAGCAAAAATGTGAAATAACCAAACCTATCTGATCATTGATTGGAATAACCAACCAATACATAGTTGGTTGAATGTAAAATGATAACAACTTTGGAAGACAATGTGGAAGCTTTTCTTTTCTTTCTTTTCTTCCTTTTGTTTTTTTTTTAAGTAAAAACAAACTACTCTTCTACCTAGCAGTCCCCACCTGGATATTTATTCAAAAGAAATGAAACTTATTTTCACAATTTAGATGTGCATCATTGTCATTGTTAATGACAGCTCTATTTCATAATAGTCAAAACCATGGAAACATCCCAGATGTCTACAATAGGAGAATTGCTAAACAAATATGGTTTATTCACACAATGGAATCCTAGTCAGCAACGAGAAGGAACAAACTAATGATGTATACAACAGCAGGGCAAATCTCAAGAATGTTCTGTTCGGTGAAATAAGCTTTCTCTAAAAAATGTCTATTGAATTATTCCACTTATATGAGTTTGTAGAACAAGTAAAACTAATGCTTATGGGGGAAAATCAGAGCAATTCTAACATTTGAAAGAGTATGGGTAAGACCCGAATGGGAAGGGAAATAAAGGAAATTTCTGAGGTCATGATAATGTTCTCTACCTTGATAAGGATTTGGGTTACATGGAAATATTTGGTTATCAAAACTCAGCCAATGCACTTAAGTTTCATGTATTTTATGGTTTTGGGTGCAATTGTAAATGTGATCAATTCCTTGATTTCTGTTGCTTCATTATTGGTGTATAGGAATGCAACCAATTTCTGTGCATTGATTTTACATCCTGCCACTTTGCTGAATTCATGGATCAGTTCTAGCAGTTTCTTGGTGCAATCTTTTGGGTTTTCCATATAGAGTATTATGTCATCTGCAAAGCCTGAAAGTTTGAGCACCTCCTGGCCAATTTGGATTCCTTTTATTACTTTGTGTTGTCTGATTGCTGAGGCTAAGACTTCTGCTACTATGTTGAATAACAGTGGTGAGAGTGGACATCCTTGTCTTGTTCCTGACCTTAGGGAGAAAGCTCTCAGTTTTTCCCCACTGAGGATGATGTTAGCGTTAGGTCTTTCATATATGGCTTTTATGATCTCGAGGTATGATCCTTCTAATAAATCTAACCAAAGAGTTGAAAAATCTATACACTTAAAACTATAGAAAGCTTATGAAAGACATTGAAGAAGACACAAAAAAATGGAAAAGTATTCCATGCTCCTGGATAGGAAGAAAAAATATTGTTAAAATGTCAATACTATCCAAAGCAATCTACATATTCAATGCAATACCTATCAAAATAACACCAGCATTCTTCACAGAGCTAGAACAAATAATACTAAAATTTGTATGGAACAAGAAAAGACCGCAAATAACCAAAGCAATCTTGAAAACCAAAGCAGAAGACATCACAATCCTGGATTTCAAGCTGTACTACAAAGCTGTAATCATCAAGACAGTATGGTACTGGCACAAAAACAGACACTCAGACCAACGGAATAGAATAGAGAACCCAGAAATGGACCCACAAACATATGGCCAACTAGTCTTTGACAAAGCAGGAAAGAATATCCCATGGAATAAAGACAGTCTCTTCAGCAAGTGGTGCTGGAAAAACTGGATAGTGACATGCAGAAAAATGAACCTGGACCACTTTCTTATACCATACACAAAAATAAACTCAAAATGGATGAAAGAACTAAAGGTAAGACAGGAAGCCATCAAAATTCTCGAGGAGAAAGTAGGCAAAAACCTCTTTGACCTCAGCTGCAGCAACTTCTTACTCAACACGTCTCTGGAGGTAAGGGAAACAAAAGCAAAATGAACTATTGGGACCTCATCAAAATAAAAACAAAACAAAACAAAACTTCTACACAGCAAAGGAAACAATCAGCAAAACTAAAAGGCAACTGATGGAATGGGAGAAGATATTTGCAAATGACATATCAGTTAAAGGGTTAGTATCCAAAATCTATAAAGACCTTATCCAACTCAACACCCAAAAAACAAATAATCCAGTAAGGAAATGGGCAAAATACATGAATAGACACTTTTCCAAAGAAGACATCCAGATTTCGAACAGACACATGAAAAAATGCTCACATCACTCATCATGAGGGAAGTAGAAATTAAAACCACAACTTAACAACTTAGGCAACAACAGGCAACTTAGGGAAGTAGAAATTAAAACCACAACTTAACAACTTAGGCAACAACAGATATTGGCGAGGATGCGGAGAGAGAGGATCTCTTTTGCACTGTTGGTGGGAATGCACATACACACACACACACACACACACACACACACACACACACACTGGAGTATTACTCAGCAATCAAAAATAATGAAATCTTGCCATTTTCAACTATGTGGATGGAGCTAGAGTGTACTATGCTAAGCGAAATTAGTCAGAAAAAGACAAATATCATGACTTCACTCATATGAGGACTTTAACACACAGAACAGATGAACACGAGGGAAGGGAAGCAATAATAATATAAAAATAGGGAGAGGGACAAAACATAAGAGACTCTTAAATCTGGAGAACAAACAGAGGGTTACTGGAGGGGTTGTAGGAGGGGGGATGGGCTAAATGAGTAAGGGGCATTAAGGAATCCTGAAATCATTGTTGCACTATATGATAACTAACTTGAATGTAAATTAAAAAAAAAAACAAATTAAAATAAAAAAATAAAAAAAATTAAAAAACAAACTCACAAAAAAGATATATGCATTTTATTTTATGTGAATATTATATAAAAAAAAACAAAAAAAAAAAACTGAAGCAAATATTGAACTCTGTCCATACTCCAGTATTCAAGAGGAATATAGAAATGCATGAAGGAAATGCATGAAGGAAAAGACAAAATGAGTTGTGGGTAAGCTAGTTAAAATAAAGAGTCAGAAATAGCCAATTGATAATAAAATTGTAAGAAGAAAACCTGTGAATATTTTATTCAAAAGTTTATTTTAGGTCAGGTCCCAAAAGAAAAATGAAAGGTTAGTGTCAGACTGATGGAGAATGATAAATGACAAATTAAAAATAGTCAAATATTACACATTTTGAATAGTTTGTTGACATATATCAAATTTTTCTCAGCAGGACTTTAAAATATTAGCAATATCTATGCAAAAGGCAAGAGGGCATTTTTAAAATTCTCTTGGTACAGTATGCTGAAAGATCAAATAAATTCTTGATATAGATCAAGGATTTTATAGTTCAGATCTGTGAGAAAGGATTATTAAATGGACAAAATGTGATCGTCTGGAGGAAAAAGAATCAGGGAAATTGAATTTTCTGGATTCTGATTTCACATCAACGTGAGGTTTCATGAGAGTGCAATAGGACTATTGAGTATGTACATGTCCTGAGATGGAAGGCAGGTGCATTTAGTGGACCATCAGAGATTTTGACAGAATAAGATCTGTGTGGGAGTCATTGTTTTGTTTGCCTGGGAAAGCATAAGCCATTGATATAGATAAAAAGAGATTTTATTATTATGATTGTACTGAGGAACCCGGAAGGAAGTTATTAACATAACCTTTAGAGTATACTGGTTGCTTCCCTGATTTCCAGTGTTCCTCTGCTTTAGCACCCATACTTTTGTCCAAGGAGGCAATATATCCATTTAAATATGCTTACCTTCTCAGACTGTCTTGTAGCTACTGTGGTATAGTTCTTTGGCAAAAAGAAGTAAAATCGGTAGATGTGAGTTTGTAGGAAAAGTTTCGGCTTCATCCTGTTCTTTTCTTTCTGTCTGAAACATAGACAGCAGTCAGAATAGCCTTCTTGGACCATGAGGAAAAAAGTCACAGAGGTTCAATACCGAAAGTAGAAGGAAGCTTTATTTATTTATTTATTTATTTATTTGGCAGCTAGATGAACTCGGGATTGCCTACTCCAGACTTCAGTTGCATGAGAAAAACAGTATTATTTGCCAAAGCTCCTGTAGGCAGGTCTCTCTTTTATGTAGCTAAATCCAGTTGTTAAATTGATACAGAAAGGATGATCAAATATCCAGGAATAAATCAAACAAAGAAGAGGAATATAAAGTCTGGATTCCAGAAATTCAGGAAAGCAGTGATAGGATTCAAAGATATCAACACAAAAACAAACCAAAACATGTGATATATTTAAATGGAAAGTAGTTTTAACGTAGCACCTCAGAAATAACCTTCAAATTTACCTCTTACATCTAGGGAATTATGGCAAAAATACTTACTAGATGGAAATGCAAACTAAAAAAGTTAATAAAGAGCATCTGAGCATTGGATGGGCATATGTAGAATTTAGGTAAGCTGTACATAAGAGTCAGATAGTTGAGAGTTAACATAAAGGCCTTTTGTTAACTTTAACTGTTCACATAAAGGCCTATTTCATCAAGAAGGAAATTCCCTTTACAGCTACCTGAGCTGAATCCTGACTTTTTGAGAAGTGGGGTGGAGTGGAGATGTTAGCTAATATAGACCAAAAACAGTTGTCAACAGTTTTGGAAACTGAGACGACTCAGTGTATCTTGAAAGAAGTGATACTAAAACTCAAGGAAGAAACTGTCCTGGGACATATAATATCTGGGATTCACTGTCTTGCTCCAATTTTCTATTTGCTCTATCTATCTATCTCTCTATCTCTCTATCTATATTTTAATATTTTAGTGTTCCATGCTATCTCCTCTATGGATTCCTATTTGTGTCTCTTTGATTTATTTTTAGTCACTGCACTAAAGAATACAATTTGCATCTTTATTCTTTCAGTCTACCCACAAATACTATTCAACTACTTTGTATAGCACATAGTATAAGAATCTTATAAGAGTAGATTTCTGTTTCCCTCTTCCTGCTCTTTTTTCTATTGTCATGTTTTTTCTACATATGTTATAAAACCCACAATGATTGTTAATTTTCCTATAACTGTCAATTACCTTTTAATTAAATTATAAACCAAAAGATATCTTTTGCATTTATCCACAATACTTTGTGATAATTCCTTTAAGTAGATCCAAGTTTCAACACAATGGCATTTCTTTCTTCCTGGAGCACACACTATTAAGGTGTGTTTACGTTTGGTGGCCATGAATTCTGTCAACTTTTTTTATGTGAAAGATTATTTTGCCTTAACTTTCTGAAGGATATTTTCCCTCAATACGAAATTCCAGATTGAGAAATTTATTTAAAAACTGTTTTACTTTTGTGTCACCTGCGTGGCTCAGTCAGTTAAGCACCAGACTTGGGCTCAGGTCATGATCTCACGGTTCGTGGGTTTGAGCCCCGCGTTAGACTCTGTGCTGAGAGTTCAGAGCCTGGAGCCTGTTTCAGATTCTGTGTCTCCCTCTCTCTGCCCCTCCCCTGCTAGTGCTCTGTCCCTCTCTCTCCCTCTCGCTCTCTCAAAAATAAACAAACATGAAAAAAATACTACAAAAAATTTACTTTTGTATGATAAATAGGTCATTCCATTTTCTCCTGGCTTTCTTTGTTTCAGAGTCTTTAGGCATTTTTGTCTTTATTAATAAATATGATAGACTGATATTGTCCCACATATCACCAAAGAACTGTTTTTTTTTCAATCTTTTTTCTCTATGCTTTAGCTTGCTATTTCTTTAAGTCATTTTAAAAAAATTTAATGTTTACTTATTTTTGAGAGAGAGAGAGACAGAGCATGAGCAGGGGAGGGGCAGAGAGAGAGGGTGACACAGAATCTGAAGTAGGTTTCAGGCTCTGAGCTGTCAGCACAGAGCCCCATGCAGGGCTCAAACTCGTGAACCTTTGAGATCATGACCTGAGCCAAAGTCAGATGCTTAACCTACTGAGCAGGTCACTCAGGCACCCTAAGTCATTTCTTTAAGATCATTTATTTTGGAGTATATAATCTAGGTCTACAAAGTGAAAGTGTCATATATTGTAATTCATATATTTTTCAGCTACAGAATAATCATTTAATTTTCTCTTATCTTTTACTTTTCTATTTTAATATTTTCCTTTAATTCCTGAAATACGTTTATAATAACTGTTTTAATGTCTTTACTTTTAACTCCATCTTGCCTCATTTTTTATTGACTAATTTCTCTCCTGTTTATTATTCTAACTATGCTAATTCTTTACATGTATGGTAATTGTCCTCATATTTTTAACAGCTTTATTGAGATAATTCACATAACATACAGTTTACCCATTCAAAGTGAACAATTCACTGATTTATAGTATACTCACAGATATGATGCTTATCAACTCAGTCCATCATAAAACTGTTTCATCACCTCAAAAAGGAATTTATATATTTATCTCTCATCTTTCCTAAATCTAAGGAACCACTAAGCCTCTTGCTATCTTTACAGATTTGCCTATTCAGGATATTTATAAATAGCATCATACAATATTAGACCTTTGGTGTGTGTCTTCCTTCATTAGGATAATGTTTGCAAGGTTCCTAAACATGGTAGCATGTATCTGTACTTCATTCCTTTTTGTGGCTGTATAATAGTCCATTGTCTGGGTATACCTCATTTGTTTATAATTTGTCAGTTAATGATCATGTTAGTTTTTCCCCCTTATTGTCTATGAAGAATAATGCTGCTATGAACATTGGTTTAAGCTATTATGTGAAAATGTGTTTTCTATTCTTTTTGATATATACTAAGGAGCATTATTGCTGGGTTGTGTGGGTATGCTGTTTAACTTGGTAAGGAATTGTTGAAGTGTTTTACACAGAGGCTATACAATATCTCCGCCAGCATTGTATGAGACCTTCAGTTTCTCCATATTATTGCCAATATTTGTCTTTCATTTCTGGATTTTCATAGTCACTATCTTAGTGGGTATGAAGTGGTATATCATTGTGGTTTTGAAGTTTCCCTAGTGATAATGATAATGTGTATTTTTTATATGCTTATTGGCCTTTGGTTTATCTTCTTTGGAGAAATGTCTGTTCAATTCTCCTGCCCATGTTTTTTAGTTAAAAGTTTTTTTTTTTTTTAAATGAATCAATTAATTAATCAATTTGGAAAAACTTAGGTATACAAAGCAGAAAAATTGAGCAGAAAGTACAGAGTTCCCAAATACATTCTCTCTCCATTGCCCTTATTATTAATATCTTGCATTATTGTGGTACATTTGTTAAAATAGATGAGCCCATATTGATACCTTATTATTAAGTGAAATATATACCTTACATTATGGTTCACTCTATATAATACTTTCTATCATTTTTTTTTTTAATTTTTTTTTTCAACGTTTATTTATTTTTGGGACAGAGAGAGACAGAGCATGAACGGGGGAGGGGCAGAGAGAGAGGGAGACACAGAATCGGAAACAGGCTCCAGGCTCTGAGCCATCAGCCCAGAGCCTGAGGCGGGGCTCGAACTCCCAGACCGCGAGATCGTGACCTGGCTGAAGTCGGCCGCTTAACCGACTGCGCCACCCAGGCGCCCCTATCATTTTTAACATATAAATAACATGTATCCACAATTACAGCCTCATACAGAAAGAAATTTGATACCCTAAAAATCCCGATTCACCTTTTTATCCCTCCCTCCCTTCTTCCCTTCCTCTTTACTTCTCTTTTTTCCCTTCCTATAAACCCCTGAAAACCACTAGTATTTTTTATTATATTGATAGTTTTGCCTTTTTCAGATGTCATATGGTTGGAAATGTATGTAGCCTTTTCAGATTGGCTTACTGTACTTAGCATTATCCATTTAAGATTTCTCCATGTCTTTTCATGGCTCAATAGCTCATTTCTTTTTAGTGCTGAGTAATATTACACTTTCTGAATATACTACAGTTTGTTTATTCATTCACACATTGGAGATCATCTTGGTTGCTTCCATGTTTTGGCAGTCTTGAATAAAATTACTATAAACATTTGTGTGCTGGCTTTTGTGAAGACAAATTTTCCCTTTATTTGGGTAAATACCAAGCAACACAACTGCTGGATCATATGGTTAAGAGTGTGTTTGATTCTGTAAGGAAAAAAAAAAAAAACCTGCCAAAGTATCTTTCAAAGTGGCTATACAATCTTGCATTTTTTTTTAAATTTTTTGTCTCAACGTATATTTATTTTTGGGACAGAGAGAGACAGAGCATGAACGGGGGAGGGGCAGAGAGAGAGGGAGACACAGAATCGGAAACAGGTTCCAGGCTCTGAGCCATCAGCCCAGAGCCCGACGCGGGGCTCGAACTCACGGACCGCGAGATCGTGACCTGGCTGAAGTCGGACGCTTAACCGACTACGCCACCCAGGTGCCCCAATCTTGCATTTTTAATAGCAATGCATGGAAGTTTCGGTTGTTATACATCCTCACCGAGATTTGATGTTGTCATTGTTTTGGATTTTAGTCATTTTAATATGTGTGCAGTGGGATTTAACTTTTTAAATTTGCAATTCCTAATGATACATGATGTTGAACATCTATTCATATGTATATTTACCATCTACTTATATTTTTTGGGTGACATGTGTGTTCAAATCTTTTGTTCATTTAAAAAAATTTTTTTTAAGTTTATTTTTATTTATTTTGAGAGAGAGATAGAAAGCAAGTGGGGGGGTTGGTGCAGGGAGAGAGGGAGACAGAATCCCAAGGAGTCTCTGCACTGACAGAGCCCAATGCCAGGCTTGAACTCATGAACCATGAGATCATGACCTGAGCTGAATTCAAGACTCAGATGCTTAACTAACTGAGCCACCCAGGTGCCCCTCTTTTGTTCATTTTTAATTGAGTTATTTTTATTCTTCTTGATGAGGTTTTTTTTCCTATTTCTATGTGATTGAGTTCTTTGTATATTTTGGATACCACTCTTTTATCAGGTATATGTTTTATGAATATTTTCCTCCAGTCTGTGGCCTGGTTTTTCATTCTCTTAACAGTCTTTCGCAGTGGAGAATTGTTTAATTTTATTAAATTTCAACAGATCATTTTTTGTCTTTCATGGTTCATAGTTTGTGTTGTACCTAAGAAGTCACCACCAAACCCACTGTTAGCTCGATTTTCTCTTATCTTCTAGGGGTTTTGTAGCTTTGCATTTTAAATTTATATCTATGATCCATTTGAGTTAATTTTACAGTTTAGATTCACGTTTTTCTTTTTAGTTTTTGTTTGTTTATTTGTTTTATTGTTTTTTTGCATATGAATGTTCAGGGATTCAAGCTCCATTTGTTGTAAAGACTGTTTTTTCTCAATTAAATTGCTTTTCTTCCTTCTCAAAAAGCAGTTGACCTCTGGAATTTTCCTTCTAATTTCCTTCTCTGTGGTACTTCATTCTGGGTAAATTTTTGTTGTGGTTGAACTAGATTCTTGTAGAGATTCACTTAGGAAAAAAAAACCTGATTTTTGTGTATTTTCTTTTATTAATAAGCTAAGTTCTCAAATCTGTTTCACTAGTTACATTACTTGAGGTAAAGGACACTGAACTTATAGGACTAAAATAGCATTCCAAAAGTTAAAAAATGTGCTTTTTCCTTATTGATCCTTGCATTGTAGGTGTACCTTCAAAATAGATTTTCAAGTTCAGTTTATTAAAGCATTATAAGATTATTAGTCTTGCTAAAATGTACCAATACTGTAAAAATTTGCAATATCAATGTTCATTTCTAGTATTATAATTTGACAAGTTATGTGACGAAACAATTGGAAATTAATACAACTCATTATTAAATAGGGAATGTCTATATGTTAGAACATTTTTTATTCCTGCAATTTTTTTTTAAATTTTTAATGTTTATTTACTTTTGAGAGAGAGGAAGAGAGAGACAGAGTGTGAGCACGGACGGAGCAGAGAGAGGGAGACACAGAATCCAAAGTAGGCTCCAGGCTCTGAGCTGTCAGCACAGAGCCTGACATGGGGCTCGAACTCATGAACTGCGAGATCATGACCTGAGCCGAAGTGGGAAGCTTAACCAACTGAGCCACCCAGGTGCCCCTATTCCTGCAAATTTAAATGTAGAATTGTACCCTGATGCCAACATATCGTAAGAATTCATCATAATATATAACATCTGTAATAATCTATAGTAATCTTTTAAAGCTAGAGAGATATGCATAGTTAATAATTTTCTTTTATTTTTACCTCCCATCTTATCATTATTCTGGATAGTTTAGTTCCTAAAATGTTATCTTGTTGTACATTATGAGAAAGGTTATTATGCAAAATTGTCTAAAAATTTATCATATTTATCTTTATGTCTAAATTATCCCTGAATGTAATATTACCATGGAACTGATTCTGAAATATCCCAAAATTTTAATGACAGTTTCAATGTATCATGATATATTAAAAAATAAATATTCACAAATTTTTAAGGAATGAAATGAATTCTACCTGACAGTTTTGAAAATATGTGTAGTAAATGCATAGTTGAGCACATATCTCACATATTAATGCTTGATTCTATTGTACATGATCCCTCAACTTTAATAAAAATAATTACTAGCAAAATGTACTCATATTTAAATGTTACAATTGTGTAGGAATAAAAAGACATATAATAAAACTCATAAATACAAACATGATAAACCCACTTTATGGTTAAGTCTGTAATGTTATTTACTTAGGAAAATACTTTCTCTTATGGCTAATCGATTTTAATTATGGGTTAAGATAATCCAGAAAGGAAAAAAAATGTCTATAGCTGCCATGTGTGAAATTACATAAGCAGGAGTAATGCAAAAAATAACCCTCAGAAGCTCGGAAAATAAGAAAACATGGTGGTATGAACTTAAACTCTGGCAAAGTAAAGAAGAGAAATAGATAGATTTGCAGATACAGAGGGCTCACTGATTTATTAGCTAATGTTGAACTTAGGAAGAGGAAGGCATCAAAAATAACTTCCATATTTCTGGCTTACACAACTAATTAGTAGGTGGATTCATGAATGAGATAACTGAGGAAGAAAAGTACTTCAGGCAAAGTGTATGTTAGGAGTAGATGAGGGAAGGGAAAATAAAAGAATTATAAATGAATGATGATGTACTTTGACAACATTTAAAGAGAATATGCAGTTCTAAATGTCTGTAATTATTGAATTGTTGACTATAAATAGCAAACAAAGGAAGCTATTATTTTTGATAAAGAAAATGCATAATTTAAACTAAGATATTTTACTATTCATCAGCAATGAACTTTCTAGTGTATATCATCAAAGTCTAGGAAGCAGCTGGAGATTATTTGTGGGATTGGCAATAGATTTTGTTTCATTTATGATATTGCTGATAGCAGAATTTAGTTTCAAGTAGGCTTCAATAATAGAAAAGGTTTTCTTTTTAAATTTAGTAAAGCTTAAAAACAGTCTACATTTTGAAAAAATGAAACACATTAAAACGAAAAGCAAAAGAACCTAAAATCAGAAAGACTGAAGCAAGATTTCAAAAGCAAGTCTAATTATACCACTTACTATGCATGTAATTGAGTGAGGTCTCCTAAAAGGGGATAGGGTGGTGGAGAGGGAGACACAGAAATTCTTAGTCTAAAAAACTGCATGTGGGGGCAAGAGGTATATGGGACATCTCTCTACATTCCCCTCAGTTTTGTTGTGAACTGTAAACTGCTTTAAATAATAGTTGTAATTGAAAAAAAATCTATAACATGCAATTTTTAATGTGTCACGCATAAATTAAATTAAACTGAACATTTGCTTTTAAAAGAAGACTGTCCAAAAGGAAATTTAGAAAGATTTCAGTGTTGGACAAAGAGAGAATCATCTCATAAATATTTCAAATTGAACATATTCATTATATTTTCACAGAGATTTTAACAGAATTCAAAATTTCAGGCAAAAATTCTGTATGGTCAATATAGTGACTTTTCTTTGGATTTACTTGATCTATTTTTGTAAAAACTTGGAAAAATAAGATCAAACAAATCAGCAAGATGGTAGTAGCCCCAAGCCAGTTGACAGGTAAAGCCAGGGAATGGGCACCATCATTTCCTAACTTTGAAGTTTCTGCCTGGAAGCAATACCTAGATGGAGGTTGTAAATATGTAGATTCTTAATAGTTAGTTTATTCACATTAATTATAACTCTGCCAATTGGGAAACTTATAGGGCTGCAATGTTCCTATAAATGCTTTAATTGCATTTTCATTACAGTATAATATACTTAAAACCCAAGTCCATATCATCTTGGTCATATTCTTTCTTCACTATACACTACCCTTCAGAAGGCTCCCTAATTCTTCCTACAAATGGAGCCAGGTAAATTGTATGTTGGTGCCAATAATTATTGTTTATTTTATTTTTTTTGCTCATTGCATTTCTCATCATCTTATAGAAGAGAAAAAAATAATACCTTGAGATAATTATAATTAATAATAAAATACGATGTATTCTTAGAGGGGGCAAAATTTTTCTAATAAAAGTTACAAAGACAGAAACTAAAAAAAATTGATACAGATTTTATGAATTAAAAAATGGATGACCAAAACAAACAATGAAAAACTGACATAAAAAACAAATGAGCATCTGATTCAAGATGGCAGAGTACATAATTTACCCTTTCTCCTTCATAGAATCTAACTGAAGTGAGAGTTTATAAATACAAAGTACTAATAACAATATAATAAATCCATTTCAAAGTAAGAAATAGTGCCATCAACGGAAGAGAAACATTGACAGATTTCTGGAGGAAACAGAGTGGATGATTATTGATTGAGGCCTCTGGAAAGAATGTGTAACTTTGATTTTGCATAGAAGAAAATGCAGTAGACAATCTGAATGCAGTGATGAGCTGTTGGAGAAGAAATCATTGTAATGAATAAAGAACTATCTTTGAAAATGTATATGTTCTGTGTACAAGGAGCAAATGGCTGTAACATTTGCCCTTAGTTAAAACCAAGAAATACTTCCTAAATAGTCATTCCACAGAAGGGAACTAGTATGAGAATTAGAGAGCAGAGAGAGGGTAAGACAATTTTCAATCTCCAAATTAGTCAAAGGGGGGAAAAAAGAAAAGGATTTCATGCCACTTGTTTTTGAAATAAATATTAAGTAAGCGAACCCTAGAAGACTATTTTTATTCTTATTATAGTGATTTGAAGGGTCTTACACATCTTCCTAATAACATACATTAAGTAGAAGGCTGCATCTACTTAGAACTTGTCCATTTTTCAGAACTTGGATTTATTCCTCACATAATGCAAAGAAAGTTGCAACTTTCTATCACTGTAATTTGTCTGCAACCTTCTACTACTGCAAAAGAATAAAATGCCAATAGCATTACTAACCAACATAGTCCTTCATTGTAAATATTAAAAACCAATTGAGGATTAACAGATATTTGAAGATAGCCAGCAGGAGGAAGAGAAAGATCAGAATATAAAAACTGAGTCACAGATTCCAAAATAGATAGAGGTAATGAAAAGAATGTAAGAGAATTTTAAAAATGTAACTAAAATTTTCTAAAAGGATAAAGAGTACTGCATATCTAGTTTTTAAGAAACTGAAATAGAACCAAATCAACAAAAGGGTTAAATTATAGAAGGAATATTGTCATAGAAAAGATGATAACATATGGTACTTAAAATATTTTATAACTACTATTATAATTTGTTTAATGAAATGAGAAATTTAACAAAAGTTGTACATGTTCATTTCACATAATATTGGAACATCAAGTAATAGTTTGAATTTATTAAGCAGTAATATTTGAGAAAATAATCAAATAGCTTGTTGAACAGCATTTTAATGCTAGTGATATTGGTGATACAGAGAACATGTTATGATGATGGGACATAGGCAGCAGGCTTCAGGGGAAAGAGGATTACACTAGAAATTATGAGTCTCGGGTTGTAATTTTAGTCTTGCTTCAAATTTATGGTGTAACTTAGAAAACCATTTTGCATCACAGGTGGCAGTTTTTCTCCTCTATAGATTCAGTTTCCTCATGTTTCAGTTTCTATATTTTTATCATACAGTTCACAGCAATATTTGTATTACCTGTAATGTATTCAAATATGTAAATTTTATTTATCTAGATATCTAAGAGAGTGAGTTCTAATATTTGGCTTCTATGAATATGTTATGCCTGTTTTGTTTTGCTTTGTTTTTGTTTTAGTCTTCTCCATCTCTGTGTATTCTTCCAGCATGGCATCTGTAGTTTACATTTTTGTAGTTCATAATTCTTTCTGGTTACTGTGCCATATTTACCTTGGTCCAGCAGCCAGCTCTCTGCATCTGCAGCTCTCACAGGGGTGGTGGGCTGGAAAGAATGGGTGAAGTGCTTGATTGCAGCCTTGGCACATTCAGACAAGCAAGCTTCCCATATTCTTTTGTTTGCTTAACAAATCATGTAGGACAAATTAAAGCAGCAGGCCAAACATGCCTCGCACTTCCCCACGGGTGCAATCCTCATATTCACGCATGGGCACATGCTCCATTGTGACCCTTTGCAGTTTGTCTAATGACTTATCATTTTCCTTATCCTATATGCCAGATGTGCTCTAAGCATTTATGACCAAAATTCAAATTCCCTTCAGAAGATAAACAAACTCGTGTACTCCCAAACAATCCAATTTTCAATATTCATTTTCTCCCTTAATACAGGGGAGGATAAAACAGTGAATTTTCAGCCCCAAATTGACTTCAACCTATTATGATTATCTCATAGTGGAAGGTAAATTCAATGAAGCAGAGTATTTGAATTATTCAATTACTTGTGCATAGAAGGCATTTAATAAGTATTTGTTATAAATTAACAAGCCAGCAGATTCAGAATCTCTCAGATTCAGAATCCACATAATCATCTTGAATTGATTTATTGTTTAAGCATTGATAATCAAAACTTTTCCATAAATAATGATGTCTTTGCTCATTAACTAAGTAGTTTTAGGAGAAAGGAAAGAATCCACGAATACAATGAAATCATTTTTTCCATTGTCTGCAGAAATAACAGCACAAAAGAAATCTGGCTTTGATTATGAAGAATATTTTAGTTCAATAACTTCTAGAAACTGTCATGTTTTTAAAATGACACTGATTGAGCTACTTGTTGTCATTAAAATATTAATTTAAAACTTATGAAATAAAATTGGCTTATTGGAATAATTTCTTTTTAGGTATTTGCATAAAAGAAAACTGTTCTTCTGCCTCTGTTTAGACAATGGATATTCTATGTAATCTTATTTTAGCATTACATATAAAATAATGTGAGAGCTGATTGTGAATCAAATGCAATAAATTCTCTTTCCTTTAAAATCAGTTTGAGCTAACCTATCTGGAATATAATACTTTTATCGTTATTGGACCATAGCCCAAAGTTAGTGGTACTTAAATTCTAGAGTGCCTAAGAATCAGCTTGGAATCTTGATAAATATGTAAATTCCTATAGACTAAGATAGGTCTCTGATGTCATCACTGAGGCCTTGAGCTATTATCGCATCAAAAGGAATTGATTGTATCTCTTTAGAAATGTTTTTATCCTTTTCTCATCAACACCACTTATTCACAGATATAAAAAGTCATTTATATGGAAGAAAATGTATCCCAGAACAATGGCTTTAAAATATATTTTGAAATCTGGCATGGCAATTCAGTTTCTGCCTCATGGAGCCAGAAAGGTTAGCTACACAGGTATTAAGAATCCACCCTCTCCAGGATCTTTCAAGATCCTACCCTTTCCAGAATCTAAATCTGATTCGGTACTAGAGCATCTTCTTGCATCTATTTGTCTGAGTTTATATATTCTTTTTATTTCTGGCACTTGTTTTTTCTGTTTATTTTTTTCTCAGATACAAATTGAGTATTTTCTGCTTTATTTAACATGTCTTTTTGCTTTTAGGCAAAATGTAATTTGCCCTTATGAACCTTATGTAACATGATGCTTTTTTCCATTATTATTATTGTTATTATTACTAGATGTGTATCTTTTTTCCAAAAAATGAAGTAATTATGCTAAAATATTTTCCCTTTCCTTGGTATTACCTTTCAATTCAATAGATCTAGGTACAAGTATACTTTATTTCTTAAAATGTAGGTACTATACTCATATTGTCTTCTTCTAAGGCCTTCAACTGTTCAGTCTGCACAATGAGAATTCAAACATGTATTCTTTATAGAGCTGCTTGTCACATAGGAATTGTACAGGTATCCTGGTGCTTCTCTATTTATTCTTTTCAACTTATCTTTATTATATATACATCCTCAGTTAAAGCAATCTCCATGTGGCTTTGTATTTGGGAAACTATTAGTTTATTTTTACTTTTTTCCCCTTTAGATCTATTTATTTTTCATTTAATATACTTTTATATTTTGAGGATGTATCACATATTATGTATTTAAAATATAATGTTTTCAAACAAGAGCACAAAAGACCTGGAGTGTTCAAATAAACCTGAGAAATCCCATCTGACTGCATTTTCAGCATTTGGTTTATTGTATGTGCCAGATGGAGATACAATAAAAAACAAAAGCAAAAAACAAACAAAAAAATTGTGCAATTGTTGAATGATGGTGGGCCTTTGAAACGACAACAAAAGAATGCACAAAGGTATAAAGGTTAAGATACCTGAGGTTATTTTACTGAAAATAAGGCAACTAGTCCCATGATTGGATGAAAGCAGTAATTATGGCTATGTGTTTACTGTTGGTCTGACAAGTATTGTACAGAATATAAAAAGAAGTCATGGGTGTCTAAATGTAGTATTAATTCACAGTCATACTCAGCATTTGAAATTGCTTCTCACAAGATTAACATTAGTTTGGACATGAGCACAAGCAACAGAAAAAATCAAGTTGTAATTGAATCCATGGTTACCAGTGCAGATATTCTTAGAGTCAGAAAATATTCCCTTTGTCTTTGTTTTCATTTGTTTTTAATACACTAGAAATACAGTTACCTTTGTATCTATCCATCATTCTTAAAACATTTGATGTTTGTCATGAAGCGCAGTTTTTTTTAAATTCAGAATGAAGTCTTAATAGGATTTAATGTGTTACTATTTTTTAACTACATTTTTCTCATAGTGATTTTCCCTTTTCTTTCTCAAATGTAATATAGAACATAGTTGAACAAAAGAAATCATAAAGACAATTTCCTAATTCTTGCATGATATATACTTAATGAACTGTTTTGTAATTCTAAGTTCAATATAATTGCATTGTTTGTTTGTAGTCATTTTTCATAGTAATAGATGCTACCTATGAATGTAAACTATGAATGTAAAGACTAGTATATTGTATACCATTTGATATGAATGAAATTCTTTTATTTGAGGCTTAAAGCTATGTCCACTATCCTGTCTTTCAGAGTTGATCTCTCTTGCTCTTTCCTCACTAAATATTTTTGTCTTATAAAAGGGTGGTGAATCATTTTATAAGACATAATTTTATATGTATGTATTTTCTCTTTTTCTGGAAAGGATTACAGCAGTTTATCATTGTCAAATCATAGTATCTAGTAAACATGAGCATATATTCTCAAATATATTTTAATTGATCTGAATATCCTAGAATCTCATTAGTTATTGGCTTAGAAGAAACCAACGATTATCGTAAGTTATTGGCTTAGAAGAAACCAACGATTATCGTAAGTAGGAAGGCATACTGGCGATCTTAAATAATTTCCTCCATTTATAGCATAAAATAATTTTTTTTCTATTTTGGTTGGTCTATACTTTATGTATGTCAAAATAAACTAGATTGAAAAGAAAAATAAATGTGGAAGATTTACCGAATGACTATATGTAAAGTTGTCATGCTTAAACGTAATTGCTTGCTAACCATAGACTTGGAGTGATAGAAAAAGGTGACCCTGATTTTCTTGACATCATCATATTTTGGGACAGTTTAAAGTTATTTCAAATGCATATGCTGAGGTTTGGGTGCTTACATATATAGTTCATGAGTTAACTATATTTAGAAAATAATTTTTAATTTAAGGTACAACATTGTTTTGTTTAAGAAAGCTAGTTTGCTTCCTTTCAGTCTACTGAAGTATCTGCTAGGCAAAGTGATATGACAACTATATTATACAGCGTAATTTGAGACTATTCCTAAAATAACATAAAAAGGAGCATAAGGATAACCAGATTTTTTTCCCCCAAAAGTGGCCCATCATCATTCTTTGAACAGGCCATTTGTTGGCACAGTTATAAATTAGCCATGCTGTGTTAATTTAATATTCATTGAGTAAATATGTGTAAACGAGTGCAGAAAAGGGATACTTCCTTCTCAGGTATGACTATGTATTAATTAGAAAAAATATATAATTTTTGAAATGATGCTGAGTGTGTTATGTATCCAGAGACAAGCTGTAGAATGTAAAACTTTTTAATTCTGACTCCACAATTATATTTTTTCTAGCATTCCTACAAAATTCCTTCAGTAGCTTTTACAACTTATTTCTAAAATATATGGTAAGTTAAAATTCATAATGTAGATCAAAATAAATCAAATTTAATAATTGTTGAAATAATTGTAAAACATACACAAGGGTTTATTTTCCTTTACTTTTGTAATGGGTGACATGAATATATCTTTTCAATGGAACAAAGCCATGTTGATGGAAGGAGTTGCATCCTTTGGTATTGGTAGATATTATAAGATATAATGCATGTCTGTGAGTTTGGCAGCATGAGTTAAACTTTTAAAACTTAATTAAATTCGGGGAGCCTGAGTGGCTCAGTTGGTTAAGGGTCCAACTCTCGGTTTCAACTCAGGTCATGATCTCATGGCTGATGAGTTCGAGCCCTGCATTGGGCTCTGCACTGACAGCATGGAGCCTGCTTGGGATTCTCTCTCCCTTGCTCTCTGTCCCTCTCCTGCTCGCTTGTTCTCTCTCTCTCTCAAAAATAAACATTTAAAAAAATTAATTACATTCTGTAGGGGAGAAAGAGTAAGTGTAAGAGCAATATTTCTTCGTGGACGTATGTTAAATGTAAGGTAATGTCATGAGCTGTGAGAGGTTTGAAGTTTTACGCTACTTGTAAATTAACACCTTGGGTTAATGGATGCTAGAAGATAGCTTAAGACTCCTGATCAGAGACAAGGATTTATCGCTCACAACAGGTAATATGAATTTCATATTAGATTTTGTATTTTTGTATTTGATTGCTTTGGTCCCCAATCTCCCAAGTGAAGTGGAAAAAGACACAAGTGAATGCACAGTGGGTTTACATTACAACCGAGTAACCTTGAATTTAGGAAAACCAAATTCATTATGAGGTTCTGCAAGAAAACCTGCCCAACCTTTTTCCTGGAGGAATACATTATCTTCATTATAGTGGACAATAAAGCAAATGTGTTCTTTATTCCAATGGGAGATACTATTGCCATCTTTCAAAGTTGTTTGCTATACAAACATCCTTGAAAAGGCAGTTTGAACAAAATCATCAGTGTCTCTGCTCACAAGATAGGCAGAAATGCAAGAGACCCCTAGAAAAATGTCTGTCAACAACACCCACTTCTCATTACTACATTGTCTTGGTCTCTGGTGAATCTTCCATGTTATGTGACTCTCTCATCCACTCTGATTAATCTGACTAACAAGGACTGGGACCAAATCTGTTCCATTTGTTTCACATAGTATATAATCAAGGCCACTTCAAAAGAACTTGAATCAGCAGGATGAGTCAACCTGGAATATTGATTTCAACCTCACCACCAGGAGTCAGCCTCAACTTCTTTAACAAATCATATAAACTGTAAGGATCTAACTTAGAAAGTTGGATGATTATCATTTTAAGCTTCTGTATTGGCCTTTTCACTTGGCGTAATGCATTAACCCAGTTAGAGCAATATGTATTATTCATTGTATAAGCTCCATCTTGGTCCACAAAGAGGAAGTCTGGACAGTACTATAATCTCTCACTACCCTGTATAAGGAGTTGAAGCTAACCTCAAGATGGAGTCATTGATCACTTCAGCTAAAGTCAGGGACCAATTTTGTGCCTCGTTTCCCAATTGAATGACTCTTATTGCAGGGAAAATGGCCTGCAGCATGCATGTAAATGACAGCTGTATTTTGGAGAAATCTGTCACCTGAGAGCTACATAATCTACTTGTAAATTGCTTATGAGCAACCCTGAGGTGAAAGTCACTGTGTTTTCAGAAGATGAGCCAGTTTATGTGTGGCTTCCACTTAAGATGTCCAGTTCTGGAAGTGCATATGTACTTCATGAAAGAAAATGGTGTTTACATTTATTGCCTTCCTCCAACCAATGGGGCCTATATCAGACAGGGAGCCCAATTGTAAAGTGCCTCTAATATGGCCTTGGTAGAGAGGACTGGTAAGCTTAGGGTCCCTAGTTTAGTTTAAATAATTGAGTCTAATTATTGATTTTGGTTTGCTGAGGACAGTTATTCTAATATCCTGTTTGTCCATGCCACCAGCTAGGTTGCTTCCTTCCCACACCAATGGAATAACTGAGAATGGAGGTGTGAAAGATATGGTCTCTCTGAAAATGGTCTACCCAAGAGATGCAGAAACTGGAGATATCCCTTGCATTTTTTGATAGTTTTCTTAGCAAGATTAAAGAAATTGCAAGCGAGTCATAGAATTATCTAAAGGCAGATTGCAGACCTAGCAGTTAGTTAAATTTATGCGTACAACAGTTTGGGAGTGCAGTTTGGGAGAGCTATACCACAGTATTTCCCTTCATGAAGAAGGCTTCAGGGGCAGTGTTAAAATACATATGATCATTAATGCTTCCTCCACCACCATTCCTCCCAGGGACTCAATTATCCCCTCCCCATTGCCAAGTTGTTCCTTCTCTATACAGCCACAGAACCTTTATGCCACATTATGATAATTATAACTGTACCTTTTGTCCAATTATACCCTATAGACACACAGACATTTCATTCAGAAAGCCAGGTGCAGGAGGACAAGAGCATTTATACAGAAGGTAACCAAGTATTCTGGGATGTGGAAATATTGAAACTGATGCTTCATCTGTGGGAATGTAGAATGATACGGTCATTCTGGAGAACAGTCTGGCATCACTCAGTCTAATTAGTTATAATGATACACTGTTACCTTGTAATTATGGTCCTAGGTATATTGTATACCTTCTCCCCTCCACTCCACGGAACTTCTCACACAGTTTAAAAAGGGGACATAATTACAATGTTTATTAACATGTTATCTGTGGTGCCAGGGTGATGGGAGATATTGTCAGTGTCTGTTACTAGGTGGGAGGATAGGTAAAAGATATATAAGTACAACATGGAATTCTATGCCCCAAATAGAAACTGTAGATTAGATGATTAGATGGACATAATTATAGATTAGAGGACCATAGATGAATCTTTTTTAAAAAAAGTTTATATATATATATATATACACATAATTTATATATATAAAATATTTATGTAATTCTGTTTATATAAATTGATATGTACACCCCAAACAGAGAAAATTGGAAACAGTATTAGCAGTACTAAATCCACATTAGGTGCAAAATATAGAGGGGTGGAAGAGAGAGTTTAAGTTAGCACTGAAATTGGGTTTTAAAGGAGTCATGTAAGTTCTGTTTACTCATTACTTCATATTCCTCCTAATTCTTAATAAGAATGAGCATGGGGGGCACCTGGGTGGCTCAGTTGGTTGAGCATCCGACTTTTGATTTTGGCTTAGGTCATGATCCCAGGGTCGTGGGATCATGCCTCAAGTAGGGCTCCGCACTGAGTGTGGAGCCTGCTTAAGATTTTCTCTCTCATTCTCTCCTTCCGTCCATCTTCCCCAGTCATGCTCTCTTGCTTGCTAAAAAAAAATAATAATAATAAAACAAATATTGAAAAAAAAAGAAAAAGAGTGAAAATGATATAAATTATTAAGTTTCAAATGCAGTGTAAAGTCCTGGGACAGTTTGGTTGTTTCCTATCCCCTCCTTTGTGGATCCTAAACTGACATTCTAAGATTTGCTATTTAATCCATACTGTATGTTATATTTGTGGACAAGTAATGCAAATGATGACAGTGGGCATTGAGGGGACAAAATTTGTCATGAATTGTGTTTCATGTCCACTTAAGGTATTCAAGCATAATTTTTAAACCTCCCATAGCGGGTAAATAAAACCCATCTATTGCTTATATTGTTTGAATTCAGCCCTTGCCAACAACTTGCAACCGTTGCCAATCAAAACAAGGAAAATATTTTATTAAAAGAGGATACAGAGTTGATCATTTGAGCCAACAAGGGAAATTGAAGCACTTAAGATAATCTTAGACTATTACAGAAACAGATTTTAAGCAGATTAGAAAAAAAAAAAAGAGAATTTACCTGCACTTTTTAATTTTTTATTCCAACCAGCCAAACATTCCAACCCTATAGGGAAGCCTTGGTAATTAGAATCTGAAGTAGCCAAGAGTTAATTAGGGATTTTAATTTTGAATGAGGAAATACACTGTGTAAATTAATCCATGAAATTAAGTACGGGACTTTTGGTTCCTGACAAGATAACACACTTATCAGAGTTGGCCTCCTCTCAAATAATCAACATTGAATATTCTGTCAAAAATATGGTTATGGAGGGCACGAAGGAAATTCTAAAGCTAACATTAATGTTCTAAGTCCTAAACTGGGTGTGAGAAACATGGGTGCTTTACTATTAATATCATCATGATGTAATTGTATACATACATATACACATATAACACACATATATAATATATATATTTAAAAATACAAATTCATGACATCAAATATATGATATTGAAGGGATAGAAGTAAAATGAAAGTTAAAAAAATGAAAGTGATCTAGACTATTTTGCATAAATAATGAGCAAGAATTGTCAAGAACTAAAGCAAGCTATAGTTCTTTACTTGGAAACTGTCATTGTCAAACATGACTGAGGTAAAAATTAAAGAAATATTTGAAATTAAAAATATCAAAAAATATATTCTTAAAAATCTCAGAAGAATAATGAAAGAAGAATTAAACTGACATCAGATTGCTTCAGAAAGTCTGGTGTATTTGTTTTTATTGCTGTGTAACAGATAACCACAAACTTAACGGTATTAATTTCCTAGCACTACCATAACAGTACCACAAACTGAGTAAGCTTGAAACGACACACGTGTATTGTGTCATAGTTCTGAAGGCTAGAAGTCTGAACTCGAAGTGTTAGCAGGCCCATGCTCTCCGAAACCTATAGGGAAGAATACTTCTATGCCTCTTCCTAGCTGCTAGGTGTTTATTGATGGTCCTTGGTGTTCCCTGGCTTGCAGGTGTAGGCAGCCCTTCAATCTCTGCCTCCAGGGAACATGATGTTCTCTCTGTTTCTTCACTGGTGTTCCTCTCCTGTGTGTGTGTGTGTGTATCCAAATTTCTCTTTTATGAGTACACAAGTCACATTGAATTAAGGACTCACCCTAATGACTTTATGTTAATTTGATCACGACTATAATGACCCTATTTCCAAATAAGGTCGCATCCATAAGTATCAGATACTGGGAATTGGGACTTCAATACATCTGTTGAAATAAAAAACAAATGAGACCTGCCTTGAAAATTCCCTGAGCAGACAAAGCCAATTTAGTCATACAAACAAAGCTTCATTTGGCTTATTTTGCAAGGCTAACTTGACCTAGGTCACTTCTTTCTTGTGTCTGCAGAAATCACAAGCAAAACTTAAACCGTTTCTCAAGATTGATATGAGGTAACCATTGAGCAATTCCCTGTCATTTTAGAAAATTCATATTTTGAAAGTTTTTATTTAAATTCCAATTAACATACACTGTAGTATTAGTTTCAGGTGTAGAATTCCGTGATTCATCATTTTATGTACAACATCCAGAGCTCATCACAAGTGCTTTCCTTAACCCATCACCTATTTAACCGATATCCTCTCCCCTGCTACCTCCTCTCTGGAAACCATCGGCTTTTTCACTGTAGTTAAGAGTGTTTCTTGGTTTGCTTCTCTCTTTCTTTCTTTTTTCTTTTCTTTTCCTCCTTTTCTCATTTGTTTTGTCAGTCTCTTCTGGCCTGCCAAGTTTCTGTGGAGAGATTTTCTACCAACCTTATTGGTCGTTTCTTGTAAGTTAGGGGCTTCTTTTGTCTTGCTGCTTTTAGGATTTTTTTCTTATCTCTATATTTTGCAAATTTAACTTCAATAGGTCTTTGTGTTGGCCTGCTTTTGTTGATTTCAATGGGAGTTCTCTGTGCCTTCTGGATTTGGATGTCTGTTTCCTTCCCCAGATTAGGGAAGTTTTCATCTATAATTTGCTCAAATAAATCTTCTGCTCCCTTTTCCCTCTCTTCTTCTGGGACTCCTGTGATACAAATGTTATTATGCTTTATGAAGTTGCTGAGTTCCTTAAGTCTACATTTGTGATCCAATATTTTTCTTTCCCCCTTTTTTTCAGCTCCATTATGTGCCATAATTATATCTTCTATATCACTTACTCATTCCACTGCTTCCTTCCATTCTTGGAAGGAATGGTCATTACACCATTTGCTTTTCCATCTCTATTATTGTATTTTTCGTTTTGGCCTGACTGGTTTATAGGTCTTTTATTTCTGTGGTAAGGCTATCCCTGGTGTCTCCTTTGCTTTTCTCAAGTTGAGCTAGTGTCCTTATGATTGTTGCTTTACATTCTGGATCAGGCCTATTACTTATACCTGTTTCAGGTAGATCCCTGAGTGCAATCTTTTCTTGTTCTTTCGTTTGGGATAAATTCCTCTATGTTTCTTTGTGTTGGTCTCTGTCTTCTTTTGTGTTTTAGGAAACCCTGTTATATTTCCTACCCCTGAGGGTAATGGCTTTATAAAGAAGAGGTCACATACTGTCCAAGGCTTGGTGCTTCAGGAAGTGTTCCTGGTGTATGCTGTGTGAATGCTTGTGGGTGTGTTTTGGGCAGTCTTTTACTCAAGTCAGTCCTCTGCAGAGTTTCTTCTTGCCTGCAGTGGGGAGTGTTTGGACCTTGGCCAGAGAGTGGCAGGTTTTAATTAGGTGTGCTGTGGTCTGCTTGTTAAAAGAGAGGTGATGCTATTTCCACTAGAGATAAAGCTTTGCAGATCTCTATGGTCAGTTGATGTGGTGCCTCTGGGGGTGGTGTGTGCTGGTCTTGTGGGGAAGGGGCTTGGTGCACTGGTTCGTAGGCACACATGCCCAAGAAAAGCAGCACCTGCAGAGTGCAATGTGGTGAGGCTTGGTATAAACGTTTTAGGTGGCCAGTGTTGGTGCTGTGGTATTTACTGAAGTTAGTTTATGCTGAGGAGTAGGGGAGGGAAGTGGTGCCAGCCAGCTCCCTCGTCTTGGGAGAGGGGAGTTAGTTTCCTCCACTGTCCAGGAAGCCCTCCAGAAGAGCAAACAATTTCCCCTCATAGGACCTAGGGGTCCCTCATATCATTGCCTTCACCATGTCTGTGTCAGGGCCCACCCAGCAGCACAGTGAACCTTGGGATCTACCCTAGGCAGGCCAGCTGAGTTTCAAAACTCCAAACTTTAGGGAACTGGCATAGCACGGACCCACACTGGTCCTCTGGGAGAAGGTCTCACCACATTGGGAAGGTGTAGGTTTGTCCCAGAAGGGCAGTTGCACCAAGGTGCAGGGGCATGGAGTTTGGGATAAAGCATAACAAAGAGCCAGTGTCCAGTTTAGCCACCCTAACAAGTGTCTCTGTGCCCATGCTGAGGGGTGGGGAAGGGAAATGTCACCTGCTTTCTCTTTTGTCCTTGGAGAGGCAATGCCCCGTTTCCCAGATGCACTCCAAGTAGGGGCAGCCATCTCTCTCAGTGCATCCCAGGGGATCCTCAGATTCACTGTATGTCCTGGGCTATCTGCCCTCCTCCACAGGAGCACTGCAGAAACCTCAGGGCTCCACACTGGTCATGCCCGCAGACCTATAAAACTCTAGTCTTTGAACCCACTGTTTGTAAAAACTCAACAAAATCAGCTGCTCTCCTTTTTTTCCAGTCAATGGCTTTGGGGGAGTGTTTTCCTTGTGCAATCCCCTCTGGGCTCTTCTCTCTCTCTGTGCCTCTCTCTCTCTCTCCAGGACCAGGGCTCCCTCCCATCCACAACACCCATGATTCTTTTCTCCCCCAAACCATATCTCTGCACCTCCTACCTTCTTTGATGTGGTCTCTTCTCTCCCTCTAGTTATGCAGTTCTGTCATTCCTCATATTGATTTCTTGGGTATTCACAATTATTTGATTTTTATCTAGCTATGTGGAAGAGATGAGGGTCCTAGAGTCCTCCTACTGTATCATCTTAGCTCCTCCCTGTAGTAAATGAATTTCAAAGAAATGGTGTCATATAGTGAAAAGAGTTCATTACAGAAGTAGAGGGGGGAGCTACATTTAGCTTTTGTGTCATTATTCTCAAGTAAATAAAAAATTACATTAAATACTAGCCTCCAAAAATTATCTGGAAAAGAAGGGGAAAAATTCATATTCTGAGGTGATATTCACTCACTCCCCCAAATTCTGATGTTGGAAGTTTCAGGTAGGGCCAAAGGAACTTGCATTTAATAAGCATTTGAGGTGATAATTATGTAGTTTGTCCACTGAACACAATTTTGAGCCACCACTATGAGAAATTATGTGAAGTATTTATGGAAATCAGTAATTTTATTGTAACTCTGTTAGTCACACTATTTTACTTAATGATTTTCTTGTTTGATAACTTTTTGCTAACATTCATAAACTATAGATATAGTCTATTTGTGGGTAGTCTACTGTATTCATTATACCACTGATACTAAAGACTATTTACTACCTTAGGTTTTTGTTTTTTGTTTGTTTGTTTGTTTGTTTTAACGAGGTAGGAAAGATAGGAGAGCAATTATTCAAACCAAATATTTTTTATCTGCACATGGACAAATGTCTTTACCTGTATGTGGACAGCTTTGTATTATTTAACCAGGTCTCCAACTACTATAATATTATTCAATTCCAAAAGGCAAATTGTATCTATAATAAAAATTTGGTTGGACCTATTGAATAAGTTTCACATTACAAAAGGTTAGAAGCCTAAAATGAATAAAGGAATCACCAAAGCTTTCACCTAGTTATTTCTTGGATGGGATTGAGAGATTCCTGTAGATTGGAACAGTGTGTAAAGACACATACCCAGAACTAGAAGTAAGTGTGAACATAGCAAATTTTGGTTTCACATAAATCTATGCTTTGCAGTCCATCGTTACGTAATTTTTTTGCAAAATGTCAACAGAAGATCTTAGAAGTGAGTTGGCATTTTATGTTTTCTTTTATGTAGAAACAGACTCCAAAAATTGTTTTTTGATTTCTGGTTTTGTGTGGAGATATTCTTAAATTTAATATTCCCATGACCAAAAAAACTTGTCTTATAAAAAACTGTTAAAATTACAAGTTATTTTTTTAAATGTTTATTTATTTATTTTGAGGGGGGAGGGGCAGAGAGAGAGGGAGAGAGAGAATCCCAGGCAGGCTCTGCACTGTCAGCACAGAGCCCAACATGGGCCTCCATCTCATCAATGGTGCGCTGAAATCAAGAGTTGGACACTCACCCAACTGAGCCACTCAGACGCCCCTGCAAGTTACTTTTACAAGAGTGCTATCCTGACAAGTGTAAAGTGGTAACTCATTGTGCTTTTAATTTGCATATCTCTGATGATTAGTGATGTTAAACATCTTTTCATGTGTCTGTTGGCCATATGTATTTCTTTGGAAAAATGTCTATTCAGGTTATCTACTTATTTTCAATCAGATTATTTGGTGTGAGTTATATAAATTCTTTATAAGTTTTGACTATTAAACCCTTATCATTTGCAAATATCTTCTCCTATCCAGTAAGTTGTCTTGTTGTTTTGTTGATGGCTTCCTTTGCTTTGCAAAGTTTTTCATTTTGGTGGTGTAGTCCCAGTAGTTTAATTTTTTGTTTCCTTTTCCTGAGGAAATATTTCTAGAAAAATGTTTCTATGGCCAATGTCAAAGAAGCTACAGACTGTGTTCTCTTCTAGGAATTTTATGGTTTCAGGTCTCACATTTAAAGTCTTTAATCCATTTTGGGTTTATTTTCTGTATGGTCTAAGAAAGTGGTCCAGTTTCATTCTTTTGCATGTACCTGTCTAGTTTTCTCAACACCATTTGTTGAAGACACTGTCTTTTCCCCATTGTATATGCTTGCCTCCTTTGTCATAGATTAATTGACCATATAAGCATGGATTTTTTCTGGGCTCTCTATTCTGCTCTTTTCATCTGTGTGTCTATTTTTGTGCTATTACCATACTGTTTTGGTTACTACAATTTTGTAGTATATATTAAAATCTGGGGTTGTGATGCCTCAGGCTTTGGTTTTCTTCTTCAAGATTACTTTGGCTATTCAGAGGCTTACTGCTTCCATACAAATTTTAGGATTATTTGTCCTAGTTCTGTGAAATATGTTCTTGGTATTTTGATAGGGATTACATTAAATCTGTAGATTACTTTGGGTAATAAGGACACTTTAACAATATTTGTTCTCCCAATTCATGAATGGAACATCTTTCCATTTCTTTGTGTCATTTTCAATTTATTTCATTAGTGTTTTATAGTTTTCAGAGTACAGGTCTTTCACTTCCTTGGTTAAATTTATTCCTAGGTATTTTATGGTGGTGAGAGTGAACATCCTGACCTTAGGGAAAAAGTTTTCAGTTTTTCACCATTTAGTGTGATGTTACCTGTGGGTTTTCATATATGGCCTTTGTTATGTTAAGGTATGTTCCCTCTAAACCTACTTTTTTAAGGCTTACCATGAATGGATGTTATACTTTGTCAAATGATTTTTCTGCATCTATTGAGATGATCATATGGTTTTTATCTTTTCTCTTGTGAATGTGATGTACCACACTGATTAATTTGTGAATATTGAGCCACCCTTGCATCTCTGGAATGAATGCCGCTTGGTTGTGGTGAATAATTTTTTAATATAGTTTTGGATTTTTTTTTGCTAATATTTTGTTAAGGACTTTTGCATGTATGTTCATCAGATATATTGACCTGTTCTTTTCTTTTCTTTCTTTGTTTTGTAGTATCTTTATCTGGTTTTGGTATCAGGGTAATGCTGAGTTTAATCCTTACTATCTAAGCATGTGTTGTTATAATTATAAACCATATATTTCTGAACTTTTTAAAGCAAATTTTTGTTGAGTACACAATGTACCAGTCTTTTACTCTCGTGGGACCCATTAATAATCAAATCAAATAAAAATTCTTGCCTTTCTGAAGCTTATACTTCAATAAGGAGAGGCAGGTAACAATAAAGATAATAAACAGTCTAGGACATTGTAAGGTGATAAGTGCTGTGAAAGAAAATAAAAAGGAGCAGGGAAGAAGGTTAATGATTGTGCACCATATTTCAGAATATAGCATTAAATATGATAGAATAGAACTTATTGAGATGGTGACAGCTAAGAAACTACTTGAAAAAGTAAGGGATATTATTTTTACTATCTTTGCATATATCTGGGACTGGAGTATTGCAGGCAGAGGAAGAAGCTAAAGTAAAGCTGCAAATGCAGCAATCTACCTGATATACTCAGAGGCAGTGTGGATGACATAGAGCATGTGAGAGTGTGATGTATTATGGAACTGAGGAGGGAATGATATCATAGAAGACATCACAAAGTTCTTGGCTCCTTTTAAAGGTGAAAACATGAACTAATGTGGCATATTTTAAAAATGATTCTCTTAAACCCAGAATGTGGTAGGGGAAAGCAAAGTACCAGGAAGAACATTAAGATACTATTTTTGTATTTCTAGTGAGAAGTGTGGGTGGCTGAGCAAGATGATAGTTGTGAAGGTGGGAAGAAGAAGCAACATTTTGAGTGTATGTTCATTTAAAGTCCGTGGATGGATTTCCTGATTAATCTGATATAAGGTATAAGAGAAGAAGTGTAAGGATGTCATCAAAGTATCCGGCCAGAGCTGTTGAAAAAAAATGGAATTGCCAATAATTTTTATCACAAAAATGGAGAGAGGGATTTGTTTGGATCTATTGAATTTGATATGTCTATTAGGCATCCAGATGAGGAGGTAGACTAGTCGGCCATAAGAAATTAGAATTTGGGTAAGAGGTCTGAAACGAAGCATTATAGATGGCATTTCAAAGTCATGAGGTCAGATGATTGTTTTTGCAATAGGAATATTATAAATCTGTCAGTATCAGCACTGCCCCCATTATAGTTTTGGGTACCATTAACACATTTTACTTTGTGCTGTCCTAGATTTTGCATATTCAGCCTTTCATTTGTGCATTGCAAAGAGCTGGCAATAACTTATTAATATAGGTTTTCCCTATAATTATTACCATTTTGCCCCTCTATTCAAACATTACAGTTTTGTTAGTGCTTATCCACTTTAGCATCTTGTTCAAAATTGTCCTGTATGATTTTAAAACTCCCCTTTGCCCTAATGCCTTCTGTTTCCTTACCCAAAGTTCCTGTTATTTTTCCATTTTTACACCTAAGTTATTCATGTTTAAAATATCATGCCAGAGAAAAGAAGGTTAGAAATACATTCCAGGTTCAGAGTAAATTCTAATGGCCCAGATGGAAAAACACGTTATATAAACATTCTGGTTGCATATTTGAGTTTTATATCAGAAAACAAAATGTAACTATGTGAATAATACTCTTATGATTTTTAAGAGGAAATAATCCAAAATAAAAAGGAATGAAAACACATTTTAATTTTCTATCATTTGAGTTTTTATAAAGAATGCAATAAAAATATTGTTTCTGCTGAACAATTTCCCTTAATCAGGTAATTTAAAAATTCAATTAATATAAGTCAATGCTAAGAAGTTGCAATAAAATATGTCCTATCTGTTCGCACTTAGAAAAAATAAATCATGTACAAGTAAATCATGTTAGTAGAACTGAAGAACTCTACAGAGAAATAGGGAATAGTTGAATAGACATTCAATGTTACTAAAAGGAAAATATGACACAGGGCACCTGGGTGACTGACCGTCTGTGTCTGACTTCAGCTTAGGTCATGATCTCATCGCTTGTGAGTTTGAGCTCGTGTCAGGCTCTGGGCTGACAGCTCAGACAGAGCCTGGCGGCTGCTGCAGCTTCTGTGTCTCCCTTTCTCTCTGCCCCTCTTTCATTCATGCTCTCTCTCTTTTTCTCAAAAATAAATAAACATTAAAAAAAAGGAAAATATGACATCAAAAGCTACTAAAGGAAGAATATCTTTGCTTTTATATCCTTTATGGGGGAAGGAGAGAGATGTAAGATGAACACTAATAAAATCTGGTTTTATTATAACCATCCAATGGATTCACATTTCTAGAGCTTATTTAATAAACTTTATATATGTATATATAGAATATATATATACATATGTAATATATATGTATTATGTGTGTGTGTTTTCATAAACAAAAGTAAAACCAATGGATCACTGAAGTAATAATCAGTAAAAATTTATTGAGCACACACCAAAAAGACAGTTTGCAATTAAACCACAACATGGAACAAGGCTCAGGGGTATATTGTTATGAAGTAGCATATATAGTGAGAAAGCAGTGATGTTTTGTTCTCTATAGTGACTGGTTACATATTAGAATGTTCTTAAATGATAAGGAACTGGTCAGTGGTTACCTCATTCCAGCCTTGGGAAACAGTTTAAGTTTTGCTTCTAATTTTTAGACACATAAGCAATAAATGACTGAGGTGAAATTGGCCTAGCAAAATAAGCCAACTGGAACTTTGTTTGTATGACTAAATTGGTTTTGCTTAGTCAGGATATTTTCAGGGCTGATCTCCCATTTGCTCTTGATTTTAACAATTTTCCCTTTTGGTCATTCTTTCAGTAGGCTGAAAGTATGACTAATCAGTATAGTGTTATTCTCAGTTACCTGTGTTGATGTAGTCAGGTTGGAGAATCACACATTCAGTATTTTCATCCAGTTGAGACATCAGGCTAGCAGGCCATGTAGTCACTACCTTCATCATGTATGTGGTTATTGTTTAATTTACCCATTTGGCTGATTGTGATTGAGACCATTTAGCATGTGAGTGGCTACCAATAGGCATTTAAAACCCTTGATAGTAGGGGCACTGGGGTGGCTCAGTTGGTTAAGCATCCGACTTCTACTCAGGTCATGATTTCACATTTTGTGAGTTCGAGCCCCATGTCTGGCTCTGTGCTGACAGCTCAGAGCAAGGAGACTGCCTTGGATTCTGTGTCTCCCTCTCTCTGCCCCCTCCCCTGCTCACACTATCTCTCTCTCTCTCTCTCTCAAAAATACATAAACATTAAAAAAGATTAAAATCCTTGATAGTCTACAACACACTAGAGAGGCTAATATGGTAACTAAAAGGAGAATAATAGCCAAGGATTGAAAAATTCCCCAGAGCAGAAATTCCCAGGAGCCAAGATTCAAATGGGTTGTAATTTTTTAAGTTATTTACATAGGCACAACATGATATTTTAGCAAACACATTCTCATGATTACTTAGAACAGGAGGAATATGAGGATGTTTTATTCTAGGAAGCAATGTTTCCGGTGAACTTCCACCTAAATTGAGCCTCTATGTGATGTGAACAATGAAATGATTTAACAAGAGGTGTTTCTATGGAAATAAAATAATAACAATTAATATTTTAAGCAAATTATAAATTCAGTTTCTTAGTTTGGGGAACAGCCAGTTGAGAAGTTTTCTGGATGTTGAATTCTGAGCATCTTCAGATGAAGTGAGGGCAAGCAATGAAATCTGACAGATTTTCCTGGTTTACAGTTTAAATGTCTCTGGTGATCTTTCTGAATGACCATATAGCAATAGGCATGAAGATGGTTCACGTACGAGCTACTGGGGTGATTTCTCTGTTTATGGTAAGTTGCTCAACTTTAGCTTGCATGACTTTGGGAAAAGGGATGTTTTAATTTCATGGTGATTTGAAATTAAAAGCATGGGAGAAAATTGGAAATGTTAGTTTGGAGAGTTCTAGCCAAATATTGGAAAAAAACCAAAAGTATTCAGGATCCAGTCCAGTTTATAGGTAAAGAACGAAACCTAAAATACATTAATGGCACTATAATCTGGTGTCAACAAAGGTCTATTACTGAAACAGAAATTTTCTCTATCTAATAATCTCCATTTCTATAAAAGATAATCATAGTAAGACTAATTTGTTTGCAAATAAATCTAGTTTCAATAAATATGGCTTGATTATTTACATAAATACAGCAAGACTGGTGATTGACTATATAGGTTCTTTTAACACTGCTTTACTAGAACTTTTCATAAGGAATCCCAGTATGGACTTTCAAAAGCCTCTCCAGACTAGAAAGCCCAGCCAAGAACTTGTTCAATTGTCTTCTGTTACAAGAAGATTGGGTTTTTATTGAATTTATAAAAATATATGTATATATATAGCCATAATATATATATAATATATTTAACATATATTATATATATAGTCATAAAAAATAAGAATAGTTTCGGAGCTTTGGAGGGATCAGGTAGGGAGTAAAAGATAAATGCTCTAAACTTTGTTAAAAAGATACATTTTCCCAAGTTGCTTAAATTGTAGATAGCTTAAAAGAGAGAAGAAAAGTGGGTCCTTTAAATTTGGAAAATGAAATATTACAAAGTTAGCAATGCCTGAAATGAAGTCATAAAAATTAAAATCATCTTTGTCAGTTCATTCAGTCTATGCATTAAATTCTTGTTTGCTTGACTTTGGATTAGCAGCTTTATGAATCAGTTTTT
Source organism: Herpailurus yagouaroundi (assembly GCF_014898765.1). Taxonomy (NCBI): domain Eukaryota; kingdom Metazoa; phylum Chordata; class Mammalia; order Carnivora; family Felidae; genus Herpailurus; species Herpailurus yagouaroundi. Next base: position 65,781,614 of record NW_024412395.1, on the reverse strand, counting down.
TATTAAAGATTCAGAAATTCTTACCCAGTTAAGTGTTAAGATCTCAAAGTTATTCCAAAACTTCATTTTAGAATATTTGTCAGGGTCTTTTCGATGAATATCTTTGAAGGTAAAACACTTTTGCAGGCAAGCATCAGGGTAAAACAGTAACTCTATAAATGAGAAAAGACTTAAAAATTTCCAAATTTAAAGATCTGGTGAGAGTTCACATACACACCAAAAAATTATGCAATTGACAAGTAAATTTGGTTATTTTTGTGATATTCAAATATTTTAAGATAATAACTGGAATTATGACTGATAGCATTATACCATGACAGATCAGATTTTTAGGAATTTCATATAATTTCTGAATTACTTATCTTATTCCTTATAGAGGAAAGTTAAACACTCCTTTTTATTTGACCTTTCCCATGCAATTTGGCCTATATAAAATGTTATGTAGTTGTAAAAAACTAGGTCTTTAATAGAGAGGACTCATTTTTCTTTTCTTTTCTTTTTTTTTTTTTTAATTTTTTTTTTTCAACGTTTATTTATTTTTGGGACAGAGAGAGACAGAGCATGAACGGGCGAGGGGCAGAGAGAGAGGGAGACACAGAATCGGAAACAGGCTCCAGGCTCTGGGCCATCAGCCCAGAGCCCGACGTGGGGCTCGAACTCACGGACCGTGAGATCGTGACCTGGTTGAAGTCGGACGCTTAACCGACTGCGCCACCCAGGCGCCCCTCTTTTCTTTTTTTAATGTTTATTTATTTGTGAGAGAAAAAGGGCAAGTGGGAAAGCGGCAGAGAGACGGGAGCAGAAGATTCAAAGCAGACTTCTCGCTGACAGCCTGAGAGCTAGAGCAGGGAAGGGGCACAGAGAGAAGGGGACAGATGATCTCAAGTGGACTCTGTGCTGACAGCAGAGAGCCTGATGTAGGGCTAGAACTCACAAACTGTGAGATCATGACCTGAGCTGAAGTTGGAAGCTCAACTGACGGAGCCACCCAGGTTTCCCAAAGACTCAGTTTTCTTAAATAATCAAAGACCTAATAAAGACAAAACAGAATTTTTGCCTTCACAAAAGTGAGGAAACTTTGTTTATAATTTCTTATTAAGAACAAAAGAAATCCAAATTCTAACTTTGCATCAGTATATACTTTTGATACTAAGATTATTTTTTAATACTTTAAATCCATTCCAATTTTAGTCAGCTCGACTGTACGTAAAAATCCCTTCTCAAGATTCCTTTTTCATAATCCTTCTGCAGCTTCCTATGTCCATTTGAGTTTTGTCCTATCTTACTCCTTTCTTGTTCTGAAACAGTCATTTTATTTTAGGACAAAATTACTTTTTTTCTCTTAACAGAAACAAACAAAACAAAACCCATGTCCTTTACACTTTTTTTTTATCCAAAAAACTCATTCCATTTTCCTTAACCTACTTTTCACAAGTCATTTTTTTACCTTTATTATTTTTAGTAGTTTATTTTTAAATATTGATTATAAATGTTAACTTAGTAATTTTTGCTTTCCAGTGAAAACTAGGAAGCAAGTAATTTTGAACTATCAAATATTAGCATCAGGAGTAGATTAGCAAATTTATGCAAGTTTATGAATATAGTTCAATATACTTTTATCTCAGGTACAGTACTGCAAGATGGCTCCAATATGCTTGTAAATTGAACAACTAACTAGGTTGATGATAAATTCAGTTAGGTGAAAGTTTGGTATATTCCAATTGTCAGTAATTATTGTATTAATCACCATCACAACATAACAAATTTTAAAGTATCAGTTTCACTTAAGAATGTTCTTGAGAAAGTAGTAAAAGAATTAATAAAATTGTGACCCTAGAATAAGATTCTTCTCCTTAGAATATAGGATAAAATGGGAAATGTGAATGAAGCATAATGCTTCATGTAGTAATGTGGTAGTTGTCTCCAAGAAAAGAATTTGAACTGTGAGCTGAACTAATCGGTTTCATGGAACAGCATTTTGACTAGGCGAACTATGGTTATTTAGATCTCAAAAGTGAATGCAGTGAACCTAGCACTTTGAGGAAAGCAGTGAAGATATTTTGCTAGTGGTAAAATATAAGTTTTAGCTACAATTAGAACTTTGGAAAACTTATCTTCACCATCATGACTTCAATAATTTCCTAATACACAAGGGAACTTTTCTGATAAGAACAGTAGTGACATTAATGAATGCAATTTTTTGATATTTTATAATGCAATTATATTAACAATTAGAAGATCTTCATTATTTATTGAACCCATATTTTCCAAATGACCAATGCATGATGCTACAAAATCATGGGTAAAAAAATCCATTCAAATTACAAGATAGACCAATACATTTTAACGTAGCATTGATATGGTTTCAGATTTTGCATTGTGAAGATCTTTCAAGAAATCATCACTTGAGTTTTGGAGCAGTATCAAAGAAAAATATCTACATAATTTGAAAAGACTATTGAAATACTCCTTTTTGATCCTAGTACATATCTGCTTGATTCTGGATTTTCATCTATTTTAATGTTGTTTTGTTTTGTTTTTTGAGAGAGAGAGAAAGAGAGAGAGAGAGAGAGAGAGAGAGAGAGAGAGAGAGAGAGAACAGGAGTGGGGAGGGGCAGAGAGAGAAGGAGACATAGACTCCAAAGCAGGCTCCAGGCTCCAGGTTGTCAGCACAGAGCCCAATGTGAGGCTTGAACACATGAACACGAGATCATGATCTGAGCCAAAGTCAGATGCTTAACTGACTGAACCCCCTATGCATCCCCATCTATTTTAAATGAAACCACATATTTGCAAAAGGTTGAATGTAGAGCAGATAAAGAATCCAGCTGTCTTTTACTAATTTAGATATTAAAGACACTTTTTTAAATGTAAAAAATTATTTTCACATTTTTTATTTTTCACAATGTAATTTTTCATCAAAATATGTTATTTGTTTTGGCCAATGAGTGTGTGTAGAACTGACATGTGCCACCTTGTGGTTTATGATTTGAAGAGCAGATGGTGAATTTCTGGACTTTTCTCTTTCTGTGGACTTCCACCTTTTTGTTTCTCTGGACTTTCCCCACAGTGCTATTACAATTCCAGGGAAACTCCAGAATTATTAATCCAGGTGCATCTAGGGTCATCTGTTCTCATAATTTTTTTCCCAAGCTGTGTCTGACTTCTCAACTTTTCAGTATTAATTTTGGGCCAATTAATTTTTTCAATATTTTGCTGTCCTCAGATGAATGAGCCCTTAGGGAACAGTGCTTCTAAGCACACTTTTTAATTCCAGATTCTCTATTGGTTTTGATCAGCTATTGTTAGACCAACAGGCTAGCTTATCCTGGCACCAAATCTTTTTTTTTTTTTTTTTTTGGTAGAAAGGAAATGTTTATCCTTTTTGTTTTCTTCTGTTAATACTTGTGGTAATATCAAGCTGAATCTCACTCACATTAAACAATTTACTTGAAATACATAGGGAGGTTGTAATTTTTTTTTATTTTTATGAGCCTAGTTAATTAATACTTTCCTACTTATGTAAATTACAGATCCAGAATTCATGCAACGCCCTCCCCCCCAATACACACACCATGGGAGCTCAGTAAAGATGCATTGAATTGAACCTTTTTTTTTCCTACTTTTCTTTTTCTGTCCACTGTGACAAGGGAAGCCTCGTTTGGAAATGGCAGGACCACTAGAATAAGGCAGCCCAAATCACTAAGTCATTGCTGTTCTGGTGACCCATAGTAGGAAGGACATGAAAGAAGTAAACATGTATATAAGGCCACTGAGGTTTTTTTAATATTGTTATTATCATTACAACCTAACTAAACCAATTATTACTTATAGAGGGCATACTCTATTAAAAGATAGAAATAATCTCAGAAAGGAAAAGGCTGATAAAAAAATGAGAAATCCAACACAGAGGAGAAGGGCAAGGAACTCAGTGGTGATGCCTAGTTCCAAGATGAAACCTTTGCTGCTGGTCTAGTTGACAATATTGGTTGGAGTAGAGTTTTAGAATGTTCTACAGAAGATATCTCTAAGGAAAAGTGAATGTTTAGCTAATATTATTGGAATATATTGATAGGCATTTAGGGAATCTGTTGGAGAATTTAAGGAGAAATTAATGATAAGTGGGGAATAAAACAAGAAAATCTTTTAAGAATTGAAGAAAACAAATTCCAGAGAAAAAATAAAAATATATGTCACTGCAAATGACCCTGATATTTATCTATAAATAATACTTATATTATTATGCTCATGTAAAAATTAGATACTTATTTTCTCAAATATTTTGGTATAACTGTATTGAGAGGAAGGAGGGCAGTGAAACATATTTATACACGTGTGAAGGAAAAGTTGGTATTTCATATAAGCTAAATATTTTCTGTAATAGGGAACCAGTAGATATATTTTAAAAATAACAATCAAGAAATAGCAGTAAAGTATTATTATTTAGAAATAATAACCAGATAGATAAAAATGTTGAGAGCCTTTTCTTCCAGGGAGATGGCATTAGTGAATTAGGAAAATGCTATTTCCAGTATAAGCCTTGAAGCAATATTTTATTCTTTTAAACTAGGTACATGTATTGATATTCTAATAAAAAATTGAAATTAAATTTAAAAATTGTCCAAAAATTATTTTTAATGGGGCTGTATTTTTAGTGGTCAGCAGTTTATAAGATTTTTCCTGTATAACACACTGCTTAAGGATGCCAGACTGTAGAATAAGACATAGGGTTTGTGGCAATGCCTGGTCTTTAACAGGTGAAAGTCTACAGTTGATATTAAAATGATTTTGTCATCACATTTTCATGTTTCCTTGAGGTATACTGTAGTATCAAGGAAAAAATTACAGTTTCTTGAGTCCAGAAAGATTAGAAGTTAAATTGATGATCATTAGAATGTAGGGGGATAGTTTTTATGTGTGTATATGTCTTATCCACCCTTCCCTATGCTACAATTGTGAGATAAGGGTGTGTGCTTATTCATCTTACAACATTTAAAAATGCCTGCACAGACATTTAGTAAAAAGTTAATAAGTACCATTTAGAAAAAAAAAAAACTGTTATGTTTCACAACCAGTTTTCTTGGTAGTACTAAAGGGCAATTGTATTTGCCTCATTTGTCACTATATTTGAGGCTGTTGGGAAGGACATGAAAGGCAAATGTGTGGTGTTAGGTCATTACAAAGTATCTGGGAATCTGTGAACAGTTAAAATGCATACTAGGGTTTTTAAAAAAGCATTTAATGTTACTTTAAAAAATAGTTTTATTAGTGAGCTCATGAGAGTCAGAATTATTTTATCATATTTTTGTATGGGAAAGTTTTGATTATCAAATCTTGCATTTTTTTCTGAATTTTCTAGATCTGCTTTTCTTGTTTTTGTTTTGCTTTTCTTTTTCTTTTTTTTTAAGTCTTTTTTACATTTTGGTTCTAGTTTCTGAAACATTTTTTTAGCTTTATCTCTCTTCTGTTTTCTTTATGCTATATCTTTTTCTAACAGCTTCACTAAATATATATTTTACTATATCCTTTTATATTGCAAAGATTCCATATTTTTTCATAACTCTGAGGTTATTAAAGGTTTATTTAAATTTTCTTGTTTTATGCTTAGTGTTTTTCATCTGACTTTCACTATTTTTCTTTTTTATTTGATTGATTTAAGAGTTTTTCTTTTCTTTCTCTCTTTTTTTCCCAAGTTGAGGCTTCGTTCAAATGTTTGGTTCTTGACTGTCCATTTATATTTTAGAATGAGGGACTTAAGGTCAGTTCTAATCAATTGGTAGTTTTTATTGCAGAGTCATTAAGTCGGGGATAAAGCTATTTGATAGAGAAGCCCAATGGCAACAAATATAATCCCTTTCTCTTAGGCCAATTGATAATTTCTTTAGAGGGAAATCCTGCAAGCTCCTAATGGGGGTAGTTAAGTGTATCTCCAGCATTTGGATTAAAAAGGAAAAGGGAGGGGCACCTGGGTGGCTCAATCAGTTGAGCATCCAACTCTTGATTTTGGCTCAGGTTAAGATCCCAGGGTCATGGGATCGAGTCCCACATAGAGCTCTGTGCTGAGCATGGAGTCTGCTTGTGATTCTCTCTCTCTCTCTCTCTCTCTCTCTCTCTCTCTCTCTCTCTTTCTCTCTCTCTCTCTTTCTCCCTCTCCCCCTACTTGCACACTCTCCCTCTCTCTCTAAACAAAGAAAATGGAAACAATGATGATAGGTCTTTATCTTGTAGTCACCATGTTTTCAGTTCAGCACTTTACCCCTGACCACTACTGCGTTCAAAGTCTGTTAAATCCAGAATGTCTTTGATTCATAAACTCTAAAGGAAACAGTTACCCCATCACAGAATCAAGGAATAGTAGGTATTTGTCTCCCAGGGTTTCAGGAACTATAATCAGGGATATAATTGTTCCATGTACAGACGTTCAACCCACACAGCACTCTTTCTGTACTATTCATTTATTAACATCTAAGGTATGATTATTTCAATATAAAAAATAAACCCTAGGACTTCAAGTATAGTGGTAAACCACCATGCTCCAGACTTTATCAGAGCCATGTCAAACACAGCTAATGAGTGGCAGATACTTAGAAAATGGTGCTTTCCTGTTTGAGATGCTACGTAAAAATCTGTAGGAAAAAGGCCTACATCAAATTGACATGTTTATAGACAAAGATATAGGTCAGAAAACTAAAATTGTAGTTCAATTTATTCCTTCAAACAAAACTTCCAGGAAAATTTAAAGTCAGAATCTCAATCTATAAAACATGACTACTCTGTAATAATACTTTTCATTTAATAAATATTTGAAAGCATTATTTTAATTGTCTCACAATAATATGAGTTTGTCAAAAAGCAAAACAATGTTGCAATTTCAGAAGAACCTCGCATTTAGGAAGATGAAAAGAACTCAAGATAGAACCTTCTCGTTAAAGTATTTAATCAAGTGCTAGTTACTGTCATCACTGTAGAATAATCCACACAGTTACTAACGTTATTTGAATTTGCTTCAGGAATACACTTACTTAATAAGGACAGGATAATGATGATTATGACAACAACTAAAGGCTTCTTCTCCAATTTCTCCTCATTTATTTGCATAGAAAATTGATGTTATAATAAGAGGTAAAGAATAAAGGCCAAAAACATTTGATATAGGTAAACATCTCCTATGCACTTAATTTTAAAGTTCATGTGTATGATGCTAAAGTGATTTTTGGCATTTGAGTTGGTATTTTTCTTCTGAATATATAACTTAATTAGAAGATACATGATATGAAAGTGACTAATTATGCCTATAAAAGACTGATTTTATCTGTAATTATATAAACATTAAATTAGTGCAGGAAAGTAGGCCAAGTTTTAAGAAAAGAAAAAGAGAGAAAGAAAGAAAGAAAAAGTGGGGGTGGGGGAGAGGCAGGGATTCTTACTATGAAGGCAGAATTTTAACTGAGTTTTCAAGGGGATGAAAATAAAATATGTCCTGGACATATGAGGACCTTCTTTTGAAATATTATACAACAATATAAGCATATCATGTCTTCTTTTTTTAAAATTTTTTTTCAATGAATATTTATTTTTGGGAGACAGAGAGACAGTATGAGCAGGGAAGGGTTAGAGAGAGAGGGAGACACAGAATCCAAAGCAGGCTCCAGGCTCCGAGCTATCAGCACAGAGCCCTATGCGGGGCTGGAACTCACAAACCGGGAGAACACGACCTGAGCCAAGATCAGAAGTCGGACACTGACAAACTGAGGCACCCAGGCGCCCCTCACATGTCTTTTTTTTAACAGAGTGTTTTGTTTATAAATTTTTCCTATTGCTTCTCTGCCTTTTTGGCTAAGAGCAAGTGTAAATTTTTCCTGACATATAATAAATATTCAAAAAAGTGTACATATCAAAAGTTAGCAACCTCATGAATTTCCTCTAAGTAACTCAGCACAGAACACTAATTGAAATCAACCAAACCCCTCCATACCAGAGCTTCCCAAAAGTCCTCCTCTAAAAGTTCAATGTTTAACCCCACCCCAAATAATCTCATCTGATATCTAAGGCAAAGACCATTATGCCTATTTATATAATTGGAATCATATTGCTTTTGTATTATCTGTATTATTTTGCTTAATATTTTAATTTATACTATTGTACGATTATATAGTTTTTCCGTTTTACTCCTAATATATGGATTCTTCTTAGTTATCCACTATTAGGAATATTGTGAACATCTTACATACATGTCTTTTAGTGCACATATATGTGAGTGTTTCCCTTAGTTAATTGATGAGGAGTGATATTTTTGAATGGAGAGCTAAGCATATGATCAATTTTATTTTTATCCAAAATAGTTCTACCAAATTATAATTCTATTCATTATGCATAATGTAATACACAGTGTACCTCTGTATTTGTGCTAATATGTTTATTATCAGCTTATTTTCCTTTTTAAACTTTAGCTCTCTGGTTATTGTGTCAGAATATTTCACTGCAGTTTGAATTGAATTTTCTTTGTAAGTAATGATATTGACATATTTCTTATGTTTATTATTCATTAGATTTTTTAATGTGAATTGCTTGTTTGAGTCTTCTAATCTACTTTTCCATTTTTATGTTTCATATTGATTTGAGGGAATTCTTAAGAAATTGTAAATGTATTTATAATTTTATAATTTTAAAGAATACATGAACTTTAATATGTGTATTACTTTTATGCATGCTGCATTTTCTTTTTTTTTTTTCAAGTTTTTATTTAAATTCCAGTTAGTTAACATACAGTATGGTATTAGTTTCAGGTGTAGAATTTAGTGATTTATCACTTACATATAACACTGAACACTTATCACAACAAGTGCACTCTTTAATCCCCATCACCCATTAAACCCATTTTCCCGTCCACCTCCCCTCCAATAATCCTCAGTGTGTTCTCTGTACTTAAGAGTCTGTTTTGCCTTTGTTTTCTGTTTTTCCTATGTTGGTCTGTTTTGTTTCTTAAATTTCACATATGAGTATAATTATATAGTATTTGTCTTTGATTTATTTCATTTAACATAATACATTCTAACTCTAGCTCAATCCACATCATTGCAAATGGCAAGATTTCATTTTTGGGGGGGGGACTGCATAATATTCCATTGCATATATATACATATATGTATATATGTGTATATATACACACACACACACAATCCCATAGTTCCTTATCCATTCATCAATCGATGGACATTTGAACTCTTTCCATAATTTTGCTATTGTTGATAGTGCTGGTATAAACACAGATGTGCATGTATCTTTTTGAATCAGTATTTTTATGTCCTTTGGGTAAATATCTAGTAGTGTAGTTGCTGGGTCATAGGGTAGTTCTATTTTTAACTTTTTGAGGAACCTCCATACTGTTCTCCAGAGTGACCACACCAGCTTACATTCCCACCAACAGTGTAGAAAGTTCCCCTTTCTCCACATCCTTGCTAACAATTGTTTCCTGTGTTGTTAATTTTCGCCATTCTGGCAAGAGTGAGGTGATACCTCATTGTAGTTTTGAGTTTAATTTCCCTGATGATGAGTGATTTTGAGCATCTTTTCATGTATCTGTTAGCCATATGGATGTCTTCTTTGGAAAAATGTTTATTCATGTCTTTTGCCCATTTCTTAACTAGATTGTTTTTTGGGTGTAGAGTTTGATAAGTTCTTAGAGATACTGGATACTAACCTTTATCAGCTATGTCATTTGCAAATATCTTATTCCATTCTGTCGGTTGCCTTTTAGTTTTGTTGATTGTTTCTTTCGCTGTGCAGAAGCTTTTTATTTTGTTGAAATACCAATAGTTCAGTTTTGCTTTTGTTTCCCTTGCCTCAAGAGACATATGTAGTAAGAAGTTGCTCTGGTCTGTGTCAAAGACGTTACTGCTTGTGTTCTCCTCTAGGATTTCGATGGTTTCCTGTCTCACATTTAGGTCTGTCATCCATTTTGAATTTATTTGTGTATATGATATAATAAAGTGGTCCCATTTCATTCTTTTGCATGTCAGTGTCCAGTTTTCCCACCGCCATTTGCTGAAGAGACTCTGTTTCTTCCATTGGATATTCTTCCCTTCTTTGTCAAAGTTTAGTTGACCACATAGTTGTGGGTCCATTTTCTGTTCTGTGGATTTTCTATTCTGTTTCATGGCTCTGTGTGTCTGTTTTTGTTTCAGTACCATACTTTCTTAATGACTGCAGCTTTGTAACATAGCCTGAAGTTTGGAATTGTGATACCTCCAGCTTTGCTTTTTTTCCCCAAGATTGCATTGGTTATTTGGGGTCTTTTGTGGTTCTGTACAAATTTTAGGATTGTTAGTTCTAGCTTTGTGAAGAAGTTTGTTCTAGCTCTGTTAGTATTTTGATAAGAATCCCATTAATTGTATAGATTGCTTTAGGTACTATAGACATTTTAACAATATTTGTTCTTCCAATCCATGAGCATGGAATGTCTTTCCATTTCTTTGTATCATCTTCAATTTCTTTCATCAATGTTCTGTAGTTTTCAGGTACAGATCTTTTACCTCTTTGGTTAGGTTTATTTCTAGATAACTAATGATTTTTGGTGTAGTTGTAAATGGGATAGATTCCTTGATTTCTCTTTCTGCTGCTTCATTATTTTATAGAAATGCAACAGATTTATGTACAGTGATTTTGTATCCTGCAACGTTACTGAAAGGTTGTTCATGTATCATTTCTAGCATCTAGTTCATGTATCAGTCATGTATCAGTTCTAGCAATTTTTTGGTGGAGTCTTTTGAGTTTTCTACAAATAGTATCATGTCATCTGCAAATAGTGAAAGTTTTACTTCTTCCTTGCTTTTTTGGATGTCTTTTATTTCTTTTTGTTGTTTTATTTCTGAAGCTAGGATTTCCAGTGCTATGTTAAATAACAGTAGTGCAAGTGGAAATCTCTGTCTTGTTCCTGACCATAGATGAACAGCTCTCAGTTATTGCCCATTGAGGATTATATTAACTGTGGGTTTTTCATATATGGCCTTTATGATGTTGAGGTATATACCCTCTATACCTACTTTGTTGAAGGTTTTTATCATGAATGGACGTTGTACTTTGTCAAATGTCTTTTTTGCATCTATTGAGAGAATCATATGGTTCTCATCCTTTCTCTTTTTTAATGTGGTATATCATGTTGATTAATTTGCAAGTATTGAAACACCTTGCAACCCAGGAATAAATCCCACTTGATTGTGGAGAATGATTCTTTTAATATACTGTTGGATTTGATTTGCTAGTATCTTGTTGAAAATTTTTGCAGCCATGTTCATCAAGTGTATTGGCCTGTTTTTGCGTTTTTAGTGGAGTCTTTGTCTGGTTTTGGAATCAGGGTAGTGCTAGCCTCATAAAATGAATTTGGAAGTTTTCCTTACTTTTTTTATTTTTTGGAATAGTTTGAGGAGGATAGGTATTTAACTCTTCTTTAAATATTTGGTAGAATTCCCTGGGTAAGCCATCTGGCTCTGGACTTTTGTTCGTTGGGAGAGTTTTGACTACTGATTCGATTTATTTGCTGGGTATAGGTTTGTTCAAATTTTCTATTTCTTCCTGTTTCAGTTTTGGTAGGTTATATATTTCTAGGAATTTATCCATTTCTTCCAGATTACACAATTTTTTACCATATAATTTTCGAAATATTCTCTTTTAATTGTTTGCATTCCCTGGTGTTGTTTGTCATCTGTCCTCTCTCATTTATAATTTTATTTATTTGAGTCCTTTCTGTTTTCTCTTAGAAAAGTTAGGCTAGGGGTTTATCAAATTTATTATTTTTTTCAAAGAACCTGGTCCTGGTTTCATTGATCTGTTCTACTGTCTGTTTCTTGTTTGTTTGTTTGTTTTCTTCATCATTTATGTCTGCTCTAATCTTTCTTATTTCCCTTCTTTTGCTGGCTTTAGGTTTTATTTGTTATTCATTTTCTAGCTTCTTTAGGGTTAGGTTGTACACTTGAGATTTTTCATGCTTCTTGATGTAGGCTTGTATTGCTATATAATTCCCTCTTATGACCACTTTTGCTATATGCCAAAGTTTATGGACCGTAGTATTTTCATTTTCATTTTTTCCATGTATTTTAATTTCCTCTTTGACCCATTCATTGTTTAATAGCATGTTCTTTAACCTCTGTATATTTAGTCTTTCCATACTTTTTCTTGTGGCTGACTTCAAGTTTTATAACATTGTGTTTAACAAAGGTGCATGGTATGGAGTCAATCTTTTTGTATTTGCCCTTATTTGTGACTTAGTATGTGATCTGTTCTGGAGAATGTCCCATGTGTAATTGAATATAATGTGTATTCAGCTGCTTTAGGATGAAGTATTCTGAATATATCTATTAAGCCCATAGGGTCCAGTGTGTCATTCAAAGCCATTGTTTCCCTGTTGATTTTCTGCTTAGATGATCTGTGTATTGATGTAAATGGGTGTCAAAATTTCTGTACTATTATTGTATTATTATCGACCAGTCCCATATTATTTGTTATTGTTTTATATATTTGGGTGTTTCATATTGGGGGCATAAATATTTACAATTGTTAGATCTTGTTGGTTAGTCCCCTTTATTATGACATAGTGCCTTTCTTCATTTCTTGTTACTGGCTGGTTTAAAATCTAGTTATTCTGATATAAATATTGCTACTCCAGCTTTCTTTTGAGTCTATTTTCATGAAAACGTTTCTCTGTCCCCTCAATTTCAATCTACAGCTGTCTTTAGTTCTAAAATGAGTCTCTTAGAAGCAGCATATAGATGGGTCTTGCTTTTTTATCCTTTCTTACCTTTCAAACCCTATGCATTTTGATTGGAGTAATTATTAATAGATATATATTTAGTGTTATTTTAATGACAAAACAATACTGTTATTGTTTTGTCATTGTTTCTGGAGACTTTCTCTTCCTTTCTAGTCTTTGTCACTTTTAGTCTCTGTACTCAAATAATCCCCTTTATATTTCTTGCAGGGCTCATTTAGTGGTCATGAAATCTGTTACTTTTTATCTGGGAAACTCTTGATCACTCCTTCTATTATGGATAATATCTTTGCTGGATAGAATATTCTTGACTGCATATGTTTTCCTTTCAGCACGTTGAATATATCATTCTACTGTCTTCTTGCCTGCCAAGTTTTTATGGAGAGATCTAATAAATCTTATTGGTCTTCCCTTGTAAGTTAGGGACTTCTTTTGTATTGCAGCTTTTAGGATTACTTTTCTTTATCACTATATCTTGCAAGTTTACTTACAATATGTCTTCGTATTGGCCTGCTTTTGTTGATATCGATGGGAGTTCTCTGTGCCTCCTGGATTTAGATGTCTGTTTCCTTCCTCAGATTTGGGAAGTTTCCAGCTATAATTTGCTGAAATAAACCTTCTTCCCTTTTCCCTCTCTTCTTGTTCTGGAACTCATATGAAACCAATGTTATTAAAGTTTATGGACTTACTTAGTTCCCTAAGTCTACTATTGTGAATAAAGACTTTGCTTTCCCTCTTTTGTTCAGCTGTATTTTTTCCATAATTCTATCTTCCGTATTACTTACTCATTCCTCTGCTTCCTCCGTCCTTTTGGTCATTACAGCCAGTTGCTTTCTAATCTCTGTTATTGCATTTTTCATTTTGGCCTGACTAATTTTTAGGTCTTTTGTCTCCCTGATGTCTTCTATACTTTTCTCAAGCCCAGCTAGTATCCTTATGAGTGTTGCCTTAAATTATGAATCAGACCTGTTACTTATATCTATTTCAACTAGATCCCTGGCTGTGATCTTTACTTTTTCTTCTTTTGTGGATGAATGCCTCCATTTTGACATTTTATTGAGGTCTCTATCTTCTCTGTGCTAGGAAAGCCTGTTTATGTTTCCCACTTCTGAGAGTAATAATTTTGTGAAGAAGAGGTCATATACTGTCTAAGGCCTGCTGTGTGCACTCTGCTGCTATGTTTTGGCTGCTCTATCCTTCAGTCAATCTTCTGCAGAGTTTCTCCTTGCCTGCCTGGGGAATATTTGGACCTTCACCAGAGTGTGGCGAGTTTTAACTAGATGTTCTGTGGTCTGCTTGTTAAAAGAGAGCTGATGCTGTTTTCAGTATAGCTGAAGCTTTGCAGAACTCTATGGTTAGTAGACCTGTGTGCAGGGTGTTTGTGCTTGTCTTCAGGAGGAGGGGCCTGCTGTACTGGTCCTTAGGCACACTTGCCTGAGAAAAGCAGTACCAGCAGAATGCAGAGGGATAAGAGTTGGTATAAGTAAGTTAGGCAGCAGTATTGGTGTGGTGCTGTTTAATGAAGTTGGTATATGCTGAGGGGTGGGGAAGGGAAATGGTGCCAGCTCCTTTGTCTCTGAAGAGGGGAGTGCATGCTTGCTGCTCTCAGGCAAGCACTTTCAGAGGAGCAAATGATTTTCCTTCATGCATCAAAGGCATTTTTCAGATTTCTGATTTCATACTGTCTGTCTCTGGGTCACTTGACTACCTGGAGCAATGCAACACACCTTAGGCTCTACCATAGCCAGGCCTGCTGACTTTTAAAATTCCAAACTTCAGGGACATGGTGTGACCAGGATCTGCACTAGTCCTCTGGCAAAGTCTCACCATGCTGGTGATGCACCAAACTGATGCAGTTTTGACCCAGAAACATAGCTGCACCAGAGCACAGGGGCTTGAGAGTTGGAGCAAGCAGGCTAAGCAGCCAGTGTCCTGGTTAGCTGCCTTTAGCAGATGTCTCTGAGCTTATGTTGAGGGGCAGGGGAGGAAAATGGAATCCATAGGTTCTTTTGTGCCCACAGAGGAATGCCACCCCTCAGAGATGTGCTCCAAAAAGAACAAACATTATCTCCCCATACCACTTATGCAATCCTCAGATCATGCAGTCTGTGCTTGGTTTGTTTGCCTGCCATTCATAGATGAGTTCTCTTTTATTCCTAGTTTGCTGAAAGTTTCAACATAAATGAATTGCTGAATTTTATTGACTATTTTTTGCATGTATTGACATGATAAAATTTTTCCCTTTATTGTTTTCTTTTTAATTTCCCAATTGAATTATTTTATAATCCTCAAATAAATTAACTTTGTTTTCATGTATTATTCTTTTTAAAGATGACTGGATTTTGTTTGATAAAATTATATTAGAGAGTTTTACATTTATGATCATGAATAAGATTAGGTAGTACTTTTCTTTTCCTGGGATATTCTTGTCAATATTTGGAATAAAACTGTTACATTTATAAAACTAAATGATAAATGTTCAATGATTTTTTTTGTTTTCTGGGCAAGTTTTTGGAGTATTGGTGCTCTTTTATTTTTAATTAAATATTTTGGAAGCTTTGCCTTTAACCATCTAGAAATGATACTTCCTTTGTGGTAAGGCTTTAATTTATAGGTTCATGATGAAAATAAACTTTAGATTTCATATTTCTTCTGTGTTCACTTTTTCATTTATGTTTTTCTAGGATTTTGTTCATTCAAGTAATTTTTGTGTTCCCATAAAATTGTCCATAGTATCATTTTGTTGTTGTAATAAGTGATAATATTTAAAAACATTTTTTGATGTTGTCTGTGTCAAATAATAGAGGTCACAGCTTACTTGATTTTCTTTCAGAGAGCATTTACCCTACCTTACCTTAAAGAGCTAGAATGCAGAAGATGATCACAAATTCTAGACTAAGCAGAGACCTGGTGGGATTACACTTTTGGAAAGCTCAGTTTGTCTTTTGCTAACAATAATTCCTATGGCATGGGCCTCCAAGCTTATCAGCTGCAAGCAGTGCCCTTCTTTCTTGGTAAACCCTAAACTACAGTTTTTCTCCCCAGTATTATAAGAATGCCAAAAACTGTTCTGCATTTCAGTGGCTTTTTCTTGACTTGATAGCTTCTTGCCCTGCTTAAGAATTCAGCAAAAGCTGCAAGAGGAAAGCTGCTGTATGCCTTACTTAGTGTTTTCTGTTCACCTCCATTCTCTCTGAGATCAGACCTCCTTTCTTTTTGAGGTCTTGATCTCCTATGTCCTGATTACCTTACCATTCACCTGTCTTCTCAGCCTATTCTTCTACCCAGGGAACGTTACATATATGTATACTTGGTGAAGTTGCTGGCAAAAAATTTCAGAAGAAAAAGTAGTACACAGAAAATTGGGCTTATCCTGGAAAATTCCCTTTTTAAAATCTTGGCCCTTCAAGACCTGGATGCCTTTGTAGTTCTCTAGTTCCTTTAAACTTAAAACTTTAAATAATAAAAATGAAAACATATTAATACTCTTCCTGATCTGAGCATTATCCCGCTTACATGATATTTCATTATGGATAGAAGTTAGGGTGAATGGTTTGGCTAAAGAAAGAAAATATTTCTGAGAAAAAAGGGGTTTGGAAGAGGGGTGTGTCTTTGATTTACAGTGGAAAGATCTTAAGCAGGGGGAGAAGGAAATATAACAGAATCTTCAGGAGTAAAGAAAATCAGTTCATATCAAAGAAGGCACAACTCATCACATCTGGGTGTTCCTTAGACTATTTTCTGTCACATGCTGGATACAAATTTGGGAAGACAAAAGTCAGGGGCCAAAGTGTTATCTATACTTGTTTTCTTACCTAGAGGTAAAAGTAACATGGCTTGGGGTTATTCTGATATAGGTAGGATATTTACCACTGGAAGTAATGTATAAACACTTATGTATAGGCCTCTTGATTTATTCCCTCAGAAATTTTTGGTTTTAATGATTATATCAAGTGCTTTTTCCTTAGCTTTTCTATTACTTCTCAATTAGTCCATTTGAGGTGAATATCTGAAAAAAGTATAAAGATTGTTGTTTTTGCTTCTTTATCGCTTTCATGACTAGAGTTCTCTTGACATGTTGGGGTTGCTATGGTCCTAACATTTAACTGAGACATTGCTTTCTGTGAGTATGTATATTAAAAAATATTTTGAATGTTTTGTATGAGTTAAAATATTACAAATGGTTTGGCTCAATTTGGGCAAATATCATATATGATTGTTTTATTCTCCTTTTTTAAAAAAATATATCTTCATTTTGATACATTGTATACTCATTTTGGAATTTCTCGCCCAGTGAGCTTAAAAGAAAGAAATATGGGAAGTGTGTCTAATTGGGGCTGGTAATTTGGCCTTGTTTTTGTTCATCATTAAATATAACACCTCTGTATTGGTAAAAGTACAGGCTAAGTTGCTATACCAAAATGCCAAACTAATAAGCTAGTACTAAACAAGTTAGTCCCTTATTTTTCTCTTGCTTAATAGTTTGGGGATATTGAGAAACTATGTGCAGACATACTGATAGGCTATACTGTTCTACATAGTCATCCAAATACCCAGGTTACATCTACTTTATTTGTCCACCTTATTGGAGCACTGTCTTATATTGCAGTTTTGTAAAGGTGAACAAAAAGGAACACCCATATAATCACTTTATGGGAAATACTCAGACATTGTATACATTGTTTTTGTTCATATTCCATTGTTAATAACTAAATCACATAACGGAATGAATTTGTGAGAAGGAGTCCTGTGAAATATAATCCTAGGTGGGTGTCATGGACTTAGCTAAAGCTTAGGAAGTTTTATTCCTAAAGGTTAGATGGAAAGATTCTTGGAAATATCATTTACGTGCCAAGATATGACTTTCTGTGTTTTTCCAGATTATATCAAAATAATCGTTTATTACCTTAGATATAATAACATACATAATAGTGTAAACAAAAAATAACAAAATACATAGGGGCATATGTACACATTCATTACTGTTATGATTATAAAGTAAAGGGATATTCTGACTCATTTCTATCTTTTGGAATATTTTCATTCATCTCTTGCTCAGGGTTGTCAAGAATCAGGCTGTGTTTTCTTGGTTCTTGCCATTTGTATTTCTGCTTTTCTGATAGCAAGCAGATTTCGATTGTGAAATTTTCAAATTCTCCTTTTCTACTTGGTAAAATATGGCCTGCTTTTGTATTTATAGCTATATATTTATCACAGTCAAGTCTTTGAAATTGTAAACAAAACAAAGACAAAATCCATGCCTAACTCATTTCATGGAACATCCTTGATTATAGATCTCATGAACTTTTAGCACCTGTTCATTTTTTTTTCCTCTGATGATATTCTGAACATCATTATAATTCAAAGCAAAGCCTACTTTGCCAACTTAAACAGCCATTACTTTTTCCATTGTTTTAATATTTGCCAACTTGCCCTATTATTCATTAATTAGTGCAAGGATATTTCCACCTCAGAACTCTTACACTTTCTATTTCCTCTCTCTGGAATACTTTTCCTCCATCTGTCTCACTTCAAGTCTGTGTACAAATATCTTTGCATTGAAGCTTTCCATGATTACCCTAGCTAAAGTATTTTCTATCCCTTCACTGCCCCTTGAACTCTCTATTTCTGTTTCTTGTTCATTTTATCAACATAGTATATATTACAACTTTATAGTATACTACATGCTTGTTTATTAATTTCTTATCTTTTTCCCATAATAGAATGTAAACATAAAGAGACTAGGCACTGTGTCTTTTTTCGCCACTATTGAATTGCTTTTGAATAGAACAGTTCATATTACATAGTAAATGTTTAATGCATATATCTTGAATGAATGAATGAATGGGTTTTGGTTGTTCCTTGACATAAAGAATTGCCAAGGAGTTGGAAGGATACTTTCCTAACATGATTCAGAGCAAACACTAGTGTTGAAATAGAATAATAATAACAATAATAATGATAATAACATGATTAAGAATAATGTAATAGTAAGTAGGTGGAAATATAAAAACAACGGGGTCTTCTTAAGCGAAGCACAGTCTGTAAGAGGGAATAGTTATCCTACTTAAAGTTATCACAGAATCACTTTATTATAATGGTCAGGTAATGGAAATACTTGGGCCTTGGCATGTGAAACTTTCCAAATCATATTTCCCCCAAATAAAACTTCTATAAGTAAAAACAAATTCTAAATAGAATGTGCATGTAACTGGGGTGCCTGAGTGGCACAGTCAGTTAAGCATCCAGCTTCAGCTCAGGTCATGATCTCACAGTTCATGGTTTCAGGCCCCGCATCAGGCTCTGTGCTGACAGCTACAACTCTGCTTTGGATTCTGTGTCTCCCTCTCTCTGCCCTGTCCCCACTCGTACTCTCTCTGTCTCAAAAGTAAATAAATAAACATTTTTTTAAAAAAAGAATGTGCATAGAACTAAAATAGTGGAAGGAAGGAAGGGAGGGAGGGAGGGAAGGAAGGAAGGAGGAAGGGAGGGAAGGAAGGAAGGGAGGAAGGGATGGATGAGAACTTTCCACTTGTCAAGTGGTCTTCTTGAACTAGGATATCTTTTTTTTTATCTGAACTGGACTTGCAACTGCACCAGATTCAGAGCCCAAAACCTATATTATAGATGGGTTTATTAACTTTTGGTCCACTCAGGCTGGAGAAATTGCTTCAATGGGCTATAGCATCCATGACCTTGAAATATAAGAATACCTATTTAGAGTCTTGTTAAAATAAATGATGACTCTCTCCTTTTGCTATACCCAAATAATTTATTGCTTCTTTTATCAAATAGAGAAAAAAATCTTAATACCAAGAGACAATTATAACACAAAAAGGCTTTCTTAAATCCTTCATTTCTACCCCAAATAATTTTGAGTAATAAAATATAACCTTCACTGATTTTCAAATCATTTGAAATATTTTCATAGGCTTCTTCAAATAGTGACAGTATATAAAACCCAATTCTTCACAAGTAAGGGAAGAATAATTACATGGCAAACATCCAAAATACCACACACGTTTAAAATAGGATTTTCAATGCTCTTGAATACCACCAAAAAATGGAAAAGCTGCAAAATATCCATAAGTAACTTCAATCTTTTATATGAACATGAAAAGACTTCCTTCATTGTCCTTACTGTTTTTGTTTGCTTGTTTGCTTGTTTAATAACTAAATTCTTAAAGTCTGTAGACCCCAAGATGACTTTGAAAGTGTTCAACTTTCAATATTATGCAAAGAAGCTTTTTTTTCCCTTTTATAAGTAAATAGTGTACACATTTTGTTGCAGCTGTTGTGAGTCAACAACATTTGGTTTGGCGTCATGAGACTTGCATTCAAATGGCAGTTGTTCATATTGCTGCTAGTTGTGTGACCTTGGTCAAACGAATCATTCCTATATCCATGAGCCTCATTTCTTCTTTCAGAAAACAAGTTAAACCTGCGTTGAGTTAATAGGAAATGTGAAGGTGAAAAAGTATTTGAAAGTATACATTTTCTGTTTCATTGCAGATACTCAGCTAAGTTAGTTTACACTCTGAAATTCCTCATCTCTTTTAATTAAAGATTTCAGGGTAGTAATGAAAGCTTTCTTCAAACAACCACTTGTTATGTTCTGAACAATGTTTCTCCTAACTTTATTCAAAGTCAATCTGATATGGAAACTATTCTAACATAATAAAAACAAGCCCAGATTTAAATAAGGAAAGATTTTATTAAAAAAGACTATGGTAAAGGGATCATGCTCTGACCATAAGATCTGTGTCTCAGAGTGAAGAAAGAGAGGGATTCCTTCCCTCATAAAGAGAAGCAAAACAAGATTCGAAAGAACTAGGTGTGGATTTATGGGGTGAACAGAAGGCATGATCCAATAAATGAATAGAAAATGTTTTCTTTATGGTTAGGTGATTTTCAGAAGATGACTTTAATAGGGCATTTAACTATGCCCTATTAAAGGATGGGACAAAGTTCAGGGGTCTGGGAAAAGGAGAGAAGCCTGACTAAAGTTAGTCAAGTTAAGTTAGCAGCCACTTGATGTATATTTGTTCAAACACAAGAATAACAAGCAAAACATTGAACAGTAGTGTTTTTTGTTTTTGTTTTTCATAATACTGAATATCTTAGGTATACTGTGATAGAATACCCCATACTGGCAGCTTAAGCAACAAACATTGATTTCTCACAGTTCTGGAGGCTGGAAGTTGACCAGACTGACAATATGTTTGGATTCTTGATGAAGTCTCCTTTTCTGGTTTACAGACGGCCATCTTTTCATATTCTCACATGATGGAGAGAGAAATTATCTCGTGTCTCTTCTTGTAAGGGCTCTAAACTCATGATCTAATTACCTCTCAGAGTCACCCCCCCCCCCAAATTATCACATTGTGGGTTAGAATTTCAACATATGATGTTGAGAGGATGTCAACACATTATTTGACATACAGTTTTTCCTTTTGTTTAATGTCTATTTTTGAGAGAGAAACAGAGACAGAGTGCAAGCTGGGGAAGGACATAGAGAGAGGGAGACACAGAATCTGAAGCAGGCTCCAGGCTCTGAGCTGTCAGCACAGAGCCTGAACTGTGAGATCATGACCTGAGCCAAAGTCGGATGCTTAACCGCCTGAGCCACCCAGGTGCCCCTTAAAAAGGTGTGGATATTCAAGAGACTGGCAACATAAATGTGCCTTTCCTCCGATTGCTGCCATCCCTATTTCAGTAATTCTCTTCTCTTGGTCCAAGCAGATCTTTGTGCCAACAATATATAGGTCAAGTCTGGAGGATGTGCTTTCTAGAGAATCCCTGTAGGCTGCTTTTTCCTCTGGTCCTGTGTGAGACCAGACAACAGGGTAGGAGATCCTAGTCCTACAGGACTAGGATGAGAAAGGAGTAAGTCCTCCTGGGGAGAAGCAAAGAGGTCTCAGACACTTTGGGGAAGGGCTAAAGTCGCTCCTCTGGATGTACTCATTCTCCCTGACCTTCAAAGGTATACAAACATACACACACACACACACACACACACACACACACACACACACATATACACTTGCATACATAACTAGTTGTTTTATCAAAGCCTCTGATACTTGCATGCCTTGGTCATTTATAATTATGCTTAAGAAATATGCTTGAGTATAGTAAGGACACCTCAGTGGCTCAGTAGGTTATGCTCTGGTTCTTGACTTCTGCTCAGGTCATGATCTCTTGGTTTGTGGGTTTGAGCCCTGCATGGGACTCTGTGCTGGCAGTGTGGAGCCTGCTTGGGAGTCTCTCTCTCTCCCTGTCTCTCTGTCCCTCCCCTACTTTTGTGCTCTGTCTCTGTCTCTTTCTCTCAAAATTAATAAATAAAACTTAAAAAAAGAATATGAAGTATGATAAACAAGAATGTCATGTTTATATTGTGAAGAATATTACTAACTTACCTCTTAACACATATAAATGCTCCCTATTTTCATTTATATTTATGATTAGGATTTTTCTATGTTTTTTCCTGCTTTAATTATAGGTAAGATTTTTATCATAAAATATAGCAATTGTAATTATATACTGGAATAAAAATTATTTCTTTCATTTCAGATGAAGGGAGTTATTGTATGTGTACTTATCTGGTATGTAACTTGAGTAAACTATAGATCTATCTGGAGCTCTTTTAAAAATAGTGACATTGTCGGGGTGCCTGGTGGCTCAGTTGGTTAAGTGTCTGATTATGGCTTGGAATTTTTTTTTAAGCTTATTTATTTTTGACAGAGACAGAGTGCAAGCATTAGCTGGGGAGGTGCAGAGAGAGAGAGAAGGAGACACAGAATCCGAATTAGGGTCTAGGCTCCAGGCTCTCAGCACAGTGCCTGATGCAGGGCTCGAACTCACGAACCATGAGATCATGACCTGAGCCAAAGTCAGTCACTTAACCGACTGAGCCACCAGGCAGTTGTGAGTTAAAGCCCTGTGTTGGCTCTTTGTTGACAGCTCAGAACCTGGAGCCTCCTTCAGATTCTGTGTCTCCTCTCTCTGTCCCTTTTCAGTTTGTACTCTCTCTCTGTCTC
Source organism: Herpailurus yagouaroundi (assembly GCF_014898765.1). Taxonomy (NCBI): domain Eukaryota; kingdom Metazoa; phylum Chordata; class Mammalia; order Carnivora; family Felidae; genus Herpailurus; species Herpailurus yagouaroundi. The sequence continues at coordinate 65,758,811 of NW_024412395.1, read as the reverse complement.
TCTCTCAAAAATAAACATTTAAAAAAATTAAAAAAAATAGTAATATGCTAAGTTAAGATACTTTTAAGTTAAAACATTTAATTTTTTTCTTTTGTTTAATGAACTCCAAGCAGGCTCCAGGCTCGAGGCTGTCAGCACAGAGCCTTACATGGAGCTCAAACTCACAGACCATGAGATCATGACCTGAGCCGAAGTCTGATGCAATAGCCACCCAGGTGCTCCCTTTCATGTTAAAACATTTATCCAAGCTTTTTTTTTTCTTATTTATTTATTTATTTATTTATTTATTTATTTATTTTTAATGAAAAACTTCAGATAATGTTGAAACTCTTCTTGCTGAAGTCAGCAAAAATTGCCACATTGCCAGAGGCAGTGGCCTGTTTTCTCTCTTGTCCTTCATCTCTGGCATTTAACAGTGTTTACTTATGCTTTTCTCTCCTGTGGTTCTGAGAAACCTACCCCACCGGAAATTCCTTCTCATTATTTATAAGCTTATTTCTATCTTATTCTGCTTACATGAATAACTTCTATAAATTTGCTCTTGGTCCTCTGTTTTTCATACTCTCCTTTGTGAGACTTTACCTACTACATAACTTCAGGAACTATCATCAAAGCTTCTGTTAGGTAGAAAGAACTTGTGTGGAGGAAAATACACTTGATACTCACTAGATATAAAAGCTGAGTGCATTGGGGTGCCTGGGTGGCTCAGTCTGTTCAGCGTCCGACTTCGGCTCAGGTCATGATCTTGCAGTTTGTGAGTTCAAGCCCCACGTTGGGCTCTGTGCTGACAGCTCAGAGCCTGGAGCCTGCTTCAGATTCTGTGTCTCCCTCTCTCTCTGCCCCTCACCCCCCTCAAAAATAAAGATTAAAAAAATAAAAAAAAAATCTGAGTGCATAATATAGACACGCACACACAAGATTGTTAGCTTTCTAACTGACAGAACTAACAAGGAATTCTAGGGGTGGTGGGAAAAAAAGAAGAAAGAAGAGATTGAGAGAAGAGAGTGGGATATACTAAGAGCAACATAGAAGAATGGTTGAAGAACCCTTATGCACAAAGCTGTGTAATATTTGAATAATGTTCATTTTCCTCTTCTCTTTCTCCTCTCTTTACCCAGTTACAATGCTTCACATATGGAATTAGATTGGCAATTTTGTTTTATTTTAATTTAGGTTAGTTTAATTTGGTGTATAGTAATATAAAGAAAAGAGCTGAGTTTCACATTTTTGTCACTGAATAAAAATAACACTTGTGAGGTGCTGAACAAAGAGATGGAGTTACTCACAGCATTGGAATGAGAGATCACCGTGCAAATGTTTTTCCCTTAGAAATTTGCAGAAACTTGTGGGAAAGCACATTAGATTCTTTTTCACAGCCCTCCCTGCATACCTTTGCCTTAGCGCTAATCACTGTCCAGAAATGCATCATCTATCTGCAAACTATTTTCGCACAGAAGCCATGCCCTTTGATACTAAAATAATAACCCACTTCTACCATGTAGAAGTGTACTTAAAAATGAGCAACTACAGCAATGAAGGGCTTAATGTTGGCTGTCATAGGCATGCTGGGCTTAAAGGAGAAAACAAGAAGTAGACCCAATAGTATTGACCTAATTAAAGAATGGGACCCCATGAGGTGAGCCTTCAGTCCAAATTACCATGTTCAAGAAATCGTTAAAAACCTAGTTTTCTGGCAAGCAACAGTGAGTAAAGACGGAAGAGCACTAATTTCGGAGCTATTCAGACTTGTGTTTAAGCACTGTCCCCGTCATTTGTTGCCACTTTCTTAGCTTCTCTGAATTAAAATTTAGCTCATTTTAATTCACAGGGTTATGGGAAGATTAAATTATTTAGCATGCATAAAATGAGTTAATGTTCAACTAAGGTAAATTTAATGCCTGGCATGTTTTTGCAGAAGTGTAACAATATTACAGCAACTGTAGACACATTTTGCTTACCCTACAGTTTTACCTGGAGCCAGTTGTGCCATGAGGCAGTCACTTTTTATTTATGTCTGAAAAGAGTATTGCTGAAGAACTGGAATCAAATTTTATTTTTGTTTAAAGAACCCAACTTCTGCTGCCGAGGGCATAAAGCCAAATCAAGTGGGCAAGTGGGAACGGTGCCGTTACGCTCACTGCCTGTGCCTGGTGACAGTAGTGGATTCTAGGAAGAGTGAAACCTTGGGTTCAGCAGAAATGCTCTAACGTGCCTCTCCCCCAAGACTTCACGAAATCAGCTGTTGATGAGGAAAAATAGAATGGGGAATACAACTTAATTTATTTTCTTAAAAACATTTACTTTGTATCACCCTAACCCTCTGATAGGAGATGGTGAAAAGAAGTCTAAAATTTGCCTCCATTGTAGTGTCTGATTGTTGCTGGTAGAAGAGGAAATATATCTGTAATTCATTTTGTAAAGCCCATTTCCTGTTACTTGCTACAGAGATAGCTGCCACGTCTAATTGTGTTTGTGTAGTTCCTTAATTTGCATGAAAGAAGATAACATAAATGAAAAACTCAGGAGGAAGACTAATTCAGATTACTAGCCCAGGCAAGCTAATTTGTTATTCATTAAATGCTAATGAACCCAGCACCAATGTTTTATTTGTTTCACTCTATTTGAAATTTGAAAGGTCTTGTAACACAGTTAAAGTCTACAATAAACAGATATGTGAAATTAAAGCATTGCTTTCCTCTTGTTTCTGTTATACAATTTTTCCTGGACTAGGAAAATCAAGTAAAACAGCATGGAAAAGTATGTTTTATTTCTGTTTGAAAGAAAAAAAAAACAAATTTAATCAAATTAAGTTCTTCTCACGTGCATATTGTCTTCAATTTCCATAAGATCTAGACATTCTGAATATCAGTCTGGAGTCAAGCCTATTTTTAAAAATCCACAAATGGAGTGTGAGTGAAGTGAAATCTATTATATCTTTCTTTTAACCATTTAACCATTTTTTTCTGATTATATTTTCTAAGTCTGCATTCTATAAAATGAAGGAGGTAAAAAGTGATAGCACTTGTAATCAGGGTAGGTTGGTTGTTTATGTTTTGACCTACTTGTTTATATTAATTAGCTGGATTATTCATTGGTGAACTTAGCCTTTATGTAGAATTCCTGAATTGAGTTACTTTTATATAGTTTTAGTTATTAATTAATTAATTAATTAATCCTGTATGCCTTACTGGCTATTATATTGCAATATTCCATACAGTGACTACAAGGTCAGAATTATGTTTCAGCCATCACTGCTCATCTAGCATCAAAACCACAGGTGTTCATTCTTTTTGTTAGCAGTGCTTTTCTCATGTATATAAACTCTGATTCATAAAGAGATGTGATTAAGAAAAGGAAAACAATGATACTTTCTCCTTTTTTGTATAATTCATATTCATATGAGACAGCCAGAAATCTACTAAGTGTATTCCATAAGGTCCCTTACATCAAGATCCCTTACAACTCTGGGCTGGGGTAGAGTAGTTTTAGTTTTTACCAGGGATCACTCTGGTGGTGATTCACCTCTGGTCTACAGTGTGATGCATTTTGGTCACAGAGGATTACCTGCATGACTTCTGTGTTGGCACAAATAACGGTCTGTTGGAACACCTTTTTTTTTTTTTTTTTAAGCCCATTCTTTTTCTGCCATCTAGGTATGAACAATCTTTAGCAGTAGCAAAAGACCATAGTGAGAAAGATGTTTCATTTCTGGAGATTTAGGGAATTTTTCAAGAAAACATCTCTTACCCTTCATCTCCTCAGCTACTGAAAAATGCTAACTACTTTTTTATTGTTTTTTAGAAGTCACTGTCAAAGGCCTCAACCTGAAAACAACTCTAGAAGTAACTACTTCATCTACTCGGCAACTAATCTTTATTAAGAAAATTGCTAATTTTGGAGAGTAGAGGCATGAGGAACACTGAAAGAGCACACATAGGCTTTAGAGAATCAAGAGAAGGGTTTTTTTTTTTAATTTTTTTAATGTTTATTTATTTTTGAGAGAGAGAGAGACAGACTGTGAGTAAGGGAGCAGTAGAGAGAGGCACAGAATTTGAAGCAGGATCCAGGCTCTGAGATGTCAGCACAAAGCCTGACATGGGGCTCAAATCCACAAACCGTATGATCATGACCTGAGCTGAAGTCAGAAGACCAATCGATTAAGCCACCCAGATGCCCCGAAACAAGAAAAGGTTTTAAACCTGACTCAACCACTGACTAGCATCGTGACTATACCTTGTTTTCTTCATCTGTCCATCTGAAATCATCAGACTCCGTATTATTATTGTACATATAGTTAAAAGCCCCTATGACATCAACCTGAACATTGTAGGCACTTGATTCGTATTAGCTATAAATTGAAAGTTTAAAATATCATTCTCTGATGATTTTATTTTTTTATCTATAGATGTGTTTATTGTTGTGGTAGGGTCCCCTCCCTAACGAAAGAAACAAAACAAAACAAAACAAAAAGCCTCAAGGTAACCTGGCTGTGCACATACGTGACAACATCCCTCATGACCTTGTAACATGAGACCACTTAATCAGACTGCATGTTTGTGTGTGCTACCATATATGGGAGACAAAGAAGTAAAAAATATATGAAAAACTATGTGGCAATCAGGGCTCTGTTCTCACCCAACTGAGCAGTGCCGGCAGGAATAAAGTTGCTTCTTGGGAAGAAAAGCTTCCATGTCAGGACTCTCCGTGTGTGAGAATCCTGCTACATTGTTTGCTATAAACAAATGAGGTCATAGCTCCATCTGTTGTGTTTGCATTGTCTTTTAGCAGCGAGAACAGAGCCTATTGCACAATATCATTCAATAAATACTTGTTAAATCAACAAATGGCTTGCTCCCTCGCTAATTCTTAGTTTTTATATTGTTGATTTTGTATAAAGTCCAAAAGAGATGAGAAATTATAAACTACTGTTTCTAAAGTTTTCCCTAATGTTATTTCTGTCTTAGCATGTAACATAAAGGACATTTTTAAAGTGTAATTTACAAAAAATTATTATTCTCATTCCACTTCCATTTATTTTTTAAGAAGAACTTGATTATAAAATCAAGTTTGAACATAATATTAAGGCAGGAGATAATTTTGAAATTTGGTGGCCTTTGAAATATTTTCTCAACACTATAAGTTTACTTCACTAACAAAATAAACCTACTCTTCCTAATTGCACTTTGATTTACTGCAAATTATTATTATTATTATTATTATTATTATTGGAAAAATATTATTATTTCATGGAAAAGTATATTGCAAGATGAGTTCTATTTTAAAACATACAAATGTCAGTGAACTCTCTGCAACTCAGAAAACAAAAACAAAAAAAATCTCTTGATCCTTTTGACCTCACGGTTAAAATCTAAATTACTTCTTGACATCCTCAAAAAAAAAAACACTATTAGGAAGTAAAATTGAGAAATAAAAGAATAGGTTCTATTATAAACATATTCTGGACCCTGTGACCTACTGAAATATCTGTGACAAGTTTAATCCTCAAATGATGGAGACATTGTGATAGATCCTGATTTTGTTGGATTATACAGTTGAACATTATCTTTGTGTATCACATTAGAGTGAATGCTTTCATTTTTCACTGTAGGTTTGTGGAAGGGCTGAAAGGTCATCTGTTGTTTGCTCATGGTTTGCTGCAGTGACACAACTGCCACAGGTCACAGGCTTTTATGAAGTTCAAATTGTAATACAACTTGATTAAGACATTGTAAGTCCCTGTAAGTGGGCACCATATGATTTTTTGTTTTTTGTTTTTTTTGTTTTTAAGTCTGCCCGTTGACAATTGCTTCTCTGTATATCCCTGACAGAATGAAAGTTTCCCTCAGCTAACACCACCCTTCTCCCTCTCAGGCCAAAAACTTAGAAGTCCATAAAAAGCTCCAGATAGTTTCTTTACATCTAAGAAGATGGAGAGAGCTTTTTCCGGCTTACTGTCTTCAACTGTGTGGCACATCATTGGCTTTTTAGGAAGAAAGAACATAGTCCTTCAAATTTCTTTTGTCCATAGGGCACAAAGAAAGGAGTGATGTAAGTAGCTGTGTGTGGGCTGACAGACTTGGAGACAGCAGAATGCAGAAAGCATTGCCAAAATAACCTAAATTTACAAGCAGCTATGTCAGTGTTTAATCTGTGAATGCAGAGGTACTATAGGTGATGCCAAATCACCAAGTATCATGAGTTATACCATAGTTGGGGCCATCCGGGACAAATTATGGAGTCCAAAGCCTGGCAAGATGACTCAAAAAAAGTCTTTCCTTAGCCTGAAATCATCTCCAGAATATTACTCTAACCTCTTAACAGCCTTCTACCTCACATCTCCATTTCTCAAATTCTTCCTCTAAAACATTGTGACTCAAACCTTTACCGTGTTAGTAAATTTACCGTGTTAGTAAAAATATATTAAGTTCTCTGGTACTTACATTTGTATTTTTATAAATTATATACATATTTTACTATACTATTATATATCAGTATAGCAATACCAACTATGAAAAGAATGAGACTAAGAAAAGGTAATCTTGCTCTCTTTTAATTAACATAATTTGCATACTTTTATCTCCTACAGAATAAATGGCAAGATTTTAGCAGATCCTGAGCATGTTCTTCTCTGGTCTAATTCTTCAGCCTCATCTCACACTAATCCATTGCCTTCTCCTACTTATTTATTTCCTTATTTAAGAAATACACAGCTTTATGATGTTCCTTCAAGTACTACTGTTGAGTATGAATACTGGTTGACATACTTTTTACCTGTATTACAATAATTGCTATGCTTGCTTCTCTGACTAGACTATAAGTTTTTGTTGTAATAGATCCTGGTCATCTCTCTCTCTCTTTCTTTCTCATACCTTAGTTCATCATAGTGAGTACCTCATGTACATTTTCATTTTCTCCATTTGGCAAGAGAATTTCCCAGCACATGTGTATTAACAATTCTGACATGAGCATATTTTTTTATTATTTTTTAAAAGTTTTATTTTAATTCCAGTGTGGTTAACATACAGTATTACTATTAGTTTCAGGTTATAATATAGTGATTCAGTAATTCCATACATTAACTACTATTTATCAAGTGCCCTCCTTAATTCCTATTGCCTATTTTATCCATCCATCTACCCACCTACCCTCTGGTAACCATCAGTTTGTTCTCTATAGCTAGGAATCTGTTTCTTGGTTTGTGTTTCTCTCTCTCTCTTTTTTCTTTGCTTTTTAAAAATTTTTCTTAAATTCCACATATGACTGAAATCATATGGCATTTGTCTGTTCACACACGAGCATAATTTAATGAGAATGCTTCAGTAACCATTGTATCGATACTTAATTATGCCGTCTTTTATTATCAAAATAAATGGGGCTCCTCTTGTATCTAAACAGAAAGAAAGTATCTATACAGAATCACTGAAGTAATATATATGTGTATTTTGGTAAAAAGAAAACAAACAATGAACAACTAATTGTTAAAATAATCATTCAGATTATGCAACAATATGAAAAAATTTTAATTTTTTTTAATGTTTATTTTTGAGAGAGAGCGTAAGCAGGGTAGGGGCAGAGAGAGAGGGAGACACAGAAGCTGAAGCAGGCTCTGGTCTTTGAGCTCTTAGCGCAGAGCCCGATGCGGGGCTCGAACACATGAACCGTGAGATCATGACCTGAGCCAAAGTTGGTCGCTTAAGCAAATGAGCCACACCGTTGCCCCACAATATGAAAAAATTTTAGAAGAAAGCTAAGTGAGAAAATAGGATACATAATTGTACATGCTCTATGATTATATATCTGTTAAAGATATAAGCAAAAATAAAGGGCATAACATTGAATAATGCAACATTTAAGTTAATATTTAGTCTTCTTGGCTTTTTGCTGATCTCAGATTTGCTTGCTGAGATTATCACAAAGCTTAGTGCTATTCCTCTTATGGGTTTTTTGTTGTTGTTGCTCTCCAGGTTCTGTTCCTAAAACTGTGTGCTATTGGTTAGTATACTAAACACTTGATGGTCCCGCACCTGTCTTGAGGCGGTAGCAGCACATTAGCTACTCCCAATGTATTCTGGAGCTTGCCAACAAGTTTTAATGATGATGCTGTTGATAAGTGTTACTTTTGCTCTCCTTATGGACTTTGACACCCTCCCCCCACCTCTTTTGGGGAATTTGAGGAATACATATATCATGGTTTTGCTATCAGAAATGCTCCAGAATGCTTTTTATTTACTTTTGTAATTCTAATTTTTGTTTTCTTTTGGATAGATCTTTTTTCTCTTCTAATGATCTGAAATTATAAATTTTTGTTTTACTTCTTTTAGAGCCTGTTCTAAAAATTTTCTTGTATATATTTAATTTTAACTTATAAAAATAATCAGGAGATACACCCTCTTTCTAAATGATGTCAGAATTTGAAAACACTAGTAATCATCCTCACTTCTTATATGTTATTACTGCTCAATATTTTCATTCTGCTTTACTTTTACATTTTTTAATTTTTAATTATTTTTGTGTTATATATCCCATGCTTTAGACATTTCTTTAGCCACTTCTTTTTTTCTTTTATATGATTCTTGTCTTCCACTTTGTTCTATACCTAATTCTCTATTTCTTTAATTACAGGTATTTTTAATTGTAAAGTTGTTGGTGATAGACACATTTTGATAGAAAACATCTTTATTTTTGTCTTACATTATTTTGTCTTACATAAAGGTATTCAGTTGGTTTCATGTTGGCCATGTTTGCTATAGACCTAATTCTATTTTCTGCCTATGATTTTTTTAAGGTCTCTTAATTTTAGTATTACAAAATTTCACTAAGATATGTTCAGTTGTGCATGTTTATTCCTTTTCCCTCTTGAAGCCTGTTATGCTTCTTTGTATTTAAAATCTTGTGTTAATTTCTAGTATATTTTATCTCTGTCAATTTGTGTTTCTTTCATTATAACTGTATTTTTTAGGAAATCCTATCGTGTGTGTGTGTGTGTGTGTGTGTGTGTGTGTGTGTGTGTGTGTTGTGTGGGTATCCATTCCTTTGTTTCTTTTAACTTCTCTTTCACATCTTTGATCTTTTTATCTCTTTTTATTCTGGAAAGTAATCTGAGATGTCTTCTAATTCAGTAATTACTTTTATATCTTCTGTTTAATATATTTTTGTGTTTTCATTTAAAATTTTTACATTTTTATTCTCTGTTCACTTTCACAGATATCTTTTTCTTATTTGTCATTTATTTCAAGCCTTTTACTTCATGTGTCTTTATTTGAAATATTTATTTTATTGTTCCTAGCAGATTGTTCACCAATGAATATAAGAATAATAATACTCAAGAGTAAAATTACAGTTAATTGTTTCTGATGCCTCTTGCTTATATGGTCTTGTTATTGTATGTGTTTGTAATTTTTGCCTGTGAGGTGACTTTATTTGGGAGAAGCCTGTGGTGGTCTGAATTGAGACTTGGAGTATATCTTCACAGTGGGTTTTGGTTTACTTTCATCAGACATATTACTAGTTAAAAAACCAATGACCTTTCTTTTCAATGACCAATTTTTATGTTAATTTCATGACTTAGGGATGATCAGAGCATGTCTGGGGTGAACCCAGAAACTTCTGTTTTGTTTGTTTTTCTCCCCACAGGTTATGTAGATACAGAGAAGCTTGTAATAGTTTCTGCATTTCTCTTTCCAGTTTTATTTTTTCAGGTTTACAGACTAGTTGAGATTTCCTGGTTTATCAGTAGCTATTTTTTTTCCTAACATGGGCATAAGTCTAGTCTCCTGGGTTTATGGAGATGTAACCCTCTTGAATATGTGCTCCCATGGCCTGAGACCTCACACGGAGCAGCCTCAACTCATCTACTTTCCTCACTAGGGTTCAGTTTTGACATTATATCTAGAAACTGGAAATTTCCTTTTCTTTATGGCAGGATCAGATTATAACTTAGAATACATTTGCTAGGCTTTATCTAGCATTTCCTATGTTTATGGCAAAGGAATATTTAGATTTCTTCAATCCACTCCTTTACGATAACCACAATTATGTTTTATATATCAGTCTCTAAACAGTTCAGAAAAGTTTTTTACTCAGTTGAAACAAAAGACATTTGACAGTTTAAATTCACAGAAGAAAAGGAAACAAAACAATAATTGCATCATATCATCATTTAAAACTACCTACAGAGTGCCTGGGTGGCTTAGTCAGTTAAGCAACTGACTCGTGATTTCAGCTCAGGTCATGATCTCATAGTTCATGAGTTTAAGCGCCACGTGGGGCTCTGGGCTGACCACGTGGAGCCTGCTTGGGATTCTCTCTCTCCCTTTCTCTCTGCCCCTCCCCCGCTCGATCTGTCTCTCAAAAATAAATAAATAAACATTTAAAAAATAAAAATAAAATACTCACAGACTTTGAACATTTTTTCAATTTTTTAAATCACCTCAGATAAATATCACTCCAGATAAATACCTTGATAATTGTAGATAGTAAACATTTACTTATGTATATATTTTTTAATGTTTATTTATTTTTGAGACAGAGAGAGACAGAGCATGAACTGGGGAGGGTCAGAGAGAGAGGGAGACACAGAATCCAAAGCAGGCTCCAGGCTCCGAGCTGTCAGCATAGAGCCTGATGCGGGGCTTGAACCCACGAGCAGTGTGATCATGACCTGAGCAGAAGTCAGCCGCTCAACTAACTGAGCCACCTGGGTGCCTTTAGATGTGTTTTTTAAAGGTGTGCAATATGATGATTTAATATACATATACATTGTGAAATAATTATCACGGTCAAGTTATTGAACGCATCCATCACCTCACCAAAATTTTCTAAGACTGTAGCATGTATTGAATAAAGGAAGAAAGAACATCATACCCTATAACCCTAAATAATTAGAAATAACTTTGCTTATTGTATAGCTGTTATAGTTATGTATGTTTGTATATGTCATGATGACAATATTCAGTGTTACCTAACTTTTATTAATCAATTCTTCCCTTTTCTTATCCTGTAGACACATGAGGGTAATATATTGTAAGTTTTGGAATTTCTATATCCAAGCAGCTGCCAATACACTTCCAGGAAGAAGCATCCATGAGGAGCTTCCTATTAGCTAAAGTCCATAAAGCAAACTTCTATCCTCTAAGGTATTTCCTTCAAATATGAATCAATGCCTGTGAATGCATGGTTCTGTCAAGTTTCAGATAATTATAGGAAAATACAGAAAGACCTCATATGAAATAGGAAGCACTATGGGAATAGAAAACTGTTGTATTAGTATAAACTTAATACTTACTTAAATGGAGTGGATAATTGAGGTGAATATACATATAACATCACTTCCTATCTTAAACTATTTCCTATTTCCAAAATGTGATATTTTGATTTTTTCTTAAAGATAAACTTTACCTGACTTACATCAGATGATATGTTTATAGATGTTGCTTTATCAATATGTTAAAATCTATTGCAAAAGAAATAAAATTAGAAAAGCAATCCTTCATATCTCAAAAAGTTGAACATCATTTTTGATGTGACTGAAACATATTTTTTCTTTAAAAAACTTAGAAAAACTACTTAAGGAATGTTAAAAAGGTAATGGAACACATTAACTCATATCGTTAACTCTACAATTTGAGGGATTCAAAATGGGTCATTAACTATAATTTGACAATGCTGTTGAGTAGGATAAAAACAGAAATGTTGCTACAAAGCTTCATATTCTATTCCTTTTAAAAATGTATGGTTACTACACTAATAAAAGCATTTAAAAGGCTTTTCTTTTTACTGTGAAATTTAATTATATATGGGATCCTTTATAAAAAACTTTCAGTGAGAGCTTTTAGGCAATTGCTACTTTTAGTTCAGTACAATCTATCTATAACATCAATTTTCTCTTATTGAAATTATATTACTAATCGAAAGCTACAGATATTCAGTTGCAATTGCTTTAGGAAGGAAAATATTCATGATGTTAGAGTATACTTCTACCAGGTGTTGAACCCAAAATAAAGTTCTCGTTTTTAGCTACAGCAAAGTCTGTAATCAGTATCCATCCAAATCATACAGCTTGAAGTCCGGAATTGTGATACCTCCAGCTTTGGCTCTTTGGGGTCTTTTGTGGTTCCACAAAAAAACTTGGAATTGTTTGTTCTAGCTCTGTGAAGAATGCTGATGTTATTTTGACAGCCATGGCATTAAATGTGTAGATTGCTCTGGTTAGTATAGACATTTTAACAATATTTGTTCTTCCAATCCATAAGTATGAAATGTTTTTCCATTTCTTTGTTTCTTCAATTTCTTTCATAAGCTTTCTATAGTTTTCAGCGTACAGATCTTTTACCTCTTTGGTTAGGTTTATTCCTAGGTATTTTATGGTTTTTGGTGCAGTTGTAAATGGGATTGATTCCTTGATTTCTCTTTCTGCTGCTTTGATATGGGTGTATAGAAATGCAATCAATTTCTGTACATTTGATTTTATGTCCTGCTACTTTGCTGAATTCATGTATCAGGTCTAGCAATTTTTTAGTGGTGTCTTGTGACTTTTCCATGTGAAATGTCATGTCATCTGTGAAGAGTAGAAGTTTGACTTCTTCTTTGCTGATTTGGATGCCTTTTATTGTCTTATTGTTGTCTGATTGCTGAGGCTAGAGCTTACAGTACTATGTTGAACAACAGTGGTGAGAGTGGACATCCCTGTTTTGTTCCTGACCTTAGGGGGAAAGTTCTCAGTTTTTCCCCTTTGAGGATGATATTAACTGTGGGTCTTTTGTATACAGCCTTCATGATGTTGAAGTACGTTCCTTCTATCCCTACTTTCTTGAGCTTTTTTTTTTTTTTTTTCAAAAACAATGATATATTTTGTCAAGTGCTTTTTCTGCATCTATTGAGAGGATCATAGATGTGGTTCTTATCCTTTGTTTTATTAATGTGATGGATCACATTGATTGATTTGTAGATCTTGAACCACCCCTGTATCCCAGGAATAAATCCCACTTGATTGTGGTGAATAATTCTTTTAATGTATTGTTGGATTCAATTTGCTAGTATCTTGTTGAGAATATTTACATCCATATTCATCAGGGGAATTTGTCTTTTTAGTGGGTTTTTTGTCTGGTTTTGGAATCAAGGTAATGCTGGCTTCATAGAATAAGTTTGGAAGTTTTCCTTCCATTTCATTTTATTGGAACAGGTTCAAAACAATAGGTCTTAACTCCTCTTTAAGTGTTTGGTAGAATTCCCCTAGGAAGCCCCCTGGACTCTTGTTTGTTGAAAGATTTTTGATTACTGACTCTATTTATTTACTGGTTATGCAATTTCTTTTGAAAATAGTACTGTGATATATATTCCAGGTACAAGTCATATATGCTTTGTATGATCTATAAATATCTTGTCAAAGTTTGTAGTTTTCTGTATCACCCCAGTACTATTTTTTGGTGATCAGAAATATTATTTTTCCTTTATGACTAATCCTCTTTGTGTTCCATTTGAAAAACAATCTTTGTAGGTTTTCTCCTGTATTATCATCTAGAAGTGTTAATGTTATGTTGTGGGTGCTGTAATTTTTTATCAGGATACATGGGAGACAATAAGGAAACCCAAAGAACTCACCATTGTGTTATTCATCATGTCCTGAAGTCTGTAGGTTGACTTCCTTCTTTCTACCTATCATAGTATTCCTATGCTTATTTGTGACCAGGATGTTTTAGTTGTACAGTGGAGGGTTTAGAAGAAATAATCTATTTTGATGGAATCATAATTCTCCAGTAATTTCAATTTTTTTTCTGTTGTATTTGTACCTATGCCTCTGTGATATGGAGAGTTATATCTTGAACTGTCTTATAAGTGTTTTGCCAATATTCCTTGCTTAATCATTTATCTCAATTTGTGCTTGTTTTCTTACATTAAACTTGATTTTTAAGTGGTAGAATCAGTATAATTCTGCTTCCTGTGGCTTTGTTGTAGTATATATGTGTATCATTTTTAGAATTAATTTGCTTACAATGAATATAATATGTTATACTTTAGCATTAACATTTCATAGGCAATAAAAAGATCAATGGTCATTTTGTATAAAGAAGTGTTATTTCAAAGACCATTTAGAATTTGATATGAAAATTTTGTAAAATGAATCTATACATTTTTAATATGTGTGCAACCAACTCTTTTTGCTTATTCCTACAAAATGTAACCTTATCTTAACTATGAGAGATACCTCATAGATAAGAGAGCTTTTCTCTATTTACTAACAAGCTAAATAGTTGAAAGCAGAACAATACTGAGAACAGATGTTTCAGTGCTTATCCAAATAATCTGACCATTTAATTGCCATATGGCAGAAAAAGACAAAAACAAAAATAAACACAAACAAAACAAAAGCCACTGAAAACTTGACTATTCCTTATCTTCAGGGAATGTGACACTTAGGATAAAAAATGGTTTACAAATATAATGCCTTATCAGTCAACAAAAGAGAATCAAGCTAATTTTAATAAAAGATGACAACTACCTCATTATGTAATAGCACAGTGGTAAATATAATACAAGATTTACTTTATGGGTGGCACTCTACATTGATGAAATTCCTGAATGTTAACACCCAGTGCTGGAGAATTCTGCGTGACTGCAATGCCATCTGTTTTCAGATCAATGTGTTGTAATTGACTGATGGGAAATTTAAAACAGAAAATCCAGCTGTTCTAAATTTGTCCTCTTTGACCAAAAGTTAAATTATCATATTATACATCTACATAATTACATTCATTTCCACTATAATGTGACCTTGTAAATGCTAGAGTATTTATTAATCAGATGACACATGAGCTTCTGTTTGTAGAAATTTTATATTAATACTAGTATATTACCCCACAAGCAAAGAGTGGCACAGATTTAAAAAGCCATCCAATTTTAGATCAGTGAGGACTACTGGAGACACTAACAACTTTTAATACCTGGAACGAATTTGACAGTAAAGGGAACTTTCACTTGCCATGATGGTAATATATGTAGACAACCAGATATACCTGTGTGGCATGTTTTACATTTGGTTTTATCTGTATTTATGTTTAGCATATAATGTATATAACAGTACCAGGGGAGGTATTCTCACTGTCCCCTTGTGTATGTATAGTACTGACTCTTTCTTTGAAAGAATTTTCTATGAAATACAGGTAATTATGGATGTAATTTATTTGATTCATTTATTTATCTGTTTACTTATAAAACTGTCATGTTTGAATTTTAGAGATCTCCCAAGATGTGATAGATTGTCTAATTTGAAATTTAAGCTACTGTTTTTTTGTGTGTGTGTTTATTAATTAAGATGACCAATTCAGGATAATGCCATGGAAATATTTTTCTAACAGAACATAGATATTAGTATCAGCCACAAATAGTGTATATATACATATGCATATATGTACATATATATATATATGTATACACATATACATATATATACACACACACATTGAAAATAGTCATTTCATACCCAAGGCTACATAAAATCACTCAGGAGCATAGGACTCCCTAATTGCTCAGAATAGCTGAACCAAAAGCAGGAAATAAGGAAGCAGCCAAAGATAAAGCAGAGATTAGTGGGGAACAAATGAAAAAGTCTCATGAAGCAGTAATAAGACTGGATTTTATTCAAAGAGTAGTAGAATGCCTTTGGACTATTACAAAGGGAGATTAACATGATGTTGCAGACATTTAGATATATTGCTGCTATAAAGGTAATGTTTATTGGAGGTGCAGGTGGAGTAATCAACCCTGGAGGTAGTGTCAGTGAGTCAAGCGGCAAGCTATTCTTCACACCTATTTGGCATCAATGAAGCAGAACAAAGTTCTTTGAGGTGGGATGGTCAATGCTCTAGTCCTGTTGGTATCACTGGGATCCAGTGGGTAACTGAGCTTCCAAAACCAACCAGAATCAATGAAACAGAAAGATGTGGTGGGAGTAAGGTCTAGTTGGCATTCTATTTCTCCCAAATTCTCTCCTGGTGTTAGCTGGGACACAAGAGTTTCTGCCTCCAACCTGCCGCAACAAAGTAATGTGAGTGAGCCTTCCACTTCCACCTTCCTTGTTAATGGTGATATTTTACCCCTCCTAGGAGGCAATGAAATGGTATGAGTCAGTGTCCCCTTTCACCAGGAAGATATCAGCCTGGCCCAAGGAGAGCTGAACCTCATCTTACCCATCTGCTGTGAAGCAATGTGGATCAGTTGCCCACTTTTGTTGAGGTAAAGTCAGTAAGGCCTGAAGGGAAGTTGAATATATATATATACCCAGCAGGCACCTGTGTTACAACTCACCACAAGGATGTCCCACTAAAAAAGATTAAGTGAGAATCAGAGTCTCATAATATAATGTGTAAAATATTCAGCATATAATTGAAGATCACTCATTACACCAAGAACCAGGAAAATGACAGCATGAATGACAGAAGACAATCAATAGATGCCAACACTTATATGAATCAGATGTTGGAATTCTTACAAGTATTTTAAAGCAACTATTTTAAAAATGCTTCAATAAGCAATTATGGATTTTCTTGAAGTAAATTAAAACATAGTAATATCTTGGGGCACCTGGGTGGCTCAGTTGGTTAAATGTCCAACTTCAGCTCAGGTCATGATTCCCTGGTTTGTGGGTTTGAGTCCCATGTCAGGCTGTGTACTGACAGCTCAGAGCCTGGAGCCTGCATCAGATTCTGTGTCTCTCTGCCCCTTCCCCACTTGCATTCTGTCTCTCTTTCTGTCAAAAATAAATAAATAAATGTTAAATAATTAAAAAAACACAAAGAAAATCTCACAAAAGAAATAGAAATTATATATTAAAAAAGAAATGGAAATAACAGAACTGAAAAATACAATAGCTGAAATAACAATTCACTATGTGGTCTCAGTCATAGAATGTAGATTATAGAGAGAGAATGAAATTAGTTTTGAAGAGTCAGTAAACAACAGCTAGAGAAATGAATGAATTCTCTGAGGAAGAGGAAGAATCTGATTTTCAGAGTTACTACATAACAATATTCAAAAAATCTACTTCTTTTTAACAAAATATTACAAAGCGTGTTTAAAAAAACCAAGAACGTATAGCCTATTTACAAAAAAAATATTAAGAAAAATTGTCCTTGAGGAAACACAAACATTGAATTTATTAAATAAAGAATTTAGGGGCACCCTAGTGGCTCAGTCGGTTAATTGGCCAATTCTTGATTTTGTCACAGGTCATATCTTCTGATTGGTGAGTTCAAGCCCTGCATCGGGCTCTGTACTCATAGCACAGAACTTGCTTCATATCCCCTGTCTCCTTCTCTCTGACCCTCCCTCACTTGTGCTCATTCTCTATCTAAAAAATAAATAAACATTGAAAAATTCAAAAAAATAATAATTCATACTGACTGTATTAAATGTGTTCAAAGTGCTAAAGGAAACCATGGATAAGAACAAAAGGAAATAAGGAGAGTGATGTATCAACAAAATGAGAATGTCAATAAAGAGGTGGAAATTATAAAAAAAGAACAAACTAATTCAAGACTTAAAATGACAATAATTGAAATGAAAGATTCACTAAAGCATCTCAGTATCAGATGTAAGCATGCAGAAGATAGGATCAATGAAATTTAGGATAGGTCAATTGAAGTTATTCTTTCTGAAGAGCAAAAAAAATTTAAAAAATGGAGAAAACTAAACAGAGCCTAAGAGACCTGTAGATTATCATTACGCATGCCAACATATACATAAAGGGAATCCCAGATGTAAAACAAAATTAGAATGGTACAGAAAGAATAGTTGAAGATATAATGACTGAAACTTTTCAAATTTTATAAAAGACATGTGCACAATCAAGAAACTCAACAAATCAGAGAAAAATAAACACAAAGAAATACACACAAAGACACATTACAATCAAATTTTTGAAAGACTAAATCTTGGAAAGCAGCAAGAGAAAAGTGACTCCTTACGTATAGGGTATAGGATTAATAGCAGATAACTTGTTATAAACCATGGCAACCAGAAGGTAGTGAATGACTTTTTTTTTAGGTTTATTTATTTTGAGAGAGAGAAAGAGAGTGCAAGAGAGTAGGGTAGGGGCAGAGAGAGAGGGAAAGAGAGAATCTGCACTCTCAGCACAGAGCCTGATGTGAGGCTCGATCTCATGAACTATGAGATCGTGACCTGAGCTGAAATCAAGATACAGTTGCCCCACCCAGGCACCCCATGAATGATGTTTTTTAAGTAGTAGTAGAGGAAAATATTGTTGACCTAGAATTCTACATTTTACAAAACTGTCCTTTAGAAATGAAAAAGAAATTAAGGCATTCCCTCGATAAACAAAAGCTGAGAGAATTCAGCACTAATAGACCTGCTCTGCAAGAAACGCTAATCAGTCTTACAGGCTGAAATGGAAGGACACTAGCTAGTAACTCAAAACAATACAAAGAAGTGAAGAAACCAAATGAAAGTAAGTATATAGGTAAATATAAAAGCTACTGTTGTGTTTTTTATTTGTAACTCCTATTTTTATTTCCTACATTATTTAAAAAGCAAATGAATAAAACAATAATTATAAATCTATGTCAATGTCACCTAAGACATTAGGATGGATTTTGTGACTCTAACAAAGTAAGGGGGAAATTGAACTGCACAGGAGAATTTTGTATGCTGTTGAAGCTAAGTAGCTATAAATTAATACTAGGTTGTAATAAATTTAGGATGTTAATTCTAATCTCTGTATTATTTACTAAGAAAATGCCTGAAAATGACACCAAGTGAAACTAGAGGGAAACTAAATAGTGTATCACAAAAACTTTTTATATAGAAGACAGTAATGGAGAAAAGGAAGGAAAAAAGCTGAAAGACATGTAGAAAACAAATATCAAAATGACAGAAATTCTTTCTTTATAGCAAATAAATGTAAAAATATTTATTTCGATCAATTACACGTAAATAGATTAAGTTGTCAGACCAAAAGATAGAGGTTGACAGAATGGATTTAAAAAAACTATCCAACTACATCCTATCTCCAAGAGGCTAACTTCATATTCAAGGCACAAATAAGTTAAAAAGAAAAGATGGAAGAGATATTCCATGAAAATCATGACAAAAAGATCAGGAGTGGATATACTGTGATACTATGGATTTTAAGTAAAAAACAGTTCCAAGAGTCCAAGCCTAACATTGCATATTGATAGAAGGGTAAATTAATCAAGAAGATAGAATTATAAACATATATCCACCAAATAATAGAGTCCCAAAATATATGAAGCAATTATGCACAGAACTGCAAAGAAGAACACATAGTTCTACAATAATAGTTGAAGTTTTCAATATCACAATATCAATAAAATATAGAATATCTAGACAGAAGATCAGTAGGTAAACATAAAAATTGCACAACTGTAAAAGTTCACTAGACATGTATACAGCATTTCATCCAACAAAGTAGAATATATGTTCTTTACAAATGCACGTGGAACACTCTCCAGGATAGACCGTACATAGACCACAAAACAAATTTCAATAAATTTAAAAAAAAATCATGCAAAATATCGTTGATCGTAGTTAAATTATTTGAATTAACAAATTTCTTTAGAAAAGCAATACAAATGATCAATCAGCACATGAAAATATAGTATCATTAGTCATTAGTTTTGCAAATCAAAACTACAATTAGAGACCACTTTGTATCCACAATGAAGTGCTATAACCAAAACCACAAAAATTAATGAGTATTGATGAGAATATGGAGAATTTGAAACCCTCATCTATTGCTGGTGGGGATTTAAAATGTTACAGCTGCTTTCAAAAATAATTTGGCATTTCCCTAAAATGTTAAATGTAAGATTACCACATGAACCAGAAATATTATTGTTACATGTATACAAATGAAAACCTATGCCCACCCAGAAGCTTTTAAGTGAAGTTTATAACAGCATTATTTGTAATAGCAAAAAAAAAAAAAAAAAAGATGAAAACATTACAAATGTTCATCGAACTTTGAATGGGTAAGTAACATGTGATACATCCATACAGTGGAATAATACTTGACCGTAAAAAGAAATGAGGTAATAATTCGTGCCACAAGGGTGAACCATGAAAACATTATGCTAAGTGAAAGAAGCCAGTCACAAAAATCTATGTATTGTGTGATGCCATTTATACAAAATATCCAGAATGAGCAAATCTATAGAAATGGGAAGTAATTACTGGTTTCCTAAGGCCTGTGGTGTAGGGAGGGAGGGAATGAAGAATGATTACTACTCAGTCTGCTGTTTCTTTGGAGATGATGAAAATGTTCTGAAGTTAGATTGCAATGATGTGTGCCTAACTCTGTAAAAATACTGAAACCCTAAAGTTTATGCTTTAAGTAGATGGATTGTATGGTATGTGAATTATATCTCAATACAGCTATTAAAAAAATGAAACACCAACATTAAGAACTAAATCATGAGAATGAATTGGACTATCAGTTAAAGTTTTGTTGTTTTGTTGGGAAATATGAAAGGAAGTCTATCTTATAACTGCTGATTAGATGAAAGGGTTTGCAAAAAGAGCTGTTAGAGGGGTGCCTTTAGTCCAGGTCATATCTTATGGTTCTTGAGATAAAGCCCTGCATCAGGTTCTGCACTGACAGTGCTGAGCTTGCTTGGGATTCTCTCTCTTCCTCTCTCTCTGCCCTTCCCCAACTCATGCTAGCATGTACTCTGTCTGCTTATCTGTCTCAGTATAAATAAATAAACTTAAAAAAGTAGTTGTTAGGTCTGGGCTCCAAAATTTCTGGTGATTACTTAAAATTTTCAAACTCTGAATATTGTTCATATATTTCAAGTTACATGATTTGCTCATTTTGACTGGCTTGGCCTGACCTCTCAGTATTATTTGCTTTATTGAACTATCACTTGTTGGGTGATAAATATATATACTTCACTAGGTCATTCGTCACAGAGCCAATTAACATACCTTCTCCATACTATGTAAACTGCTTTGCCTAATTCTGGGTTTGTGGAAATCCTCTTTTTACTATTCCATCTACAAATATCTGAAATTTGTCTAGCTGAATCTTGAAATATGAAGGTATGAGAATAAATACAATTGTTTGCTAAAAACAACTTACCACCTCTGAATCTACCTTTGAACATAGTCCTTAAAAATAAGAACCTGATGTAATTGTTTAATATAAAAATATATCAAAGATTCAGATTTTTAAAATCTGAATTTTAAATTTAAATACAAGATGTTGAGAACTATAAGTATTAAGTGAATAATGAAAACATACAGAACTACACATGCTTAGTATCTTTTTAACTCAAATATAACATTTTGGGTTTTTTTTTATTAGAAAATAATGTTTACATCTTATTTAGTGTCAAATACGTGGCTCAAGAGTACTCTGTAAATAAAGTAAAACAGGACAATTGTCTAAAAGCAAAAAGCAGATTTTTAAATTTGACAACTGAACTTGTGAAACAATTAATCAACCTTCTTTTCTTATGAAGATTTAGCCATAAGATGGCAGTATCATATTACCACTTTCATAATTATTTCCTTTAGTTTTTGTATTAGTATAAACTAATAAAATTTTGCTCCAAGGTTGCAAGCACGTACACAGATTGAATTATATGTGCATATTAAGCTTTTTATTTATCAGTATATAATATTTATAAATGGCCATTTCCTGCTGATTATGGGGTCACAAATACATAAAGAAGATTTATCATTGCCATTGCTGAAATAAATGCATGATATCTTATTTTTAAAGATATCTGCCTGGAAATACTACTTTTATGAAGTAATTATAAAATATATCTGAGGTTCTTACATATAATTACTAAATATTATTTTGGTTTACTTTTGGAATATATTACTCTTGACTTTTGAAAAATTTAAGAGGCAGGTATCAAGAATTTCACTCCACCAAAAATATTCCTTCTCTCTCCTCTTTCTGCTTCCAAAAATATAAAACCTAGAAAAGTTATAATTCTAGCTTTAAATTATATATTTTTATAAAAGAAATATTACTGACATGGATAGTGTTTTCATCAATTTCACAAATGCATGTGTGATTATAATGTCTAATTTAATTGGTTTTTCAGATATTTAGGAGAGTTGGACAGGAAAATATAACAGAACTTTTGTGGAAACTTTTTGAAACTATGTTTAACAACCCTTTCATTTTGGTGTATTAGATGAGTTTGGGATATAATTTGAAAACTCTTACACATTTTGAACACATATTTCTGCTTGAGGTCCAGTGACATAGATGGACAGTAATAAAGTAAAGATCTTTTGATATCTGCTGCATACTTGTTTTTCTATAGCAAAACACTCTTACAATGTGAGATGTTATTAATAGTATTCTTATTATTGTTTGTAAAACAAGATGGCAAAATAAGGATTATGATCCTTTTTTTTAATATACATGGAAACTGGGACCAGGAAGTTGAATAGTTAGCGTTCTTTATATCTCTCTTTCTTTGTCTTTTCTTTTGTCTATTTCTCTTTCCTTTTTTTCTTCCTCTTTTTGTTTTCTTTATTTTTCTTTATCTCTCATTTCTTTTCTTTCCTTCTTTCCATCCTATTGAACTTTTATAATTTTCCATGTACTAGACTGATGCTTTTTCAAACTTTCTTCCTTGCAATGTTTCAAACTTACTTTTGAAGAATACTGTTAAGTCCACTAATAGACAAATACAGTGATTTATTTATTTTTTTTAATTTTTTTTCAACGTTTATTTATTTTTGGGACAGAGAGAGACAGAGCATGAATGGGGGAGGGTCAGAGAGAGAGGGAGACACAGAATCGGAAACAGGCTCCAGGCTCTGAGCCATCAGCCCAGAGCCTGACGCGGGGCTCGAACTCACGGACCGCGAGATCGTGATCTGGCTGAAGTCGGACGCTTAACCGACTGCGCCACCCAGGTGCCCCACAAATACAGTGACTTAAAGAAAGTTTAGGGGAGCATAGATTTAATGTATGGCAAGTAGAGATGATGTTCAAACTCACTTTGGTCAGATTTTATAGTATAAGGCTTTTATTACTATACCAAGTAGTTGATTTTCTAATGATCATGCTGCTTTATTAACTAATTAAAAAACAATATTTTTGGTGCATATAGATGCAAAAATCCTCAACAAAATACCAACAAACAAATCCAGTATCACATTAAGAGGATCATATCTACTGGATTTTATCCATGGGATGAAAAGATGGTTCAACATATGCAAATCAATCAGTGTGTTATGCCATATTAAGAGAACTAAGGTTAAAAATTACAATGTCATTTGGGCCCCTGGTGGCTCAGTCGGTTAAGCGTCTGACTTTGGCTCAGGTCATGATCTCACGGTTTGTGGCTCCTAGCCCCATGTCAGGCTCTGCACTGACAGCCCAGAGCCTGGAGCCTGCTTCAGATTCTGTATCTCCCTCTCTCTCTGCCCCTCCCCTGCTCACACTCTGTCTCTCTGTCTCTCAAAACTAAATAAACATTGAAAGAATACAGTATCATCTTAATAGATGCAGAAAAAACATTTAAGATTAATTATCCTTTCATGATAAAAATACTCAACAAAGTAGGAATAGAATTACCTCAATGTAATAAAGGCTATATATGAAAACCCACATCTAATCTCACACTCAACAGTAAAAATCTAAAGATTTTCCTCTAAGATTAGAAACAAGGCTAACGTATGCATTTTTGCCACTTCTATTCAACATAGTACTATATATTCCAGTCAGAGCGATGAAGCAAGGCAAAGAAATACAAAGCATCCAAATTGGGAAATAAGTAAAGTTTTTATTGTTTGAAGATGATGTGATCTTCTGTAAAGAAAACCCTAAAGAATGCACCCAAAAAACCTTGTTAGAATTAAGAAATGAATTCAATAAAGTGACAGGATATGATACCAACATACAAAATTCAGTTTTGTTTTTATGTACTAACAATGAAGAATACAAAAAAAATTAGAAAAAAAAATCAATTCACAGTAACATCAAACAGAATAAAATACTTAGGAAGTAATTTAACCAAAGAGGTGAAAGATTTATACACTGTAAACTAAAAAACATTGCTGAAATACAAATATATTGAAACACCTATGTTCATGGACTAGAAGACCTAATATTCTTAAAATGTCCAAACAGATCTACAGATTCAATGCAATCCCCATCAAAATCACAATGGAATTTTTTTACAAAAATATAAAAGATACTTCTACAATTCATATGTAGCCACAAAAGACCCCAAGAGCCAAAACAATCTTGAGAAAGAGAACAAATTGGAGGTCTCCTGCTTCCTGATTTCAAAACGTATTACAAGCCCACAACAACTAAAACAGTATGGCCTACCATAAAGACAGATAGATAGACCAATAGAAAAGAATAGAGATCCCAGAGATAAATCCACACATATATGGTCAACTGAATTTCAACAAAATTGCCAAGAATATCCCATGAGGAATGGATAGTCTCTTCAACAAATGACGTTAGGAAAACTGGAGATCCACATTCAAAAGAATGACATCGGGCCCTCATTTTACACCACATACACACACACACACACACACAATCCTTGAAATGCATTAAAGACTTAAATATAAGATCTGAATCTGTAAAATTCCTAGGAGAAAACATAGGAACAAAACTAATGTCATTGGTCTTGGCATTGATTTCTTGGATATAAAATCAAAAGCACAGGAACAGAATAAAAGATGGGCTGGTGGGATTACATCATACTAATCTTCTGTATAACAAAGGAAATAACCAGAGTGCAAACGCGACCTCAGAATGGGAAAAAAAAATTTACAAACCACATATTTTATATAAGATTAATATCCAAAATATATAAGGCACTGCAACTCAATAACAACAACAACAACAACAAAAACAAAAACAAAAAAACAAAAAACAACAAAAAAAAGCAAATGGGTTGATTAAATCAACAAAGGACTGGAATAGACACTTGTCCAAAGATGACACATGAAAGGCTAATAGGTATATGAAAAGATATTCAACATCACTAATCATCAAGGAAATGCAAATCAAATCCCTAGTGTAATATCACCTCATACCTGTTAGTATAGCCTATATCAAAAACAAAATAAATGACAGAGAATTTGGAGAAATTGGAACACTTGTATATAATTTATGGGAATGTAAAATGATATAGCCACTATGAAAAACCATATAGGGTTCCCCCCAAATTAAAATTTGAGCTGTCATATGATTCAGCAATCTCGTTTCTGAGTAATTTTTCCAAATAAATTGAAATTAGGATTTTCAGCAGATATGTGCACTCCTATGTTAACTGCAGTGTTATTCACGGTACTCAAGAGTTGGCAACACACCCAATGTCTATTGGCAGATGATATGGATAAAGCATATGTGGTGTGTGTATACATACAATGAAATACTATTTAGTCTTTAAAAAGAAGAAAAATTTTTTATGTTTATTTATTTTGAGAGAAGGAGATAGAGGGCCAGAGGGGGAGGGGCAGAGTGAGAGGGAGAGAGAAAAATCTCATGCAGGCTCCTTGTTG
The DNA here is from genome assembly GCF_014898765.1 of Herpailurus yagouaroundi. NCBI lineage: Eukaryota > Metazoa > Chordata > Mammalia > Carnivora > Felidae > Herpailurus > Herpailurus yagouaroundi. Next base: position 65,733,281 of record NW_024412395.1, on the reverse strand, counting down.
CCAGCTGTGGAACCTGTCACGGGGCTTGAATCCACAAACCATGAGATCATGACCTGAGCCAAAACCAAGAGTTGGATGCCTAACTGACTAAGCCACCCAGGAGCCCCTGAGAAGACAAAATCATGGATGATCTAGAGGACACTATGCTAAATGAAATTAGCCAACCACAGAAGGACAAATACTGCATGATTCCCTTATAGGAGACACCTAAATTAGTCAAACTCATCAAACCAGAAAGTAGAATGGTGGGGAAAATGGGGAGTTACCATTCAATGGGTATAATGTTTAAGTCATGCCAGATTGAAAAAATTCTAGAGATTTGCTGTACAACATTGTGCTTTAACATAGTTAACAATACTGAAATAGTCACGTGGAAATTTTTTAGAAGATAGGTTTCATGTGACATATTTTTGGCCACAATAAAAAAAGAAACAAATGTCAATATTCACATATGCACAATTATTACTTTATCACTGTGCTTTAGTAATTTGATTAATATAGATTTTGTGTGAATTTATTTGTGTGCTCATTATTGATTGTGCTTCTTGGATCTGTGGCTTTATTATACTTCACAAATTTGAAAAAAAACTTTGGCTATTATTCCTTTAAATATTTTTCTCTTCTTCCCTTCCACATTTTCTGAGATTCCAATTATATATGTGATAAGTTACTTGTAATAGCATAGGTCAATGGGCTCTGGAATTTTTCTTTGTGTTTTTGTTTGCTAGGACTAAAATTCAATGATATAGTTTCTAATTTGCAGTTAAGTAAAACAAGTTATTTTCCTTCACTTTATCTATCTTATTTTTTACATTGATAATTATTATTGACTTCATTTTTATTCAATTTTTCTCATTGAATTAATCATTTCCTTTAAATACACAGACATGTTTAAAATAAATGTATTAAAGTCCTTTTGTAATCTTTTTCCAACTTTTTTTGTGATTGGAGGATTCATTTTATTGAATCTATTGATGATGTGCCATATTTCTCTGCTTATTTGCATGTATAATTATTTCTAATAAGATGATAGGTATATATTTTATATTTTCAAGTGCCATGTTATATATATTCCCTTAACGAGTGTTGGACTTTGTTTTGGGAGCTAATTAGCTAATAATAAAATTGACCTTCTGAGGCTTTTTAAGCTTTTTGTTTTTCTGAGGATATTAAAAGTTTCCTTTATTCTAGGGCTCATGTAATTTTATTAAGATTTGACCCTTCTGGAATCTCACTGAATGTTCTGGGTTTCAAACAGACCCTTGAACCTGGTTAGTTGGAACTTCAGTGTCTTTTAACCTTGTATAAACTCTGAGGATTACTCATCTTAACACTCCCAAATCATTTTTTGATATTGTGAAATTTCATTTTACATATGTATATTTATATTCTGCTAAAGATTCAAGTGATCCATGTAAAGTTGTATGCGTGCGCACACACACACACACACACACACACACGCACACACACACAGGCATTCAAAGACTGTGATCCTCAGTATCCTCAATTGTTTCTGTACAGGGGTAAAGCATTTGTGTTTAGGAATGGGGCTTGTGCTAGGCAGCATGTGACATAGCTTCCAGTGATTTCCACATCCAGATTCTCCAGTTCTTATGTAATTCCTTCCTCTTGAGTGTATGCTGGGTCTGATAACTTTCTTTTAACAAATAGGAAATTACAAAAGTTATGGGATTTACTTCCATAATTACTTTATAAAATAAAGTGACTTTCATGCTGTTAGCACTTTCTTGCTGGCATTCTTTCTTATTCCCTCATTTGGTCACTCTGATGAAGCTAGGTGTCATGTTGCATAAATCTATTAGAGAGGCAGGGAATCAAGGAAGGCCTCCAGCCAGTGGCTCATCAAGTACTGAGGCCTGAGTTCCACAGCCTGTGAGAAATTGAATTCAGCCAACTATCTCTGTGTGAGCTTGGAAAATGATCTTGCCCTTGTTGACCTTGACATAGCCATATCCCTGGTAGCCTATATCTTTGCAGTCTTGTGAGAGATTCTAAAGAAGTGGACCCAGCTATTCTGTCTGGATTCCTGGCCATAGAAACTATGAGATAATCAATGTTTGTTGTTTTAAGCTGCTAAACTTTGGACTAATTGATTATGTAGTAAAAGATAATTAATATAGGACAATATCCTTTTTCTTTGGAATGTGGAATTAATTATTCTAATTTTAATGTTTTATGTGGTATTCATAATTTTTGGAGAGGGCAGTGAATATGAATATCATTTTTGTATCTACTTTAACCAGAAATCAAGTCTTTTTTAAAAATTTGAAAGAGGTAGAAAATTATTTTTTGCATGTCAACAAATGCAAATATTCTTTGACTAATGAGTAAAATGTTAAATATTATAGTAAAATGGAATCAATACTAAAAGCTTCTAAATTTTAATTTTATTTATAATGACTTCAAATATCAGTAGCTACTTTATCCATGCTTATGACACCTTATAATAGTTTATGCAAATAAACTATCAAAAAACCAATGTTGTATAGAAGTATATTTACAGTATGTCATCTGAACAGACCATTTATTATTATTATTTATATTAATAATATTATAAATATATTTATAAAAAATATTTATAAAATAATATTAATATTATTTATTATTAAATGACCAAACTGTAGAAACAGGAAAGATTTCCTTTAAAGTATATTAAAATGATTGGAGTAATAAATTCTACAAAATAGTTTTTTGTATGATAGCAGGTTAGACACTGTTGTGACCTTTGTTCTTTCCCTAGTAAAAACCCTAATATGTACCTTATGAGAAGGCTTTAATCACAAAGACTTTTTTTTATTCTTTATGGTGATTTATAATTGGTGGTTGGTTGCCTTTATTACCAACAGCTCTATATTTATATTTAGGGCATACATAATTATCTTAGCATTATTAACAATTAAACACAGAAGATGTTTTCCAGAATTATTAATTTTATCCAAACATTTCTTTTTGATCTCCACAGAGTTTTCTTTATCAAATTGCCTTTGGCTACATGGGAAATAGGAAGAAATGACGTTTAAAGAATTAGAAGTATTCAAATATTTGATGAGATTAATATTTTATTAACTAGAAAGTTTTCAATTCTACCTGACATATTCAAATATATTTTTTTACTAAGTTTACAATGTAGATATTAAACCCATTTCCTTTTCAGAGAAGTGGCTAAAACCTGTAGTCAAAAAGGAAGTTATTAAGATTTATGTGTGGGTGTTAAGGAATTAAAAGGCTCTGTGGCTATACTAAATGCTTTTGAAATTTGCTTCAAGCATAGAGTTTATCAAGAGTCTCTTTTTATTAAAAAATAGATTTCCTGTTGGATATGGAATCCCATAGTTCTCATCCAGACTCTTGGCAGCCTTTTACTTTTAATAAAGAAAGAAAAAGAAAGATCTCCAATCAGGGATTTTTATTGCACTTGATTAAACTTCTTTAATAAAAGTTAAAAGACACTAAAACTGTGCATAAGTAATATTAAAACTCACTCAGGCACAAACATACATGAGAAAAGAAATGAAATAATCTTGTTGAAACAAATTACAGATACGCAATTTCATTGAGGATCTAGAGAATCTTTGAAAAGCTTATACATTTTAACATTTATTTGCTATTGATAAATTTATTCTTCTCATGAATTTAAACTGCAATTTTATATTGAATTTTTATTATTTAGAAATGATTGTATCCAAAGATTAGCAAGGTAACTGCTCTCAGGCTCTTACATAATGTGGATTAAAAAGACTACCAGTTCACAATTAAGAGTATCTGCTTCTACAAGATGCAGTTGTTTTGTGAAGTAAGTAAGTAAGTAAGCAAATAAGTAAATAAATAAATGTATGTTTTATGGAGCTTTATTTTAAAAGTTTAAAGATAGGTTTTGTTTTAAAGGTTAAATTGAAATTTCCCCTTGTAAAATTCAAAAATTTTTATGACAAATGTACTTAAATAAAAACAACTCTTGGACTTTCAATATCAGAATATCAGTTTTATATTGTAGATATTTGAAAATTACAGTGTTACCATGTTGAAGTTGAAGGCTCCCAATGGCCAAATCTGGAACAGTTTGAATGAATGAATAGGTAGATGATAGATAGATAGATGATAGATAGATATAAGAATGATAATATTGGGTTAGAACCCATATAATAATATAAATATCCATGTAATGATCTAAGTAAATAATGTAAATAATTGAATTAAAAATGAATGGGGAAGATAGGCAAATTTTAAAATTAGATTCCAATTAATAGGATAAAATAAAACAAATTCATATGAATGAAGGAAATAAAAAATCACCATGGCATATACCAAGAGTAATAATGGGTTCAGGAAAAAATCATTAATGAATAATAAAAGTAGTGGGTGAAAGTATTACAAAGAACAGGATACCTCTGTTTTCCAAAAATATCTCCCTAAAAATACTGAACAATTAAGGTGAAAATATTAACTTTTCATAGTGGAGAATCCTCTGTCCCCAGAGAATTTGGGTATCATTAGTGAGTTATATCAAGATATTTATGGTTAAAATAGAATTATCACAACAACAAGGCAGATTTTTGATAGTGTTACCCAAGTCTATATATTTACTGATTTTTTTTAAAGAGAAGTATAGTTGACTTGCAATGTTACATTAGTTTCAGGTGTACAACATTGTGATTCAGCAAGTTTATATGTTATGCTATGCTCACCACAAGTGTAACTACCGTCCATCACTATACAATGCTATTACAATTCCATTGACTGTACTTCCTATGCTGTCCCTTTTATTCTTGTGACTTATTTATTCATCCCATACTTGGATGCTTGTGTCTCCCACTCCCCTTCAAATATTTTGCCCATTCCTCACCCCTTCACCTCTGACAACCACCAGTTTGTTCTCTGTATTTAAGGGTCTGTTTCTGCTTTTGTTTGTTTGTTTTGTGTTTTAGATTCCACATGTAAGTAAAATTATGTTATTTGCCTTCTCTTTCTTATTTCACTTAGTGTAATACCCTCTAGGTCTATCCATGTTGTCACAAATGGTAAGATCTCCTTTTTTATGACTAATATTCTATTGTGTGTATGTATGTGTGTTTATATATACCTATATATACCACAACTTCTTTTTAATTTTTTTTAGTTGAGTATACATGACACACAATGTTGCATTCATTTCAGGTGTATGCCATAGAGATTCAACATCTGTATTCATTACGTACTGATTTTCCTTATACTTGTTCTACCAATCATTGGGAGAAAGGCATTAAAGTCTATAATTATAAAATGGATTTGTCTCTTTCTCTTTGAGTACTATCAGATTTTGCTTCATGTATTTCAAAGCTGTTATTCCGTATAATTACTTATTGCATAATTACTTATGATTGTTATAATCTTTTGATCAATTGACCACTTTATCACTATGAAATGCCCTTCCTTAGTCTTATTTAAATATTTTTGATGTAGAACTTATTTTTTTTCCTGTTATTAACATAGCCACTTCAGTTTGCTTTTGGTAAGAGTTAATATGGAATACATTTTGTTATCTCACTTTTAGCCTATTTGTGTCTTTATATGTAAAATACAGTTCTTTTAGACAGTATATCATTGGAGCTTGCTGTTTTGTCCAATTTGACAATACCTATCCTTTTAATTGAGATATAGAGACTATTTAAATTTAATGTGATTATTTATATGGTTAAATTGAAGTCTATTATTTGGCTGTTTCCTACTTATCTTTCTTTTTCCTTTGTTCCCTTTGTCCTATTTCTCTGAATTCTCTTGGATTGATTGAAAGTTTCTTTTGTAATTCTATTTATATCTTTTATTTTCTTATAAACCCAGTGTTTTATTTCACTGATTTATTTACAATTAAAAGTATCTGTACAATTGATAGTATTCTTTATATTTATAATATGTAACAATGATATGTAAAGAACTGAAGAGTCTGGGATTATATCTTACTTGTAAGCACAACTTTGTCATGTCTTCATGGAAGAAAACAAGAGATGATTAGGCCAAGGAAAAATGACTTTATTGTTCATAGCACAGCAATCAGCACAAAATTCATGTTTCTGTTGTGTCTGTTTGCTACCCAAGTCCCACAAAGGTAGTGTGCAGATATCCAGAATGCAGCACATCTAGTAGATAATGCATGATAGCTGAGAAACTGCAAACTTAGGAAACCCCAATGTCATGCTCCTTTATAGTCAAATCCTTGCATCAAACCAGATTCCCAGGAAACCACTAATATATTTTCTCCTACTATAGTTTACTTAGCCTTTTCTTAAATTGTGAAATTAAACTGTATAGTATATAACTTTCTGTGTCTGGCTTCTTACAGTCAGTATGGTGTTTTTTTAGATTCATCCTTGTAGCTGTATGTTTCTGTAGTTCTTTCCATTGCTGAATAGTATTTTAATATATAGATATACCACAATTTATTTATCCATTTGCCAGTTGATGTACATTTGGATGGTTTATAGTTTGGGCTATTTGGACATTGCTTAAAAGCATCTGTGTGGGCATATGGTTTAATTTATCCTGGCTAAATATCTGATGTCAGCAACTCAGTTGAGCTGGGAGAGAGATAAACTGCGAGGTGTCTGAGTAGCTGATTATAGCAGAAACCAAAAATGAAAGAGTTAAAGCTTTCATCACTTACTGTAATGGTATAAGCAAGGCTAAAACCAAAGAGGGTGAGGAGGGTAGCTTTTCCCTATAGGAAAATCCCTATAGTCACACCTGAAAAATTGCAAATAGATTTTTAACCAGAAGCCAGACTCCTCACCTAGGAACAAAATTACCTGGGTGTAGAGTAGGGAAGGCTATTGATATCTCACCATTACTTATACTATCAGATGTAGATTTTTACAGATTATCAAATTGAGAAAGTTTTCTTATGTTTCTAGTTTGCTAAAAGCTTTTGTCATGAGTGGTGTATAATTTTGTCAATTAGTTTTTCTTCATCAATTGGCAATGATAATATATATTTTCTCCTTTATACTAATATAGTTAATTTTTTTATTTATATCTGAGTGTCAAAATACCTTGTATTCTTGTGGCATATTTGATGACATTTTTCTTTTTTTTTATAGACATTTTTCTTTCAAGTCATTTGCTCATTTTTATCTAACTTGTCAAGTATGTCAGAAGAAAGTTTATACACATATTTTTTTCTTTTTAATTATTTGTATAATCTGTAATGATATACCATTGCTTTTTTTCCCCTCACTTTCCTCACCTGTATAGTTTATAGTGAGGACAAATTTTCCACTTCTTATTTGGATAATATATGTTCTCTCTTTCTCTTTAGGATCAGTCTACATACAGAATTTTTTTTTAATTTTTCATTGTAGTAAGAACACTTAAAGTGAGATCTAGTCTTTTAGCAAATTTTTTTTTAATTTTTTTCAACGTTTTTATTTATTTTTGGGATAGAGAGAGACAGAGCATGAACGGGGGAGGGGCAGAGAGAGAGGGAGACACAGAATCGGAAACAAGCTCCAGGCTCTGAGCCATCAGCCCAGAGCCTGACGCGGGGCTCGAACTCACGCACCGCGAGATCGTGACCTGGCTGAAGTCGGACGCTTAACCGACTGCGCCACCCAGGCGCCCCTTTTAGCAAATTTTTAAATGTACAATACACTATTGAAATTATAGGTACATTTTGTATAGTAGATCTCTGGAATTCATTCATTTTCCATAACCCAAGTCTTATGCCCATTGATTAGCAATTTCTCATTTCCTTCTACACTCTCAGCCCCTGGTAACTACCATTCTTCTCTCTAATTCTATGAATTTGACTATTTTAGATACCTCATGTAAGTGGAATCAGGCAGTATTTGTTCTTCTATGGCTTATTTCATTTAGAATAATGTCTTCCAGGTTCATTCATGTTTTTGAATATTGCCAAGATTCACTTCTTTTTTTAATGTGGAATGATAGTCCATTATTTGTATATGCCACATTTATTTTACTTGTGTGTTGATAAACATAAAGGTTGTTTCCACATCAACTATTGTTAATAGAGCTGCAATAAAGATGGGAGCAGTAATCCTTCTCCAAGTACTGATTTCAGTGCTTCTGGATAAATACCCAGGAGTAAGATTGCTGAATCATGATGTAGTTCTATTTTTAATTTTTTAAATGAACCTCCGTATTGTTTTTCAGAGTGGCTACATCATTTTACATTCCCACTAGCAGAATGTGAGAGTCCCAGTTTCTCCACCTCCAAACACTTGTTATTTTCTTTTTTCTTTGTTTTTATTTATATGGTTTTTAACATTTTGGTAATGGGCATACTAATATGTGTGACATGATAACTCACTGTGGTTTTTGATTTGCATCTCCCCATTGATACGTGGCAGCATCTTATTATATATTCATTAGATATTTTTATGTTTTCCTGGAGAAATGTGCATTTATATCATGCATACATTTCTCAGCTGGGTTATTAATTGTTTTGCTGTTGACTTGTAGGAGTTCCTTACACATTTTTTTGGGGGGAAGGGTATTAATCCCTTGTTAGACATGTGGTTTGCAAATAATTCCAGCCATTTCATAGATTTGGGGTATTAATCCTTAGATATATGGTTTGAAAATATTTTGGGCTATTTCATAGGTTTCCTTTTCACTCTGTTGATTGTTTCCTTTTCTGTGCCAAAGTCTTTAGTTTGATGTAACCCTGCTTATTTTTATTCCTGTTGGTTGTGCTTTGGTGTCATATCCATGCAATCATCTAAGTCCAATGCTTGAAGATTTCCCCTGTTTTCTTCTAGGACTTTATAGTCTAGGTCTTATGTTTAAGTCTTTAATGCATTTTCAGCTGATTTTTCTGTAGAGTGTAAAATATGGGTCCAAATTCATTCTTTTGCATATGGGCATCCAGTTTCCCAACATTTGTTGAAATGACTGTCTTTTCCCCATTGTGCATTCTTGGCATCCGTGTTGAAGATCATTTAACTTTATAGGTAAAGACTTATTTCTGGGTACTTTATTCTGTTTCATTGCTCTATGTCTGTATTTATACCAGTACCTTAATTTTTTAATACTACTGCTATGTGAAATTATTTGTTTTTTGTATGTGTGTTTCCATATGAATTTTAGATTTTCTTTCTATTTCTGTAAAAATGAAGCCATCAGGTTTTGGTAGAAAATGCATTGAATCTGTAGGATCACTTTGCGTGGTGTAGACACTTTAAATAATAACTCTTGGGGTGCCTGGGTGGCTCAGTTGGTTAAGCATCTGACTTCAGCTTAGGTCATGATCTCGCCATTCATGAGTTCGAGTCCTGCGTGGACTCTGTGCTGACAGATTGGTGCCTGGAGCCTGCTTCAGATTCTGTGTCTCCCTCTGTGCCCATCCCCTGCTCATGCTCTCTCTCTGTGTCTCTGTCTCTCTCTCAAAAGTAAATAAACGTTAAAAATAAAAAGAATAGTAAGTCTTGTGATCTATAAACACAGATGTCTTTCCATTTGCATCCATTTGTGTCTCCTTTAATTTCTTTCATCGGTGGTTTGTAGTTTTCAGTGTGCAAGTCTTGTACCTCCTTAGTTAAGTTTATTACTATGTGTTTTATTTATTTATTTAGTTATTTTTTGATGCTACCTTAAGGGATTTTTTTCTTATTTTTTTCCAGAGGGTACACAGTTAGTGTATAGAAATGCAATTGATTTTTGTATGTTGATTTTGTATTCTGCCACTTCCCAGAATTTATTTATTAGTCTAACAATTTTTGAAAGTGGTTGTTTTCTTTTGGTGGGATCTTTAGGGTTTTCTACACATGACATGATATCAGCTACAAAAGGAGGTAATTTTACTAAAATCTATTTGATTTAGATGTTCTTTATTTCTATTTCTTGCCTAATGGCTCTGGCTAGGGCCTCTAGTACTATGATGAATAGAAGTTGCATGAGTGGACACCCTTACATTATTCTTGATCTTTAAATAAAAGCTTTCAGTTTTCATTGTTGAGTATGATGTTAGCTGTGGGATTTTCATATATATGGTCATTATGTTGAGGTAATTTATCTCTGTATTTATCTTCTTGAGTATTTTTATCATGAAAGAGTGTTAAATTTTGTCAAATGTTTTTTCTACATATATTAAGATAATATTGCTATTTTTAACTTTTTTTCTGTCAATATCATGTACCTTATTGAGTGATTTATATGTGTTGAAACTTCCATTCATCCCAATTGGTCATGGTGTATGATCCTTTTAATGTGCTGTTGAATTTAGTTTGTTAGTATTTTATCAAGGATTTTTTAGTTTTCTTTTATTCAGGTGTCTATCTATTTTTATATCCTATTAGAATGATGCTGGCTTTATAAAATGAATTTGGAGTTGTTCTCTGCTCTTTAGGTTTTTGGAAGAGTTTGATAAGGATTCGCATTATTTCTAATTTAAACGTTTGCTGTAATTCACCAGTGAAGACATCTGGTCCCAGCCTTTTCTTTGTTGGGAGGTTTTTTATTGTTGTTTCAGTCTCCTTACCTATAGGTCTGGTCAGACTTTGTCTTTCTTCATGATTCAGTGAAGATAAATGGTAAATTTCTGTAAATTTATCCAGTTTATTGGTGAATAATTGTTCATAGTAACCTCATGACTTTATATTTCTGTGGCATCAGTTGTAATGTTTCCTGTTTTATTTATGGTTTTATTTATTTCAATCTTGCCACTTTTTTTCTTTGTTAATCTAGCTAAAGGTTTATCAATTTTATCCTTTCAAAAAACTATTGATTTTTCTATTGGTTTACTATTCTATATTTTATATCTTTCTTCTGCAGTTTTTATTATTTCCTTTCCTCTGATAACTTTTGACTTAGTTTTTCCTTGTTTTAGTAGTTTCTTGAGGTATAAAACTAGACTATTTGGGACATTTCTTTTTTTTTTATGTATAGGTATTTATTACCATAAGCAGATTTTGGTATGTTGTATTTTCATTTTATTTTTCTGGATATATTTTCTAATTTGTCTTTTGATTTCTTCTTTGATATATTGATTGTTCAAAAGTTCATTTTAATCTCTGTATATTTGTGAATTTTCTTTTTCTTCTGCCGTTAGTCTCTAGTTTCATTTCATTGTGGTCAGAAAAGTTAGTTGGTATGATTTCAGTCTTCTTAAGTTTGTTAAGGCTTGTTTTGTGTCTTAATCTGTGAACTAGCATGGGGAATGTTCCATGTACACTTGATTAGAATGTATATTCTGCTTCCATTAAATGGAATGTTCTATTATTAGATCCATTTTGTTTATAGTGTTGTTCAAATTCCTTGTTTCTTAGTTTGTTTTCTGTCTGGATGATCTAACCTCTTTTGAAAATGAGGTATTGAAGTCCCCACCTATTAGTGCATTTATCTTTCTTTCTTCAGTTCTGTCCATATTTACTTTACATATTTAAATGCTCTAATGTTGGATGCATATATATGTATGATTGTTTTATTTTTTTGTGTTGAATAGACCCATTTAACATTATATAATGTTCTTTTTTCTCTAGTGACAGTTTTTGACTTAAAGTATATTTTGTCTCAGGTAAGCATAGCCACCATGGTCTCTTTTGCTTGTTTCTATAGCCCATGGTATCTTTTTCTACACCTTTACTTTCAGCTTATGTGTGCTTTTAAATCTAAAGTGAGTTTTTTGTTGGTAGTGAGAATAAATGTTATTTGATAAGTATGACAAGCCTACCATTAAGGAATACAGATTATACTTCATATGTGAACCAATTCTCACCGAGCCTGGAAAGCAAATCTCTGTAGTGTCTGTTCATTGGTTTAGATGGCCTAAATATTTTATGTAGTATGGATATTCACTTCCTGCCAAGACAGGAGTCTAAGAAATTTTGTGAGACTTCAAAGAGAGAAGAATTGAGCTTTATTTATAAATAGTGTAGAAGAAATTTGAAGATAAATTTCTTAGTTTTAATTTCTTTATTTCCAAAAAAATAGAGCAAATAAGAATGATAGTAATAATAATAAAAAAAAATCTCTGGCCTGAGACAGGTTATATAAAATAAAATTTTAATATACTTAATAAAAGCTCTGAAGCAAAGTTAATTCTTTGACATTAATTAGTAATTCAACTCCAGGATGACAAGAAGGCATATACTGGCATACTTCAAAGATTTGTGGTTTGGTTCTAGACCACCACAATAAAACAGTTATCATAGTAAAGCAAGGCAAGTGAATTTTTTTGGTTTCTTAGTGCATAAAACATTATGTCTATATCATACTATAGTCTATTTAGTGTGAAATAGCATTATATCTAAAATAACCATGTATTTACCTTCATTAAAATATACTTTATTGCTAAAAAAGACATCTGAGCTTTCAGCAGGCTCTAATTTTTTTTGTTGGTGGAGGGTCTTGCCTTGATGTTGATGGTTGCTGAAGGTTGCTGAAGGTTGGGGTGACTATACATTTAAGACCGTGATAAAGTTTACCTCATCAATTGACTCTTCACAAATAATTTCTCTATAGCATGAGATGCTGTATGATAGCCCTGTACCTACAGAAGAACTTTCAAATTGGAGTCAATTCTCTCCAAGCTTACCACTTTATTATCAACTAAGTTTATGTAATACTCTAAAACCTTTGTTGTCATTTCAACATCTGTTTCATCTTCATCCAGGAATAGAATCCATTTCAAGAACCTATTTTCTTTGCTCACCCATAAGAAGTAACACTTCATCTGTTAAATTTTGATCTTAATATTACAGCAATTCAGTAACATCTTTGGACTCCACTTCTAATTCTAGCTCTCTTGCCATCCCCACTGTATCTGTAGTTACCTCCTTCACTGAAGTTTTGAATTCCTCAAAGTTATCCAAAGGGCTAGAATCAACTTCTCCCAATCTCTTGTAATATTAATATTTTGACTTCTTCTTATGAATCACAAATGTTCTTAATGGCATCTAAAATGGTGAGTCCTTTCCAGAAGTTTTTAATTTACTTACTCAGATCCATCAGAGGAATCACTCTGTGTGGTGGCTATAGCCTGATGAAATATTTTTCTTAAATAATAAGACTTGAGATTTGAAATGACTCACTGATCTATGAGCTGTAGAATGGATGTTGTGTAAGAAAGGGTTCTAGTTTCAACCGTCTGCATGTTGCTTCCAGTTCTCCCAGCACCATTTGTTAAAGAGACTGTCTTTTGTCCATTGGATATTCTTTCCTGCTTTTTCAAAGATTAGTTGGCCATACGTTTGTGGGTCCAGTTCTGGGGTTTCTATTCTATTCCATTGGTCTATGTGTCTGTTTTTGTGCCAATACCATGCTGTCTTGATGATGACAGCTTTGTAGTAGAGGCTAAAGTCTGGGATTGTGATGCCTCCTGCTTTGGTCTTCTTCTTCAAAATTACTTTGGCTATTCGGGGCCTTTTGTGGTTCCATATGAATTTTAGGATTGCTTGTTCTAGTTTTGAGAAGAATGCTGGTGCAATTTTGATTGGGATTGCATTGAATGTGTAGATAGCTTTGGGTAGTATTGACATTTTGACAATACTTATTCTTCCAATCCATGAGCAGGGAATGTCTTTCCATTTCTTTAAATCTTCTTCAATTACCTTCCTAAGCTTTCTATAGTTTTCAGCATACAGATCCTTTACATCTTTGGTTAGATTTATTCCTAGGTATTTTATGCTTCTTGGTGCAATTGTGAATGGGATCAGTTTCTTTATTTGTCTTTCTGTTGCTTCCTTGTTAGTGTATAAGAATGCAACTGATTTCTGTACATTGATTTTGTATCCTGCAACTTTGCTGAATTCATGTATCAGTTCTAGCAGACTTTTGGTGGAGTCTATCGGATTTTCCATGTATAATATCATGTCATCTGCAAAAAGCGAAAGCTTGACTTCATCTTTGCCAATTTTGATGCCTTTGATTTCCTTTTGTTGTCTGATTGCTGATGCTAGAACTTCCAGCACTATGTTAAACAACAGCGGTGAGAGTGGGCATCCCTGTCGTGTTCCTGATCTCAGGGAAAAAGCTCTCAGTTTTTCCCCGTTGAGGATGATGTTAGCTGTGGGCTTTTCATAAATGGCTTTTATGATCTTTAAGTATGTTCCTTCTATCCCGACTTTCTCAAGGGTTTTTATTAAGAAAGGGTGCTGGATTTTGTCAAAGGCCTTTTCTGCATCGATTGACAGGATCATATGGTTTTTCTCTTTTTTTTTGGTAATGTGATGTATCACGTTGATTGATTTGTGAATGTTGAACCAGCCCTGCATCCCAGGAATGAATCCCACTTGATCATGGTGAATAATTCTTTTTATATGCCGTTGAATTCGGTTTGCTAGTATCTTATTGAGAATTTTTGCATCCATATTCATCAGGGATATTGGCCTGTAGTTCTCTTTTTTTACTGGGTCTCTGTCTGGTTTAGGAATCAAAGTAATACTGGCTTCATAGAATGAGTCTGGAAGTTTTCCTTCCCTTTCTATTTTTTGGAATAGCTTGAGAAGGATAGGTATTATCTCTGTTTTAAATGTCTGGTAGAATTCCCCTGGGAAGCCAATTTCTTACACCATTCACAAAAACAAACTCAAAATGGATAAAGGACCTGAATGTGAGACAGGAAACTATCAAAACCCTAGAGGAGAAAGCAGGAAAAAAACCTCCCTGACCTTAGCCGCAGCAATTTCTTACTTGACACATCTCCAAAGGCAAGGGGATTAAAAGCAAAAGTGAACCATTGGGACCTCATGAAGATAAAAAGCTTCTGTAATGCAAAGGAAGCAATCAACAAAACTAAAAGGCAGCCAATGGAATGGGAAAAGATATTTGCAAATGCACATCGGACAAAGGGCTAGTATCCAAAATCTGTAAAGATCTCACCAAACTCCACGCCCGAAAAACAAATAATCCAGTGAACAAATGGGCAGAAAACATGAATAGACACTTCTCTAAAGAAGACATCCAGATGGCCAACAGGCACATGAAAAGATGCTCAACGTCGCTCCTCATCAGGGAAATACAAATCAAAACCACACTCAGGTATCACCTCACGCCAGTCAGTGTGGCTAAAATGAACAAATCAGGAGACTATAGATGCTGGTAAGGATGTGGAGAAACAGGAACCCTCTTGCACTGTTGGTGGGAATGCAAACTGGTGCAGCCACTCTGGAAAACAGTGTGGAGGTTCCTCAAAAAATTAAAAATAGACCTACCCTATGACCCACCAGTAGCACTGCTAGTAATATACCAAGGGATACAGGAGTACTGAAGCATAGGGGCACTTGTAACCCAATGTTTATAGCAGCACTTTGAACAATAGCCAAATTATGGAAAGAGACTAAATGTCCATCAACTGATGAATGGAGAAAGAAATTGTGGTTTATATACACAATGGAATACTATGTGGCAATGAGAAAGAATGAAATATGGCCCTTTGTAGCAACGTGGATGGAACTGGAGAGTGTTATGCTGAGTGAAATAAGCCATACAGAGAAAGACAGATACCATAGGTTTCACTCTTATGTGGATCCTGAGGAACTTAACAGAAACCCATGGGGGAGGGGAAGGAAAAGAAACAAAAGAGGTTAGAGAGGGAGGGAGCCAAAACATAAGAGACTCTTAAAAACTGAGAACAAACTGAGGATTGATGGGGGGTGGGAGGGAGGGAAGTGTGGGTGATGGGTATTGAGGAGGGCACCTTTTGGGATGAGCACTGGGTGTTGTATGGAAACCAACTTGACAATAAATTTCATATTAAAAAAAAAGAATGGATGTTGTGTTAGCAGGCATGAAAACAACATTAATTTCTTTGAATATCTTCATCAGAGATTTTGAGTGACTAGGTATATTGACAATGAGCAATAGTATTTTGAAAGGACCTTTTTATCTTAGAAGATCTCAACAGTGGGCTTAAAATATTTGCTAAACTAGAAAACTGGATGGTTACCAAAGGGAAGGTGAGTGGGAGGATATGTGAAATATGTGAAGAAGAGTAGGAGTACACTTGTCATGATGGGCACTGAATAATGTATAGAATTGTTGAATCACTATATTGTACATCTGAAACTAATACAACACTGTGTCTTAACTACCTGGAACTAAAATAAAAAAATAGTAAACCATGCTGTAAATAGATATGCCATTATCCATGCCTTGGTGTTCCATTTATACAGTACAGGCAGAGTAGATTTAGCATAATTCTAAAGAGCCCTAGGAATTTTGGAATGGTACACGAACATTGGCTTCAACTTAAAATCACCAGGTGCATCACCCTAACACAAGAAATTTCAGCTTATCCTTTAAAACTTTGAAGCAAGGCATTGAGTTCTCCTGTGTATTTATTTATTAAAGTATTAAGTGGCATCTTCTTCCAGTATAAGGCTGTTTTGTCTACATTGAAAATATGTTGTTTAATGTAGCTACCTTTATAATGATCATAGCTAAGTCTTCTGGAGAACTTGCTTCAGCTTCTACATCAACATTTGCTGCTTAATCTTGCTCTTTTATGTTATGGAGATAGCTTCTTAAACATCATGAACCAACTTCTACCAGCTTCAAATATTTCTTCTTCAGTTTCCTCACCTGTCTCAGCCTTTATTCAATTAAGAGAGTTCAAGTCTTGCTCTGGATTAGGCTTTGGTTTCAGGGATGTTGTGGGTGGTTTGATTTTCTATTCAGACCACTCAAATTTTCTCCATATCATCAATAAAGCTGCTTCTCTTTCTTATCATTCATGTGTTCATAGCGGTAGCACTTGTAATTTCTTTCAAGAATTTATCATTTGCATTCACAACTTGACTAACTATTTATTGCAAGAGGTCTAGCTTTTGTCCTGTCTTGGCTTTCAAAATGTCTTCCTCATGAAACTTAATCATTTCTAGTTGTGTGTGTGTGTGTGTGTGTGTGTGTGTGTGTGTGTGGGTGGGTGCGTGTTTGTTAAGTAGGCTCTGGATGTGGAGCCTAACATGACCTTGAGCTTGAACTCATGACCCTAAGATCAAGACCTGAGCTGAGATGGATGCTTAACTGACTGAACCACCCAGCTGCTCCTCATTTCTATTTTTTGATTTAAAGTTGGAGTCATAGGACTCTCCCTTTCACTGGAACACTTTGAGGCATTGTAGGGTTGATTTCAGTATTGTCATGTCTTAGGAAATAGAGGGGCCTGAACATGGAGAAAGAGTGGGGAAGAGCTGGTCATTGGAATAGTCAGAATACACACAACATTTATCAAAAAAGTTTGCCATCTTAATTGGGTGCAATTCTTGGTGCCCCTGAACAATTACAGTAGTAATGTTTAGATCACTGATCACAGATCACCATAATAAATATAATAATAATGAAATAGTTTCAAGTATTGTAAGAATTACCAAAATGCTACAGAGAGATATAGAGTGAGCAAATGCTGTTTGAAAAATGTCACCAACAGAATTGCTTAAGGCAGAGTTTCCCACAAACCTTCAATTTTTAAAAAAAACAACAGGGTATTTGTGAAACACAATAAAGAAAAGCCAATAAAACAAGATATGCCTATGTGTATTAACACCTCTTGCTGTACTTATTAAAATAAAATAAATAACAAAAACAGGGTAATGACAAGAGGACCAGTTGTGTGTGTGTGTGTGTGCGTGTGTGTGATTGGAAGTAAATTTTGGAGATTATTTGTGATCACAAGAATTACTGTTAGGAAAAAACTGCCCAAGAATTGGTATTAAACATGAAGAATTTTTCATGGGTATTCCATCAGGGTCTACTGGGTGTGTCTAGCAGGCTTATGTGGGACTATCTGATTTTCTACATATGTGAGTATCTTGACTTACATTCTACTACTGATTAATGCAGTTTACAATGCTGTAAGGGTAGATATTATCTTGTATAGAACTGTTATTTATACAAGTGGTTTTTGTGTAAAAGCAAACTAATTTTGTCTACTAGAAATGTTAATAATTTCTGGTTTATGTCCAGTATAGAAAATTACAATCTCAAATCTGTGGTTTTATGGAATGCAAATTAGAAATATTACTCAACTCTTCTTTCCCTCAATCTTTATATTTTCCTCTCTAGAGTTCCCTTTGAAGTCACTTCACTCTTATATTGGTACCTTTATATATTAGTTAAGTATACTTTTTGATTATTCTAAACAAACAAAAAATGTGGTATTTGAAAAACAACAGATGAGGAATCCTAAAAGTATTTCAAAATAAAGGAATAGCAAAGAGTTTTTAGAGAAAAGCGAAAAAGTTTAATTTACTAGATAACAATTAAAATATCAGAATAAAGTATAATATCTTTAAAAATACATTTTCAAAGCAAGCTTTTTGAAAGAAAATATTTAATGTTCATAATTGCTATTTTGATGTATGATTTTTGATGCTTGTTATTTTTAATTTTTCTTTTCTGGAGTTTCTAAATTTTCTGTTATGAAAATGTATTCTATACATAATTAGAAAATATTGTTTTAAATAAAATAAATGTGGGGAAATAACCACAATGGACTAGACCATAATGGAAAGTCTATTTATTGTTGAGATTTTTTTCTGTGATATCATAGTTTATTTAAATAACAATGTAGAAAAGTAAGGTAAGAGTATAGTATATAGGATTTCGAGAGTAATCTCCTACTGTAGTTACAGTTGATTAGGGGCTTTATTGAAATTTTATTGACATGATGGACAACTTTGAAACCTAAGAGAAGATTGAAAATGATTGATTAAAAGTTAGGAGAAGAAGCTAAGGAGACATTATAGTTTGTAGCTTGACATGATACAATGCTTTACATAAATACTGTCATGCCTTCAGTGTCACAGCTGTTAATGCTATCCATGAACTTGTACTGTACCTATTTTACAGAAGAAGAAACTATAGCTTGCAGGAGTCTTGTGATACAATCATATTGTAAATGAATGGCCAATTAGTTTTTGTTACTTTTATGAAGGATAAACTCATATTTATATAAGTTTTATACCCATTATGTCTTTGAATATAATAGAAATATGTTTATGGGTCTATATAACTTAAAATGAAAACTGTATGTTGCCTGATTTCCAAACCAGTTTGCTGGCCATCATGTCTCTGATGAAATCTAGGT
The DNA here is from genome assembly GCF_014898765.1 of Herpailurus yagouaroundi. NCBI lineage: Eukaryota > Metazoa > Chordata > Mammalia > Carnivora > Felidae > Herpailurus > Herpailurus yagouaroundi. Next base: position 65,714,242 of record NW_024412395.1, on the reverse strand, counting down.
TATCTTCTGACATTCCAATAAGTACAGCAGCTTCTGCCCCCAACTGGCTCTGTCAGCATTAACTGTTGGACAAGGGTGGGGCAGGCTGTGAATCCATTTTTAGCTGTTTTGCTGTTGCTGCTGGAAGGGCGTCACTTGATGTGGAGTATTGTCACAAATTGTTGATCTTAGTGTCAAGTGAAGAGGAGGACTACAGACTCCACTAGCCTGAGGCTGTGGTTCTATTTGGCTCATGCAACAGACCATTGGATGAATGGGAATTTAGAAGAAAGTTCCAAGAGTGAGACAGCCATAGAAAAATTGATAAGTTATTCCCATATCCTGGGTTGACCAGAAGCTGTGCATACACACAAGAGAGATTAGAGCTGGCCTAGTCCATCCGCACATTCTTGGACAAGAGAGTCTGTGTACACACAAAGATGTGAGAACATCTCCACAGGAAATAAAAGCTCAGGCAGACTTGAGAATGACATGTCAATCTTTTCTAGAATTATATATAATTAAATGTCTTTACAATGTGTGTAGCTATTCTAATACTGGGTTGAGAATATTTTACCTTCCTAAAGGGTTACATTTGGAATGATTATGTATGAATAATTTGATCTTTACTAATAATACATCTGTTTTTGTTGGACTTGAAATGAAAGTGAGGGGTGTGATAATTATGTACAATAAAAATATGCTGACAATGTATTAAAATAAGCCAAATCTATATAAAAACATCAGTTTCATTTACTCTGCTCTAACTTTTTATGTTGAACTTTAAGTAGTTATGGTAGAGTGATAATACTTTTGGTAGACAGTTCAAAACTGCTGTTCACAATAATTTCATTAACTCTTGCAAGACAGAAAATGTCTGATGTAAATAGTTGTACCATGTATTCATTATATTATTGAATATCTATTCTAAAATCATCTATGATTCAAACTGGTCAGAAGTCACTGGTTTTAAAGAACAGTTGGGAACTGGGAAAACCCAACAAGTGCCTAGAATGAGTAGTAAAGTTAATGCAATTATGGAGTCACTGGTTAGTTTGTGAGTAACTCAAAGATGAGAATAATGCACTTTTTACGTTTGTATTGACCTTTTAGTGGCTTGGCCAGTGCTTTCTTAGATGTTGTATGTCTGAGGTTTAAATGTAGACATCTTCACTGCCTCATCTTGTTTATTTTCATGTAGAGAATTGATGGAATAGCATAGAGTTATTTAATTTTCATTCCTAATACCTAACCATCTCACCTGGGTTTTCTTTGGTAAGTTTCATTATTTTGGTATTTCAATATGAAATTACAGCAATAATATATTTAAAGTGATAAAATAGGGGAATACAATTCAATATAACAAAGATAGTAGAAAAACTATGGCAAATAACCAAATACTTTTTGCAACATACACATATTACATGATAGAAAACAATGACACAGATTTTTCTTAATCTGGATCAAATCATAAATTGTCACCATTAGGAGCATCACTTCCAATATTTCTCTGAATCATCATACTGATTTCTCAATTAGCTGTAATGAATGTGTGCCCCCCTGTGGTACATAGTTGAGAGATACCAGATGAATTTTAACTAAGATGTTGATTAAAAAATTGTAACAGCTGAAGCAGGGTCTGTCAGTTTGTCAGCCCACTAGTATAATAACCTTTCCTATGTCAAACCAGATCAAATAATGAAATTTAGGAAGAAGTGCTGTACAGCTTCCCAAACTGTCAGCCATTTGTGCTGTGAGTTAATGAAAAAACATGTGTGCTGCTCTTGGTATGCTTGGATGAAGAAATGCCAAGAAAAACTATTTTTGCAATTACTCTCCTGTTTATGGCAAATCAACTATTGGTATATAGATAACAAAATATAGACTGAAAAACTAAGGTAATGAGATAAATGGATTTAGGAATTATTCTATAGTTTGAATATAAATGTATGCTTATCTAGAGGTGAAAACTGTGTTTTATTAATAGGATAAGTGTAAGAAATATTTGAAAAGATTTACAAGTATTTTAAACTTCAGCTACTATATTGCTGGAATGCTTCGTCAAGTAGATTTTGTTTGTTTCTTAATCAAAGGAAATATGTAGGTAGTGGGGTCTTTGATTATGAATGCCAGAAGCATTTTGCCACATAGCAGAATATGCCAAAGAGACATTATGTTGCTCTGTCAAGGGAGCCTTAACATACATCTAGCACACATACATAATGCAAACAGTAGTCATATTCTAAAGTTGTCATGGAATTTTCATAGTATTTTTTGTCATGCTAAAATTTAATGGGACAAGCTCATCTATGGTATCCATTTTGTATCATAAATATTAAGTATTCCATAATTTGCATATATTGTGACACAGTGTTGAAAACCAATATGTGACTTTTATGTAATTATTACCAAATATATTACATTACACAATGAATTTGTAACTGATAGCAGTTAATTATCTATGAGTCCATTGTTACCAGCCACTTAAAAAAGTTCTAAGTAAAAACCTTGAAGGAATTTTTATTTTCAAAATTCCATTTTGTTTTTATTCTATTATAAAGATTTTTTAAAGTCTATATAGTCTTAACTTTTCTATAAATCATCATATTTCTTAAAGATTTTAGTCCCTTAATTATGCTCTCACATATGGTTATACCTATCTCAGCATGCTGTTCTGTTGAACCTATGAAAGTAGGTAAGAATTTTTTCTGGGTTCAATTCCCTAATTCTAATTGCTGGTTTACTTTACTGTTTTCTATAGCATATTTCAAAATAATTTTCCAGTAAAGGCTATATGGGTGCTAACTTTCTGAATCTCAGAGACATTATCTCATTGTCACACTTGCTTGGTAATTTATCTGAGAATAGAATTCAAAGATGAAAATATATTTTTAAAAATTTACATGTTATTCAGAGAGTCCTCTCTATGTGGTTTTTTCTCCAGCTGTTAAAAAAATTTCCCATATTGTCCATTTAAAATTTTGCTTTACTCTCATTTATTTATTCTCTTTTCAAACAGATTTTCTACTTTTTAATTTTCTTTAATAGTATCTGTCTTTTTTGTTTACTCTAGGAGATTATTTTTGGATTTTATATTCCTGACTTCAATTGATTTTTCATGTAATCAGTCATTAGTAATATTTAAATTTATTTATTCTATTTATAGCTCATTTTCATAGAATTTTGGTTTTTTATTGTTGCAATATCTTCTTTAAAATGCCATATAATTAATTAATTTAAAATCTTTTTTCTATTACCAATATATCTCTTTCCTTAATGTCTTTTGCTTTTTTTTTTCTTTTACCACATCTTTTATCTTCTATGTTGTAGGTTTTCTCAAATTTCTAGTGATCTTTCTCTATATGAATCTATTCCTATACAGATAAAATGATACCATAAAATGTTTGTAGTTCTATGTACAAATGTGTGCTGTTGACAAAATAACTTGATTTCTTGATAGATTGCTGAGAATTGTGACATTTAAACTGTGGGATTCCTAGATGCTCATATACAGATTTTATTTTCCCTTTAGCTTACCAATGGCATTACTTTCAGTCTTTGGGTTTCCCAGCCCAGAGCAAGTCATTCAAATATTTTGAGAGTAACCCTCAAACCTTGAGTCTGGGGAAAGGGCCAGCACACTGTGGCATACAGGCCAAATCTAGCCAAACATATGTTTTTCTCTGTAATTGCTTTCATGTTACAACAGAGTCAAGTAGTTGCAGACTGTATTTATGGTCAAAAGCCTAAACTATTTATTATTTCACCTTTTATTTCTTCCAAGGGGAAAAAATGTTCCATTGATAAGCTTTTGTTGCTTAGTATGTGAGGATAAAAATAATGGCAAACAACATTTCACTAAGTAGTGATTGAGCTAACTTTTCTTTATGATCTTGTGTCTAGCTCTCCCTTTCTTGAGTATCCTTGTCATGAGCAAGTCAGGTTTTTAGATCAATTCCCTTATTACTTACAATTCATTCAGGTTAGTGTAGGATGAGTTTTCCTTGAGTTCCCCAAGTTCATTGTTCATCAGCTGTGATGTTGCATGCTTAGCATGTGTTAAGTCCCCTCTGTATTGTCTTACTGGCTTGAAGGACTAGGAGAATTCATGGAAAAATGCTGCTGTTCATTCTTATTGTTCCAAGAGTAATAAAAACTATCTGTCATGATCCTTAGTCTTGTGTCTTCTGCAAGCAACAAGACATAAGTCTTGTCTTTTGGAGGACCTAACATGATACGGTAGTAGGGACATCCTAAGCTTACCTCGTCCCTGCGCACTGCTAGGTAACTTATCAAATCATTCTGAACACCCAAAACATTGTTCTGAGGACTGACAGAACAAACTACACTAATAGAGGGAGAGAAAGGCCACATCATAGCATGTACAAGGTGCAGAGACATGGTTTGGAGGAGAAACATATCATGGATGATGAGGAGAAGAGGGAACCCAGGACACAGAGACAGGGGGAGCCAACAGGGTGTCGCATAAGGAAAATACTTCCCTAAAGCTATTGACTGGGGAAAGAAGAGGGGCTGATTTTTGTGTTTTTACAACTAGTGCGGTTCACAGAGTGGAGTTTTAGAGGTCAATGGCATGGCTGGTGTGGAGCCCTGAGGAAACTGCAGTGCTGTTGTAGAGAAGGAGGGCAGATAGCCTGGAGACAGATTGTGCGATCTGAGGATCCCCTGGTATGCACTAGGAGGAACAATTGCTTCCTCTTCTTTAAGCACATCTGGGACAAGCAGCATTGCCTTTCTGGAGACAAAAGCACCAGTGGGGAACATTTCTCTCCCCAGTCCCTCAGCATAGGCTCAGAGACACTTGCTGAGGGCAGCTAACCTGGACACCTCTCTTCCTTGTGCTTTACTCCAAACTCTACACCCTTGTGCTTTGGTGTGACTACACTTCTGGGACAAAACTGCATCAGTCCCAGTGTAGCAAGGCAAGACCTCCCCCCCCCCCCACAATGTGGGTCCCCACAATGGTACTCCAGAGTGTGCCTAAAGTTTGGAATTTTAAAATTCAGCTTGCCCACTTGGAATAGAACCCAAGGTGCACTGTACTGTCAAGGACACAGACAGCCCAGGCGCAGACAGGGTGAAGGCAGAGTTCTGAGGGATGCCTGGGACACATGAGGGTAAATTGTTCACTCTTCTGGAAGGGCTTCTCAGACAGTGGTGGCTGCTAACTCCCCTCTCTGAAAACATGGGAGGGAGCTGCAATCATTTCTCTCTCCTCCCTCTCAGCATAAACTAACTTCAGAAGTAGCACAGGACCAACAGTGGTGGCCTAAACTGCTTATACTAAGCGCCAGCCCCTGGGCTCTGTAGGTGCTGATTTTCTCAGGAAAGTGTGCCTTAGATCAAGAATAGCAGGCTACTCTCTCAGAACACCAGCACAAACTCCCTGTATGTACCGAGTCTACTGAACATAGAGTTCTGCAAAACTTCAGCTCTAGTGGAAATAACATCAGATCTCTTTTAACAAGCAGACCAGAGTACATCTAGTTAAAACTCACCACACTATGGCCAAAGTCCAAACACTTCTCATTGCAAGTAAGAAGAAACTTTGCAGAAGACTGACCTGAAGGAAAGAGAAACCAAAACACAGCAGCAGAATGCACACAGCACACACCGATGACACTTCCTGAAGTGCCAGGCCCTGGACAGTATATGACCTCCATATTATGAAGCCATTTGTCTCAGGAGCAGAAAAGTTAATAGACTTTCCTAACAGAAGAAGATAGAGACCAAAGCAAAATACCAAGATGGAAAAATTCATCCCAAAGGAAAGAACAAGGAAAGGTCATGGCCAGGGATCTAATCTAAAGAGATGTAAGTAATATGCCTGATCCATAATTTAAGGCAACAGTCATAAGGATATTGGTGGGGCAGGAGAAAAGCATAGAAGACATCAGGAATAACCTTACCCCATAGATAAAATACCTAAAAACTCATCAGACTGAAGTGAAAAATACAATAACTGATATATGAAACCAATTGGATGTAGTAACCACAAGGATGGAAGAAGCAATGGAATGAATGAGATAAAATTATGGAAAATAATGAGGTGAAAAGAATAGGGAAAATTAGATTATGAGTGTAGACTTAGAGAACTCACCAACTCCATAAAGCATAATAACAGTTTGTATCATAGGATTCCCAGAAGAAAAAGAGAGGGAAGAGGGGGCAGAAGGTTTAATTGAGCAAGTTATAGCTGAAAATGTCCCTAATCTGGGCAAGAGAACAGATATCCAAATCCAGGACTCATAAGTATCTCTCATCAACAGAAGCAGGCCAATACCAATACATACCATAAAATTGCAAATTAGAGATTAAAAAAAAACCTGAAAGCAGCAAGACAAAAGAAGTCCCTAACTTACAATAAAAGATAAGGTAAGCAGCAAATCTCTCCACAGAAACCTGGAAGGCCAGAAAGGAGTGGCACAATATCTTTAACATGCTGAATGGGAATAATATGCAGCCAAGAATACTATATGCAGCAAGGCTATCATTCAGAATAAAAGGAGACATAAAGAGTTTCCCAAGGTAAAACTAAAGGATTCTGTTACCACTAAACCAGCCTTGCAAGAAATATTAATGGGAACTCTTTTAGTGGGATAGAAAGATCAAAAGTGACAAAGACTAGAAAGGAATAGAGAAAATCTCCTGAAACTATGGCAAAACAAGTAATGAAATGGCACTAAATTCATATCTATCAATAACTACTCTGAATGAAAAAGGATTAAATGTTCCAATCAAAAGACCTTGGTGTCAGTATAAAAAACAACAAACAAGACCCATCTATATGCTGCCTACAAGAGATTCATTTAGACCTAAAGACACCTGCAGATTGAAACTGAGATGATAGGGAAATACTTACTATGTAAATGTATGTCAAAAGAAAGCTGGAGTAGCAATACATATAAACTTCATTAAAGAACTGCTAGATACTTGAATTCAGCAAAGTCCCAGGATATAAAATCACAGTACAGAAATGGGTTGCATTTCTATACAACAATAATGAAGCAGTGGAAAGAGAAATCGAGGAATCAATCCCATTTACAATTGCACTGAAAAACAAAATATCTAGGAATAAACCTAACCAAAGAGGTAAAAGATCTTTATGCTGAAAATTATAGAAATCTTACAAAAAAATTGAAGAAGACAAAAAGAAATGGAAAAAAATATTCCATGATCATGGATTGGAAGAACAAATATGGTTAAAATGTCACTACTACCCAAAGCTATCTATGTGTTTAATGCAATAGCTATCAAAATAACACCAGAATTCTTCACAGAACTAGAACAACAACTCTAAAATTTGTATGGAACCAGAAAAGACCCTGAATAGCCAAAGCAATCCTGAAAAAATATCAGACAAACTATATTTTAAACCAAAGACTGTAACGAGAGATGAAGAATATCATTATAAAGGGGTCCAAGAAGAAGATCTAGCAATTGTAAATATTTATGTCCCTAACTGGAAACATCCACATATATATAAAAATATTAAAAACAGACATAAAGTAATTGAAAATAATACAAAAATAGAACGGACTTTAACACCCATGTTACATCAATGCAAAGATCATCTATGGAGAAAATCAACAAAGAAACGATGGCTTTGAATGACACATGGGACCAGATGGACTTAACAGATATATTGAGAACACCCCATCCTAAAGCAGTGGGCTATACATTCTTTTCAAGTTCACGTGGGATATTCTCCAAAATGGATCACATACTAGGTCACAAAACAGGCTGCAACAGGTAAAAAAAAGACTGAGGTCATATTTTCTGACTACAAAACTATGAAACTTGAAGTCAACCATAAGAAAAATTTGGAAAGACACAAATAAATGGAGGTTAGGAGGGAGGGAAGATGGCGGCCTAGGAGGAAGCTGGGCTCACCGCGCGTCCTGCTGATCACTTAGATTCCACCTACACCTGCCTAAATAACCCAGAAAACCACCAGAGGATTAGCAGAACGGAGTCGCCGGAGCCAAGCGCAGACGAGAGGCCCACGGAAGAGGGTAGGAAGGGCGGCGAGGCGGTGCGCGCTCCACGGACTGGCGGGAGGGAGCCGGGGCGGAGGGGCGGCTCGCTGGCCAAGCAGAGCCCCCAAGTCTGGCTTGCAAAAAGCGGAGGGGCCTGACGGACTGTGTTCCGACAGCAAGCGCAACTTAGCGTCTGGGAGGTCATAAGTTAACAGCTCTGCTCAGAAAGCGGGAAGGCTGGAGGACAAAGGGAAGGAAAGCTGCTGAGCCCCCGGACGACAGAGCTCAGTTTGGTGGGGAACAAAGGCGCTCGCCAGCGCCATCTTCCCCGCCCATCCCCCAGCCAAAATCCCAAAGAGAACCAGTTCCTGCCAGGGAACTTGCTCGCTCCGCACAAACACCCAACTCTGCGCTTCTGCGGAGCCAAACCTCCGGCAGCGGATCTGACTCCCTGCTGCCGCCACAGGGCCCCTCCTGAAGTGGATCACCTAAGGAGAAGCAAGCTAAGCCTGCCCCTCCTGCCCCTGTGCACCTTGCCTACCCACCCCAGCTAAGACGCCAGATCCCCAGCATCACAAGCCTGGCAGTGTGCAAGTAGCCCAGACAGGCCACCCCACCCCACAGTGAATCCCGCCCCTAGGAGAGGGGAAGAGAAGGCACGCACCAGTCTGACTGTGGCCCCAGCGGTGGGCTGGGGGCAGACATCAGGTCTGACTGCGGCTCCGCCCACCAACTCCAGTTATACACCACAGCACAGCGGAAGTGCCCTGCAGGTCCTCACCACGCCAGGGACTATCCAAAATGACCAAGCGGAAGAATTCCCCTCAGAAGAATCTCCAGGAAATAACAACAGCTAATGAGCTGATCAAAAAGGATTTAAATAATATAACAGAAAGTGAATTTAGAATAATAGTCATAAAATTAATCGCTGGGCTTTAAAACAGTATAGCTGACAGCAGAGAATCTCTTGCTACAGAGATCAAGGGACTAAGGAACAGTCACGAGGAGCTGAAAAACGCTTTAAATGAAATGCATAACAAAATGGAAACCACCACAGCTCGGATTGAAGAGGCAGAGGAGAGAATAGGTGAACTAGAAGATAAAGTTATGGAAAAAGAGGAAGCTGAGAAAAAGAGAGATAAAAAAATCCAGGAGTATGAGGGGAAAATTAGAGAGCTAAGTGATACACTAAAAAGAAATAATATACGCATCATTGGTATCCCAGAGGAGGAAGAGAGAGGGAAAGGTGCTGAAGGGGTACTTGAAGAAATAATAGCTGAGAACTTCCCTGAAGTGGGGAAGGAAAAAGGCATTGAAATCCAAGAGGCACAGAGAACTCCCTTCAGACGTAACTTGAATCGATCTTCTGCACGACATATCATAGTGAAACTGGCAAAATACAAGGATAAAGAGAAAATTCTGAAAGCAGCAAGGGGTAAACGTGCCCTCACATATAAAGGGAGACCTATAAGACTCGTGACTGATCTCTCTTTTGAAACTTGGCAGGCCAGAAAGAGTTGGCACGAGATTTTCAGTGTGCTAGACAGAAAAAATATGCAGCAGAGAATCCTTTATCCAGCAAGCCTGTCATTTAGAATAGAAGGAGAGATAAAGGTCTTCCCAAACAAACAAAAACTGAAGGAATTTGTCACCACTAAACCAGCCCTACAAGAGATCCTAAGGGGGACCCTGTGAGACAAAGTACCAGAGACATCACTACAAGCATAAAACATACAGACATCACAATGACTCTAAACCCATATCTTTCTATAATAACACTGAATGTAAATGGATTAAATGCGCCAACCAAAAGACAGAGGGTATCAGAATGGATAAAAAAACAAGACCCATCTATTTGCTGTCTACAAGAGACTCATTTTAGACCTGAGGACACCTTTAGATTGAGAGTGAGGGGATGGAGAACTATTTATCATGCTACTGGAAGCCAAAAGAAAGCTGGAGTAGCCATACTTATATCAGACAAACTAGACTTTCAATTAAAGGCTGTAACAAGAGATGAAGAAGGACATTATATAATAGTGACAGGGTCTATCCATCAGGAAGAGCTAACAATTATAAATGTCTATGCGCCGAATACTGGAGCGCCCAAATATATAAAACAATTACTCATAAACACAAGCAACCTTATTGATAAGAATGTGTTAATTGCAGGGGACTTTAACACCCCACTTACAGAAATGGATAGATCATTAGACACACGGTCAATAAAGAAACAAGGGCCCTGAATGAGACATTGGATCAGATGGACTTGACAGATATATTTAGAACTCTGCATCCCAAAGCAACAGAATATACTTTCTTCTCGAGTGCACATGGAACATTCTCCAAGATAGATCATATACTGGGTCACAAAACAGCCCTTCATAAGTTTACAAGAATTGAAATCATACCATGCATACTTTCAGACCACAATGCTATGAAGCTTGAAATCAACTACAGAAAAAAGTCTGGAAAACCTCCAAAAGCATGGAGGTTAAAGAACACCCTACTAACGAATGAGTGGGTCAACCAGGCAATTCGAGAAGAAATTAAAAAATATATGGAAACAAACGAAAATGAAAATACAACAATCCAAACGCTTTGGGATGCAGCGAAGGCAGTCCTGAGAGGAAAATACATTGCAATCCAGGCCTATCTCAAGAAACAAGAAAAATCCCAAATACAAAATCTAACAGCACACCTAAAGGAAATAGAAGCAGAACAGCAAAGGCAGCCTAAACCCAGCAGAAGAAGAGAAATAATAAAGATCAGAGCAGAAATAAACAATATAGAATCTAAAAAAACTGTAGAGCAGATCAACGAAACCAAGAGTTGGTTTTTTGAAAAAATAAACAAAATTGACAAACCTCTAGCCAGGCTTCTCAAAAAGAAACGGGAGATGACCCAAATAGATAAAATCATGAATGAAAATGGAATGATTACAACCAATCCCTCAGAGATACAAACAATTATCAGGGAATACTATGAAAAATTATATGGCAACAAATTGGACAACCTGGAAGAAATGGACAAATTCCTGAACACCCACACTCTTCCAAAACTCAATCAGGAGGAAATAGAAAGCTTGAACAGACCCATCACCAGCGAAGAAATTGAATCGGTTATCAAAAATCTCCCAACAAATAAGAGTCCAGGACCAGATGGCTTCCCAGGGGAGTTCTACCAGACGTTTAAAGCAGAGATAATACCTATCCTTCTCAAGCTATTCCAAGAAATAGAAAGGGAAGGAAAACTTCCAGACTCATTCTATGAAGCCAGTATTACTTTGATTCCTAAACCAGACAGAGACCCAGTAAAAAAAGAGAACTACAGGCCAATATCCCTGATGACTATGGATGCAAAAATTCTCAATAAGATACTAGCAAATCGAATTCAACGGCATATAAAAAGAATTATTCACCATGATCAAGTGGGATTCATTCCTGGGATGCAGGGCTGGTTCAACATTCGCAAATCAATCAACGTGATACATCACATTAACAAAAAAAAAAGAGAAAAACCATATGATCCTGTCAATCGATGCAGAAAAGGCCTTTGACAAAATCCAGCACCCTTTCTTAATAAAAACCCTTGAGAAAGTCGGGATAGAAGGAACATACTTAAAGATCATAAAAGCCATTTATGAAAAGCCCACAGCTAACATCATCCTCAACGGGGAAAAACTGAGAGCTTTTTCCCTGAGATCAGGAACACGACAGGGATGCCCACTCTCACCGCTGTTGTTTAACATAGTGCTGGAAGTTCTAGCATCAGCAATCAGACAACAACAGGAAATCAAAGGCATCCAAATTGGCAAAGATGAAGTCAAGCTTTCGCTTTTTGCAGATGACATGATATTATACATGGAAAATCCGATAGACTCCACCAAAAGTCTGCTAGAACTGATACATGAATTCAGCAAAGTTGCAGGATACAAAATCAATGTACAGAAATCAGTTGCATTCTTATACACTAACAAGGAAGCAACAGAAAGACAAATAAAGAAACTGATCCCATTCACAATTGCACCAAGAAGCATAAAATACCTAGGAATAAATCTAACCAAAGATGTAAAGGATCTGTATGCTGAAAACTATAGTAAGCTTATGAAGGTAATTGAAGAAGATTTAAAGAAATGGAAAGACATTCCCTGCTCATGGATTGGAAGAATAAATATTGTCAAAATGTCAATACTACCCAAAGCTATCTACACAGTCAATGCAATCCCAATCAAAATTGCACCAGCATTCTTCTCGAAACTAGAACAAGCAATCCTAAAGTTCATATGGAACCACAAAAGGCCCCGAATAGCCAAAGTAATTTTGAAGAAGAAGACCAAAGCAGGAGGCATCACAATCCCAGACTTTAGCCTCTACTACAAAGCTGTCATCATCAAGACAGCATGGTATTGGCACAAAAACAGACACAGAGACCAATGGAATAGAATAGAAACCCCAGAACTAGACCCACAAACGTATGGCCAACTCATCTTTGACAAAGCAGGAAAGAACATCCAATGGAAAAAAGACAGTCTCTTGAACAAATGGTGCTGGGAGAACTGGACAGCAACATGCAGAAGGTTGAAACTAGACCACTTTCTCACACCATTCACAAAAATAAACTCAAAATGGATAAAGGACCTGAATGTGAGACAGGAAACCATCAAAACCTTAGAGGAGAAAGCAGGAAAAGACCTCTCTGACCTCAGCCGTAGCAATCTCTTACTCGACACATCCCCAAAGGCAAGGGAATTAAAAGCAAAAGTGAATTACTGGGACCTTAGGAAGATAAAAAGCTTCTGCACAGCAAAGGAAACAACCAACAAAACTAAAAGGCAACCAACGGAATGGGAAAAGATATTTGCAAATGACATATCGGACAAAGGGCTAGTATCCAAAATCTATAAAGAGCTCACCAAACTCCACACCCGAAAAGCAAATAACCCAGTGAAGAAATGGGCAGAAAACATGAATAGACACTTCTCTAAAGAAGACATCCGGATGGCCAACAGGCACATGAAAAGATGTTCAGCGTCGCTCCTTATCAGGGAAATACAAATCAAAACCACACTCAGGTATCACCTCACGCCAGTCAGAGTGGCCAAAAGGAACAAATCAGGAGACTGTAGATGCTGGAGAGGATGTGGAGAAACGGGAACCCTCTTGCACTGTTGGTGGCAATGCAAATTGGTGCAGCCGCTCTGGAAAGCAGTGTGGAGGTTCCTCAGAAAATTAAAAATAGACCTACCCTATGACCCAGCAATAGCACTGCTAGGAATTTATCCAAGGGACACAGGAGTACTGATGCATAGGGGCACTTGTACCCCAATGTTCATAGCAGCACTCTCAACAATAGCCAAATTATGGAAAGAGCCTAAATGTCCATCAACTGATGAATGGATAAAGAAATTGGGGTTTATATACACTATGGAATACTACGTGGCAATGAGAAAAAATGAAATATGGCCTTTTGTAGCAACGTGGATGGAACTGCAGAGTGTGATGCTAAGTGAAATAAGCCATACAGAGAAAGACAGATACCATATGGTTTCACTCTTATGTGGATCCTGAGAAACTTGACAGGAACCCATGGGGGAGGGGAAGGAAAAAAAAAAAAAAAGAGGTTAGAGTGGGAGAGAGCCAAAGCATAAGAGACTGTAGAGAACACTGTAGAGAAGTGAGAGCAAACTGAGGGTTGATGGGGGGTGGGAGGGAGGAGAGGGTGGGTGATGGGTATTGAGGAGGGCACCTTTTGGGATGAGCACTGGGAAAAGTATGGAAACCAATTTGACAATAAATTTCATATATAAAAAAAAAAAAAAAAAAAAGTACATCCTACTAGACAATGAATGGGCCAAACAGGAAATTGTAGAAGAATAACAAAATACATGGAAACAAATGAAAATGAAATCTCAATGGTCCAAAACCTTTGTCACGATGCAAAAGTAGTTGTAACAGGTAAGTATATAGCAATACAGGCTTCCTTCAACAAGCAAGAAAGATCTCAAATACACAGCCTAACTGTATACCTAATGAAACTATAAAAAGAACAATAAATGGACCCTAAAGACATCAGAAGAAGGGAAACAATAAAGACTGGAGCAGAAATAAATAATATAGAAACAAACAAACAAACAAAAAACAATGGAACAGATCAATGAAACTGGGAGCAGGTTCTTTGAAAGAATTAATAAAATTGATAAACTTTTAGCCAGACTCATTTAAAATAAAGAGAAATGACCCAAATAAATGAAATCATGAATGAGAGATGAGTTTTCACAACCAACACCACAGAAATACAAGCAATTATAAGAGAATATTATGAAAAAACATATGCCAACAAATTGGGCAATCTGGAAGAAGTGGATAAATTCCTAGAAACATATGAACTACACAAACTAAAACAGGGAGAACTAGAAAAGTTGAATAGACTGATAACAGAAAAAGAAATTGAATCAGTAATCAAAACATTCCTAAGAAACAAAAGTCCAGGGCCAGATGGTTTCCCAGGGAATTCTAACAAACATTTAAAAAATAATTAATACCTATTCATCTCAAATTGTTGCAGACATTAGAAATGGAAGGAAAACTTCAAACTCATTCTCTGAGGGCAGCATCACCTTGATTTCAATACCAGATAAAAACTCCTTAAAAAAGAGAAATACAGGCAAATATTCCTGATTAACATGGATGCAAAAATTCTCAACAAGATAGTAGCAAATCGAATCCAACTGTAGATTAAAATAATTACTTACCATGATCAAGTGGCATTTATTCCTAGGCTGCAAAGCTGGTCCTATATTCATAAGTTAATCAATGTCATCCAGGATGTTAATAAAAATAAAAAAAGATGAGAACCCTATGATCCTCTCAATAGATGCAGAAAGAGCATTTGACAAAGTACACCATCCATTCTTAATAAAAAGCCTCAAGAAAGTAGGAACAGTGGAACATTCCTCAATATCATAAAGGCCAAATATGAAAGACCCACAGCTAATATCCTCAATGAGGAAAAACTGAGAATTTTACTTCTGCCGTCAGGAACAAGACAGGGATGTTCACTCTCACCATTGTTATTTAACATAGTATTTGAAGTCCTAGCCTCAACAAGCAGAAAACAAAAAGAAATGAAAGGCATCTAAATTGGCAAAGAGGAAGTCAAACTTTCAATATTTGCATATGACATGATACTCCATGTAAAAACACCAAAAGACTCCACAAAAATATTGCTAGAACTGATAACTTGAATTCAGTAATGTTGCAGGATACAAAATCAATGTACAGAAATCTGTTGCATTTCTATACACCGATAATGAAGCAGCAGAAAGAGAAATCAAGGAATCTATCCCATTTACAATTGCACCAAAACAATAATATTTCTAGGAATAAACCTAACCAGAGACATAAAAGGACTGTACTCTAAAAACTATAGAACACTAATGAAAGAAATTGAAAATGACACAAAAAATGGAAAAACATTCCATGCTCATGAACTGGAAGAACAAATATTGTTAAAATGTCTATAATACCCAAAGAAATCTACACATTTAATGTAATTCCTATCAAAATACTAATATCATTTTTCGCAGAGCTAGAGCAAACAATTCTGAAATTTTTATAGAACCATAGAAACCCCAAATAGCCAAAGCAATCTTGAAAAAGACAAGCAAACATGGAGACATCACAATTCCAGACTTCAAGCTACATTGCAAAGCTGTAATCATCAAGAAAGTATGGTACTGGCACAAAAACATACAATGGATCAATGGAACAGAAAAGAAAACCCAGGAATGGACCCATGACTATATACTCAAGTAACTTTGACAAAGCAGGAAAGAATATCCAGTGGGAAAAAAGACAGTCTCTTCAACACATGTGTAGGGAAAAGTGGATAGTAACATTCAAAAGAATGAAACTGGACCACTTTCCTACAACATACACAAAAATAAAATCAAAATGGATGAAATACCTAAAAGTGATACAAGAGACCATCAAAATCCTACAAGAGAAACAGACCACAACCTCTTTGACCTTGGCTGCAGCACCTTCTTACTAGGCATGTCACTGGAGGCAAGGGAAATAAAAAGCAAGATGAATATTGGGACATCATCAATATAAAAAGCTTCTGCACCATGAAGGAAACAATCAGCAAAACTAAAAAAGCAACCAACTGAATGGGAGAAGATATTTCCAAATGACATATCTGATGAGGGGTTACTATCCAAAATCTATAAAGAATGTATCAAACTCAACATTGAAAAACCAAATAATCCAGTGAAGAAATGGGCAAAAGACATGAATAGACACTTTTCCAAAGAAGACATATAGATGGCTAACAGAGAAATGAAAAGATGCTCAACATCACAAATCATTAGGGAAATATAAATCGAAACCACAATGAGATAACACCTCACACCTCTCAGAGTGGCTAAAATTAACAATTCAGGAACAACAGATTTTGGCGAGGATGTGGAGAAAGAGGCACTATTTTGCATTGCTGGTGGGAATGCAAACTGGTGCAGCCAGTCTGGAAAATACAATGGAGGTTCCTCAAAAAATTAAAAATAGAACTACCCTACAACCCAGCAGTTGACTACTAGGTATTTAACCAAAGAATACAGATGGGCTTTTTTGAAGGGCCACATGCACCCCCATGTTTATAGCAGTACTATCGACTGGAATAGCCAAAGTATGGAGAGAGCCCATGTTCATCAACTGATGAATGGATAAAGAAAATGTATATATAATGTGTATGTGTGTTTATATATATGTATAATGGAATATTACTCGGCATTCAAAAAGAATGAAATCTTGCCATTTGCAACAACATGGATGGAGCTAGAGTGTGTTATGCTAAACGAAATAAGCCAGTCAGAAAAAGACAAATACCATATAACTTCACTCATATGTGGAAGTTAAGAAACAAAACAGATGAACATAAGCAAAGGAAAAGAAAAAATAGTGTTAAAACATGGAGGAGAACAAAACATAAGAGACTCTTAAATACAGAGAACAAACTTAAAGTTGCTGGTGGGATGTTGGGTGAGGGGGAAGGGCCAAAGGAGTGAGGGGCATTAAGAAGAACACTTGTTGGGATAAGCACTGGGTGTTATAGGTAGGGAATGAATCACTGGATTCTACTCCCAAAAACATTATTGCTCTATATGCTAACTTGGATGTAAATTTTAAAAATAAATAAACAAATAAATAAAACTCAGATTTGAGTTTTACACTTGAAAATAAACATTCAAATTGACATTTCACATTGGTATTATTCAGCCATGATAGATACGCCTGTCAATTTGAGAGAAACAATAAATTTCTGCAAGCTGAAGATTTCTCAGAAAATAATACACACCTATCTTGTCTAAGATTAAATAATTTTAAATAGAATACAAACTGCCATTTTTTTCTGCTTACTTTGTACAATTTCTAAAACATAGCATTTGAAATCTACTTCCTTCTTTGTGATTCAGCAAACGCCTTTTACATTACATTGTTATATCAATAGTATAAATAAAAATAGAATATATTCAAGTGCTATACCTTACATTTTGGTTAAACATCTCTGTTATGCTCTATACCTATACAAACAAGCTCACAAACTAAATTTTAAAAAGACATTGTTAAATTATAGAGTACATGTCATACTTTTTTTATTAGTAAAATTATATCCCAAAATGCCAGGAATAAGTACTTTTTCATGTACATGGTTGAATGAAACCAATAATGATGTTATCCTCTAACCAATTTATCATCCTATAATGAACAAAGCATGTGCCCCTAGATATGTTTCTAAGATTAAATGAATTCTCAGTTATACAAGCTTAATCAGAGTTAGTTATGGTATTTAAATACATTTCATTATACATTTCTTATGTGAAGGTGTCAGTTTAATCAAAAATTGTTTGTGTGGAGAGATGTAGTAAACCTTTTTTTCTTATATTATTTCTTAAGGTCATAAATTAAATTTCTAAAGCTGCTGTCTTGAACCTTATTTTAATTCCCTGGTTATCACACTTTTTTGTAATGTTGATTATTCAAATTGCTAATGTTTCATTTGGCACTTTTGCACTTATTAGATTGCTTTATAATTTTATTTTTCCATAAAAACTTTTCATATTGTATGTCACAATATGTTATAATTGTTATATTTTATTTAAAATTTGTTATATTTTATTTAAAATTTGTTATTAACGCAGAATTTGGGTGGCTCAGTTGGTTAAGCATCTGACTCTTGATGTCAGCTCAAGTCTTGATCTCAGGGTTGTGAGTTCAAGCCCTGCATTGGGCTCCACATTGGGCTCCACACTGGGCATGAAGCCTACTTTAAAATAAAATAAAACAAATAAAATAAAATACTTATTAGTTATATATTCTTGTGCAATTAGGAGGTTACAAATTCAGGATCATTATAAATTCTAACAGGGTAGCTATATTAACTATTAATATTCAGTGTGTAACATTACCTTTATAAAAGTTTTTACTCTATATTTAAATTTAGTTCGTAGATATACTAACATGTAAGCTACATTTTAGTTTCATTTTCCTGGATTTTCTTTTTTCAAACTTTGTGTGTTATTTTGTGGTAAATGTGCCTCATGTAAATAGCATATATCTAGACTTCATTTTGTTGGTTGCTGCCACTGCTCCTGTTTTTTTTTTTTTTTCTAAAGCTTTATTTATACGACAGTTATAGCTGCTGTTCATTCAGCTTGTATCTATTATGATTACATATATTTCTGGACTCATTTGTATAATTTTATTTTTTGTTTTGTTTTTCATAGGTCATACATTTTTAAAAAATTTTAAATCTTCTTTCCTTCCTTCTCCAGGATCGATCTCTTTTCTTTAGTCTTTCGGTTCTCGGAGTTTTACCCCTTATTTTTATTGATTTAGTAATCATCTCTTAATTTTAATTTGTGGACTCAGATTACCAAAGCCCATAATCAATACACTAATACCCCTATCTTCTCCTCAGCTGATTTAACCCAATTGAAAACTTTAATTATTTTCTTCCTGCTCCCCCAAAATATTCTGTTAGTGTGATCTGCAATTTGATTCCAATATTCTTATTTCAAACAACCCTTCATTATTTTAAATTATTACCAATAATGTTTACAATCACTGTGTATTTAGATTTAATGACAGTTTGGCTAATATTTTAATAACTCCTTGTCAGTGTTCACATTTTTTGTTTTCAAATTTAATATTTCAAACTTCTTTCAGGTTAAATTTCTAGGATTTATATATTTGAAAATATCTTTATTTCACCTTCAATTTTCAATTTGAGTTTATGTAGGTGCAGAGATTAAGTTGACTGATTGCCTCTATCATGTATTATAACTGTCAGGAAGCTTACAATTACAATGTAATTGTATCTTACATTTTGAAGTAATATGTTTTTCCTTCTGTTTATATTTTCTATGTGCATTTATGTTCTACAGTTGTACTATAATGTGAATAAGTACAGAAATATTTCTATCTACACTGTTTCAGAATGTTGAAGTTCTCTCTACCTGAAGAGTCATGTCTCCCTAAATTTTGTCATCGTTGTAAATATTAATTCTCTGAACACTGGGCTTTGCCTCACACTTTTTCCTAAATCTCCTATTTTCTCTTCTTATAGTTTCTATTAGATAAATGCTGGACTTATTTTATTCTTCATGGCTTTTGAGCTATCTTTCTTTCCTTTGTTTTCTTCTTGCCTTCCTGCATCCATTGTATTATTTCATGTCCTGCATTAAGGGGTACATGCTCCCACTGAAATTCCAATATATTAATTCTCCCTTTGGCAGTGTTGCTCAACCATCAACTAAACAATATATTTTATACATCTTTTTTCCCAAATTTTTATTTAAATTCAAATTAGTTAATATATAGTGTAATACTGGTTTCAGGAATAGAATTTAGTAATTCATCACTTACATATAACCATTGCTCAACACAAGAGCCCTCCTTAATACCCATCACCCATTTAACTCATTCCCCACCCCCTTCCCTCCATCAACCCTCAGTTTGTTCTCTATAGTTGAGTCTCTTATGATTTGCTTCCTTCTTTTTTTTCCTTCTCCTATGTTCATCTATTTTGTTTCTTAACTTCCACATATGAGTGAAATCATATGGTATTTGTCTTTTTCTGACTTATTTCATTTAGCATAAGACACTCTAGCTTAGGCTGAGTGGCTTAGGCAACAGAAATTTATTTCTCACAGCTCTGGAGGCTGGGACATTCAATCAAGGTGTCAGCATGGTTAGTCTCTAGTGATAAGTAATGAATCAAACTCTAATGATTATACTTTAAAATTATAGCCATAAATGCTTTACTTTTTTAGTGCATGTATATCATGCACTCAGTTACCCAAGTCAGGACAATTGTCATTACTGAATCCTTTCTCTTCTTCCACCCCTATATTGGCAATGAACCAAGTCATATTATTTCCACCTACTCCTTTCCATCCTTACTGCTACTACTTATTGGAAGAAGATATTAATTATTTTTATTTTTTTGCTCTTAATGCCATCTTCTTCTTTTTGTCAAAGTAATACTTTCTAAATGTGTATCAGATCATGTCATCATCCAGTTTGATACTTTAGTAACCTCCCCTACATAACAGTGTAAAATTCAAACTTCTTTAGAATGACAAATATGTTATCCCCACTATTAGCCTTTATTTTCTTCACTGTAAATTCTGTGTACTTATATGTAGTATGACTTTCTGTCCTTTTATATGCTTTTCCTCCCTCTATAATATAATATCATTTACTCCTTCTTCTGGGAAAATTTTATTCATTCTTCTTGTTTTCTTAAGTATCTTTTTTTATTCCTGTAATTTCACTAAGTAGTCTTTTTCATAATTCACTTTCTCTTTAGGTTCGGTAAATTATATATGTTCAGATTCATTTTTTTATTATGATCGATTTATTTTCTCTAATGAAATTCACTTGAATTCTCAAATACTCTACAAAAACTGAATGCTGTTATTCATTTAAATGCCAGGACACTTTAATAATTTTTTTTATTTGACTTATCTGTCAAATTAAAAATAGTTATGCTAAAAATATCTATCAGATATTACTATTGGTGCTCAAAAAGCATAGAAAGTAAATGCATTATAAAAATACTCATTCATTTTTCTTTTTTTATGATTACTTGATATATTATTATATTCTTAAAATATTTACTGAATGGTATCCTAAGGTTATTTTTTCCTAAGGTAATTTTTTTAAACTATATTAAGCTATAAGAAATATTTTGAAATACATGACATAAACCTAATTTACAGGTTAAAATCCCTTGAAATATTGTGGATACTAAATTTATTTCCAATAGATTTTTAAACAGCATTACTCTTCTTTATGTCTTTTTGATTGGTTTTAACATAAGATCAAAACTACTAAATTATCTTGTAGATCGGATAAAGAAATTTGTCTCGAATATTGCAATATTTTGATGATTGTAACAAATATGAATTTGCAGACATATTATTTTATTTATTTACTCAAGACCATTTTTGATCATCTACCATATACTGGGAACTGAGTGAGTTGTTGAGGATACATGAGTTAATAAGACATGTTCTCTAAAATCAGTAGACAGATATATGAAAGAGAAAATATATGACATGGGCTGTTCCATGATGGTGGTAAAACATGACAAAATATAAGGAAAGTAAGACAGCAGTAAAAGCTGTCCATAGAGGTTACTGAGGGATTTACATATTACATAATATAGTAAGAGTACATCTTAAAACTATGGTCATGTAAAGGAAAGATGAAAGTTTCCTAAGTATAAACACACACACACACACACACACACACACACACACACACTCACATCCCTTAAATAGGACTTCCAGATTTGTTTATGATGAAGTAGCTTAATTAGGGTAACTCTCCTTCTGTAGGAATTATACATGTTGTACAGAATTTTAACAAAATGTTTAAAAGCACTGAAAGAGCATGAACGTAGACAGGATTTAAGAGATTACAATACCCTAAAGCAGGAAAATATGAGGAGAGACCACATTCATTTTGCATTTTTTGCTGAGGGCAATTTTACATACTTCCAAGTTTACTGAAGGAGTTCAGCATTAGATGGCAGTATTTTTAGATTGAGGTTGTCCAGGTTAGAGTTTGGGCTGAAAAGTGGTAGGAATTCTGAAAACTCAGTCACACAGTTTCCATAATATTCCCCTCAACTTATTGTCTGACTCCTAAGCTGCCTAAGCACAGGAGAAACCCCAAGAAACACAGTAGAAAATAGTAGCTAAGAGGCTAAATACAATATCTGAAAAACCATTTGAAGACTATAATTTCAAATTTTGTAAGAATTCCTGAACATGCTAGATAATTGCCGTAGAAAGCTCTAACTGATCTTAAATGAGTAAATTATAACAAATAATTTTAAAAGAAAAATTATAATCATGTTTAAATTTACAGAAAGTATTTAATATGGGATCCATATGAATTCATGTTTGATATGAAGCAAGGTGGAATCTGTAAACAGTAGAATGCCTTGAAACTCAAGAGTTCTCAAGTGAGCCCTGACTTTTTTCACCTGAGTTAAAAAGATGTATGAGAGAAAGTGCAGGCTTCACTCCTCAGGATTGTAATGATATTGGCCTCAAGGAGAATAATCTGTACTCAGGGAAAGGTTATGAAGAAAATATAGAAAAAAGTGATGGCCTAATTTTTTATACAAGAAAGAGTATTCCGATGGTAATAAAAGTAAAGAAAGGTATTATGATGAAAAAATGTTTATGATAATTAGGACAATGGAGATAACATTCTGTGATTATTGCCTGTATTTTGGGAAAAGATGAACGGTACTAATGGAATGAATTGTCAATGTGTGCATACTTGTCCTGTGCTAGAACATCAAAAGGATGCCAAGAAGTGCCAGCTGTAGGTTTCCACAGTTTATAATTATATAGGACTTTATCAATGATTTGCTTCCTATTTTCTTATTCTTGTATTTTCCATTATATCTGGAATAAGGTAATATTAATAAAACATTTCCAAATAACTATATATTTCCTTTACCTATAAATTAGCTTTTTTTTTTTTTCATGATTTGATACAGCTTTGACTCCAGTGACATTGCTTGTTTTATTCTGGCTGCCATATAGCCCCAAATCATTAAAATAAATATGTATATCTGGGCTGTCGGAGAACAATGATTGGCATCAGCCATCAATGTTCATTAAGTTGAAATTTTGGCATGCTTCTATTAGAAAAAAGCCAAATTTAATAAATGCCATGTAGCCTGCCAGATGTTTTATTGTAAGATATGATAGATCTTCCCAGAATAATGTTTCATAAGCAAGGTCAGTTATATTCAATTACATTATTTTCATATACATTTAGCATTAATTTATGACGATGACAAATTGATAAATTGAAACTATAATTTTGTTCTTTTATATGGAATTTTCAACTTCTAATTAGTCAAAGGCATTTAGTAGTAAATGAAGGTTTAATCTAATCTAACTTAAAAATAAATGTAACTTAGTAGTATTAGGGGATTTTTAAATTTATTTTAGAATTTATGTGGAATTTATTTTCTTCTCCCTCCACATTATATAATAAGGTTGTATATTCCCTGCTCCTACTTAAATTTTTTTTTCTCTGCTCTAGATAGCTTTTGTTAATAGCTCTCAGACAAATTTAACTAGCATTTGTCTTTCTTTTTTCAAAATCTGGTTAACTGTATAAACAACCAGTATCAAATTGTCTTAGTTACATAAGAGTGCAGAAAATAGGCTAAATATGTATGCTATGTGTCATTAAATATAATACACACATATACACACATATTCTACATAATATAAAATATTTCATAGAGTAATAGTCAGTTAACTGTCACCTGAAAAAGTGAGTAGATAGGACAGGTGATTTTAACTCTATCAGTAATATATTTACAAGATATTTGGAAATAGAAAATAAAAATGACAAGAAATAATAAACAAATGTATTGCAAGAGAGTTAAAATTCTTAAGAAAGGGAAGGCATTTTCTTAAAAAAGTGAACAAGCTACAGTATATTGATTTCTGTAACCCAGATTGCAATTAAGAATCCCTTAAATTGAGGTTTTTTTTTCACTCGATTTTTCATCATTTATTTTGTTGACAATAAATTTTATGAACTAGCCAACAATAAAACCAGGAAAAAAAATAAAAACTAACAATAGCAACAACAAAAAAAATTTAGTGCTTAAACTAACAGATTCTGGAGTCAGATAGTCTGACTTTCCTGGCTTCTCTGTGTATTATTATCTTTATGATATTAAGCTAGTGACTTAATACCTCTTCCTTAGTTTACTAACCTGAAAATGGTAATAATAATGCTATTGAGAAGCATGAATAATATGTCTAATGTCCTTAGAGCAACACTTGTCCATATGTTTAAGTTATTGTTTCAACATGATCAATTTTATCTAGAGTCTCTTGTTTTTTCTTGGATTGGAATTAATTTCAAGAATCGTCACCATTGTTTGGTGTTAGGAGGTTATGAAACAATAAGGTGTTAAGCATGTTAAATAGAAGTTGCCATTATGTAACCACCTCTTAATCACTTACTTTTTGACTTCATTCTTTCATCAGTTACCCCTGCCCTTCTAATTGCCAAAGCCCTGCTGCATTTTACTTTGCTTCAACATTTGACAGTTCAATCCACATTTGAATTGCTAATATCCACCCAGTGATACTTCAGTCTCCAGATTTTCCCCTTTTCTTTCTGATTTATTGATTCTTTTTCTATCAGTTAATTTTTTCCTCATGTTTGTTGAAGGGTCTTCCAAAGACTAAATTTTATCTCTACATATTTTTATTCTGAATATTCCTTCTTCCTACCTCTTCTGCTAGTATCACTTGCTGGTAATTTCTAATCTCTAAGATCCAGACTTAGATTGTCAGCTTTCTAATTGAAGTGATTCCCTGAATAAAGTGATTCCCTGGATATTCTGGAAGTATCGAAAACTTAATCTATATTAAACCCGAACTAGCCTTCATCTTTCGTACTATGTGTTAGAAACGTTCATTCTCTTGGTCCAAATCACATTCCTAATCCTATCCTGGCTGCTATATTCAGGATAAATATTTTTCAAATTTCATGTCTTTTGGACTTTCAGCTTGTTCTGCTATTATGCTATTGTGCTATTAAATTCTAAGTCTTCTACTTTTCCTATCAAGGCACTTTTTAAAGTATGTCTTATATAAATTTACACATATCAAACATTTAGTACATTGCACGGAACATAATGAATATTATTGTTTTTTTTTTTAATTTTAACATGATAAAATGCAGATAAATAAATAAGTGGAAGAAGATTTATCAACTCATCATTTGACATTAACAAAATAAACATATAAGTGTTATTGTGTGTAACAGGAAGTTCACTAATGAAATGTTTAAGCCCTTCTTGTATGTAAAGTAGCAAAGTAATAAGTCCATGAGGTAGTGTCCTGAATAAAGTCTGAGCCAAGGGAGTTGCCAATTGTAGTAATCACAATTTCCTTTCCAATAAGTTTAGTCTCTAAATGGCGAGACAATAATTAAACTAATAATATAGCTCATTAGTCAGTCGTGAAAGGCTTTGTTGTGGCTGTAATATGAGAGCTGTGCAGATAGATGAACCAATACAGTATTGAACAGTACAGGGAGTACTGTAGCATTGAAATTTAACTTCTAGATGTACACGCTGTGCATTATGATGGCATCCCACACTTTCATGTTTTGCATATATTATTCCTTGGGTTCCCCTGAGCGACTTCAAAATTAGTCTCTAAACACCCACTCTGGCCTTAGACTAACTCTCTAAACTTAAATGACTATTATTAATAAAATACATAAATTTCCTTTTGTACATTATAAGTCTAGCCCATAAAGTAAAACAAAATAACTGGTAGGTTGTATCAGAGTTTTAAACTAAAAGCGCAGGAAAAATAGGTCACTAAAGGTTAATAGGATTTTTCTTACTCTGTAGGAACATAATTCTCTATGCTCTTGTCACCTTCATTCTAATCCTGAGATCCAGCAGTTGAATAAATAGATTTTAGATTATCACACAGTATACATTCATGTGTAAAATGCAATTCCTATTAAAGTTCATTGCTTCAATTGAAATATGCTTTGTAGCATTTCCTGTGAAGAATCCTGCTGTGGTCTGTCATAATACACTGAAAACACACTTTACTCTTTCAGCTTACTCTTTAGTGCCTGGGGAATGTATTATTTATTTTATTTTGTTTATTTATATATTTTTGGGCATGCTTTGCAACATTTTGACAGAAATGCCACCAATTGTAGCACTACTCAGTGATTATACTAAAGGATAATATATAATATTCTTACACTGACAATACTATTTAAATGTGGAAAACTCTAGCACAGGCGAATCAGTGCATTTGTGCTGCTGCAAGGAATATTTATAAGAATAGTGTTCCATTCTATATTCTTATAGTAAGATCTGAAGAAACCAATCTAAAAAAATGCCGCTAAGACTGATGTCAAGAAGCTTATAAGAAACTTAACGGAAGACCATGGGGGAAGGGAAGAGGAAAAGAAATAGTTACAGAGAGGGAGGGAGGCAAACCACAAGAGACTCTTAAATACAGAGAAGAAACTGAGAGTGGATGGAGGGTGGGGAAGAGGGGAAAATGGGTGATGGGCATTGAGGGAGGGCACTTGTTGGGATGAGCACTGGGTGTTGTATAAAAGCGATGAACCACGGGAATCTACACAAAAAAACCAAGAGTACACTTTACACACAGTATGTTAGCCAATTTGCCAATAAATTGTATTTAAAAAAGAAGCTTATTGCCTATGTTTCCTTCTAGGAGTTTTATGGTGTCGGGTTTTACATTTAAGTCTTTAATCCATTTTGAGTCGTTTTTGTGTATGGTGTAAGGACCCAGTTTTATTCTTTTGCATGTGGCTGTCAAATTTTCCCAACTTTCCCATTTATTGAAGAGACTATTTTTTCCCATTGTATATTCTTGGCTCCTTTGCCACAAATTAGTTGACCATATATATACATGAGCTTATTTTGGGGCTCTTTATTGTGTTCCATTCATCTGTGTTTCTGTACAACAATACCATATTGTTATGACTACCATGGTTGGCAATATCGTTTGAAATCAGGGACCATGATGACTTCAGCTTTGTTCTTTGTCTTTGTCTTTTTTTTTTTTTTTTTCAAATTTTTAATTTATTTTTGCGAGACAGAGCACAAGCAGGGAGGGACGGAGAGAGAGGGAGACACAGAATCGAAAGCAAGCTCCGGGCTCTGAGCTGGGCTCAGATGCACGCCTTAAACCTGTGAGATCATGACCTGAGCTGATGTCGGACGCTTAACTGATTGAGCCACCCGGGCACCCCAGCTTTGTTCTTTTTCAAGATGCTTTGACTTTTCAGATTTTTTGTGGTTCCATAAAAATTTTAGGTTTTTTTTTCTATTTCTGCAGAAAATGCCATCGGAATTTTGACAGAGATTGTATTGGATCTATAGATTGCTTTGGGTATTATGAGTATTTTAATAATATTAATTTTTTCAGTCTATTAGCACAGATATCCATTTATTAGTGTTTTCTTCAGTTTCTTTCAATAATGTCTTAAGAGTTGTTAATAGCAGTGTACAGGTCTTTCACCTTCTTGGTTACATTATCTTATTTTATTTTATTCTTTTTGATGCACTTGCAAATTGGGATTGCATTCTTATTTATCTTTCTGCTACTTTATCATTAATATGTAGAAACACAATGTATTTTTGTATATTGATTCTTTATTATGAAGCTTTACTGAATTTGTTCATTTGTTTAACAGTTTTTTTCATGGAGTCTTTAGGGTTTTCTATATATAATACTATGTCCTCTGCAAATAGGGATGATTTTATCTTTTCCTTTATGATTTGAATGGCTTTTAGTTTTTTCTTTCTTTCTTTCTTTCTTTCTTTCTTTCCTTCTTTGTCTAATTAGTTTGGCTATGATTTTTAAAACTATGTTGAATAAAACTGTTGAGAGTAGGGATCCTTATCTCGTTCATGATCCTAGAGGAAAAGATTTCTGTTGAGTATGATGTTAGCTATGGGTTTGTCATATGGCCCTTATTACATTGAGATACATTCCTTCCATATTCCCTTTGTGGAGAGTGTTTTCTTTTTATCATAAATCGATGTTGAATTTTGTCATGTGTTTTTGCTGCATTCATTGAGATGGTCATAATTTTTGTCCTTCATTTTGTTAATGTGATATATCACATTGATTGGTTTATGGGTGGTGAACAATCCTTGTATCTCTGGAATAAGTTCCACTTGATCATGGTATATGATGCTTGTAAGGTATTGTGAAAATTTTGTAATATTAGAAATATCTGTGGTGAGAAAATATGCTACATGAAGTTTATGGCAAATATCAGTAGAAGAATCATAATAGATGTTTTTAATTCCTGGAATAAAGTCATGCTATCTACAGGAGAGAATATAGACCACTCAAAAAACAGCTCCTAGCATGCTGTTGGATCATGGAATATCAAGTTAACAAATAGAAAGAGTTTCCTATTCTAAGATGGAATATATATATATATATATATATATATATATATGTAATATATATATAATATGATATATGATATGATATAATAATACAATTAATATAATATAATATAATATAATATAATATAATATAATATACTCAGTTCTGATTGAGAGGTATGAGGGCCACAAAAATTCATCACTGTTTGAAGATGGTACATTTGTAATTAAGTATAAGCCCAAACAAAGGGCACAAGTAAGTTACTTGAGCAGTTTGCCTAGGCCTGTGTCATCTACCATTGTTAAAAATAGTTAAGATAGTAAATTTCATGTTATGAATATTTTTAGTATAAAAATGGGAAAAAAGTGTCTCACTCAACTCACACTTATGGACACATGGAAGGTCTATTATAATGAGCTGGAGATAGAGTAATGTAATTTAGCTTGGTTCATGGATTGATCCATCCATTATCTCAGTGATGGCTCAATATGGAATGCTATTACACTACAGACTCACTAAAGGTGATCCTAATAGATATCAGTGAAGGAAAATCCTCTCAATAGGCAGAAATTTTGACAGCTCATCAGATAAAAATAAATTAACAGTAGCAAATTACTTGTTTTGGTTGATCAGGGGCCTGGAAGGATAAAGATTGGAAGATTGGGGACAAGGTAGTCTGAGAAAGAGACATGTAGTTAGGTTTATTGGAATGATCAATGTATGAAAATCTTTGTATAGCATTACATGACAAAGAGCATCCATAATGAAAGAGATGTTAAGAAGCCATGTGGATAAGTTCTTGGCCAAGTAATATCAGCCAACCTCTGGCTTGGTAAGCCCCACTGCTGGCACTAGGGGTCATGAATATAGTGGGCCATAGTAGCAGATTTGAAGGCTATGCATGGACCCAGTAGCATAAGCAATATTCACCAAAGCCAATATAGTTACCGCCACTTCTACATGCTCCGTTAAGTCAATAATGAGCCCTTAGTATGGCATTGTCCTTTGAGCAGACAAAAGAGCCACTTGGTGGGAAGTTGATTCTAATGGACCTCCATTCTCCCCAGAAGGAGTAATGATTCTTTTTAACTTAAAATAACACATATTTAGGGTATAGGTCTGCCTTTCTTACTCCTAGGACCCTTAGGCAGCATATCTAAGAGCTTACAGAGCACTTAATTAACCAACATAGAATCCTACATAACATTGCATTAACTAAGGTAGTATAACAGTAGTCATATGACCATGAAATTGTCTGGTCCTGTTACATAGTACACCACCTTAGTCTTCCAGTATTATAAAGTGATAAGATAGCCTTTTACAGGTGGAGATGCAGTATCAGCTTGGAAAAAATATCCTGAGAGTATAGCTTCCATTCTCTAAGATGCAATATTTTTTTCCTAAATCAACATCTAGTGCTATTTCCCAGTTGGTAGAATCCATAAGCCCTAGAACTTAGGGTTGAAAGCAGGTGTGGCTCTCTTTAACCATACTCCTTATCATCCAGAATAAATAGAACTGTAATAACACAGTAGGGAAAAGTAAGATTATGTTTGGCACCCAGGTGATTCACTGTGACATAGTGTATTCCGTCATAAACAATTTTGATAGGAAATGGGCAAGTACAGCAGCCCCAAAGTCTGGGAAGGGATTGTGACCACCAAGTCAGATTTTTTTTGAGGGGAAGATCTGGTTATTCCCCCAATCATAAGAGGAATTTCAGATGGTAGTGGAGGATGAAGATGGTGAGGAGCACCTGCAGCTCCAAGAGCCCAGGTCTCCCACTTGAGAAACAAAGTACACATTCTCCACAGAGCTTTCTATGTAGCTGATTGCTCACAGTTCTGTTCCACTCTGGGAACAGCCTTCTGCCAATTGTGCTGCCTCACTCAAAACCATGCCTCCTTCTTGGGAGTAGCCTTCTTTTAAGGACTGGTGGATGTAGGAACACAAGGCCTACTCCAATTTGTGATACCTCTGAAGGGCCATCGCTGCTTTAGAGCCTTAGTGGGAGCTGAAGCTCTGTCACAACAATGTTAGAATGCATTTTTCCCCTCTACATTCCCCTCTAACTCTGCATTACTCACTCCTCTATGAATCTGATTCTTGAGGGCTGTCTCAAATAAACTACCTTCATGAAAATCTAGACTGGACTTTCTCCCATAATTTTTTTGTATGCTACTTAATAAGTATGTCTTATGTGTATTTACAAGACAAATACATAGTGTGATGTTGAGTATATAGTGGGTGCACAAAATATTTGTCTATTGAATACACTGATTAAAAAAAAAACTTTTAAAAAACAGTTCTATCCAGCATTTCTATAGACTTCTAAAGGAAGTCTTGATATTATGAAATCACTTTAAATCAGGGCCTGCACCAAGGATTCATTTAAGATTGCTTAAATTCTCCTATGAAAAGAATTCCATTTTCATCCTTTGCAGTTTAGTGGTTTATATTCTTACTTGACAATAATGCCACTCTACAGAGCAGTGGAAAAAGGAATTTTTCTTTCAAGAGGAACTGCTTAAGGGGCGCCTGGGTGACTCAGTCAGTTAATCGGCTGACTCATGTTTTCAGCTCAAGTCATGATATCACTATTCATGAGTTCGAGCCCCACATCAGGCTCTGCACTGTCGAGCCTGCTTGGGATTCTCTCTCTCTCTCCCTCTCTCTCTTCCCCTCCCCCATTCACACTGTCTCTGTCTCTCTCAAAGTAAATAAATAAACTTAAAACAAAAAGAAACTGCTCAATTGCAATTTTTTTTCTTGAAGGGACAAATATAATTTTTCCTGACTATAGACAACATAAGAGAAACATTAAAGACATTCTGTTTTATTTCATTGTATTTTTAAATGCCTGTTTATTTTTGAGAGACAGAGTGTGTGCACATGCACGTGAGTCTGATAGGAGAAGAGACAGAGGGAGACAGGGGATCCTGATGTGGAGCTCAAACTCACAAACTGTGAGATCATGACCTGAGCCAAAGTTGGACGCTCAGCTGACTGAGCCACCCAGGCACCACAAAAGACATTTTAAAATGTGTAACAGCTTGGGTAATCTTTTATAAGATAGGTGACAATGAAAGTCATTATTTTATTACATGTTATGATAGTGTGCTTTGAAGTCTATAGATTTTCCTAACTTGCATAGATTTCCCTTGGGCAAAATGAAATTATCAGATTGTAACTATTATTAAATGTATAGAAAACATAGGAACTAACATTAGTGAGACTTTAAAATCTTTAACATTGTTTATATAAGTTTTTTAAGTTGTTGGAAGTTTAATTAATATTATGTCTCCTTACTTCTAGAAATGGAACAAAATACTTTTTACAGCTACTACTTAACAAAATAAAAATACCAAAGTTCTTATATTCTAGTAAGAACTGATACCTGAAACTAATATGTTCTGTGTCAATTATATCTCAGTTTTTAAAAACCGGTTCTATTTTTTCTGACCTAAATAAAAATGTTTATCTTCATAATAATTACTATTCTTTTTTTTAAGTTTATCTATTTATTTTGAGAGAGAGAGTGGGGAGGGGCAGAGATAAAGGGAGAGAGAGAGAATCCCAAGCAGGCTACACACTGACAGTGCAGAGCCTGATGTGGGACTCGAACTCATGAACCGCGAGTTCGTGACCTGAACCAAAATCAAGAGTCTTATGTTTAACCTACTGAGCCACCTAGGTGCCCCTTTACTATTCTTTTTTTTTAATTGTGAACTCAAATAAAGCTTAAATTTTGAAAAGAATTATTTTCATCCTGTGAATTTAAGCACATGCTTCTTACACAATTGGTGTATCTTTAGTCAAACTTTGTTCCTAGACCTCAGACTCCTATAGTCAAGGATATACTCAACATCTCTTTTAAATTATTAAAAATATTTAAGTATGACATTTTTAAAAATCATATTTTGGAGTTTTTTCTTCTTATAGACTCTCCACCTCAAAAAATGGCAATGTGACTCTTTTCAGTTGATGGGAAAAATCTTCAAGACATTTTCTACTTTTCTCTATTTCTTACACTCCATACCTAATTATTTAGCTAATTCTGTTATCTCTCTCTTCAGAATGTATCCATAATGTCATTTTTCTCCATGTTCACTTTTAGCACTCTGTCCTAAACCATGATTACTTCTTAAGTGGATTATTGCAATAACGTCAGTACTGGTTTCTTTACCTTTTTATAGTTTATCCTTACAAACATAATTTAGAGTGTGTCATTTCTCTGCTCATCTTTAATGGCCTCCCAGTTTACTACTATAAATTCCCCAAGTCTTACTCAACTCTTGAACTTCATTGCCTATCGCTTTCTCCTTTCATTTACCCAACCTCAATGGCCTTTTTGTAATGCCTTAAACATGCCAGGCTTGCTCACTACTGGGGAATGTTTACTTGCCTAACTGGAGAGGTCTTCAGTGGTTCTGTCTGCATGGTTTATTCTTCCCCTTTCTTGAGAACACTGTTTAAATACTTTTTTTAAAAAAATTTTTAATGTTTTTATTTATTTTTGAAGGAGAGACAGACAGCATGATCAGGGGAGGAGCAGAGAGAGAGGGAGACATAAAATTTGAAGCAGGCTCCAGGCTCTAAGCTGTCAGCACAGAGCCCGATACGGGGCTCGAACTCACGAACTATGAGATCATGACCTGAGCTGAAGTCAGACGCTTAACCGACTGAGCCACCCAGGCGCCCCTTAAATACTTTTCTTGACTTCCCTTTATGAAATACAGCTCTGTTACTATCTTCTTTAAATGATAAAATAATATTAATAATTTAATAATGCACTTAACTTTTTTTACAGTTCTTACCATCTGATATATCATATGCTTGCTTTTCAAATTTGTTTGCAGCAACATGAAATTTTATGTGTAAAGTTTATACAAATTATTTCTGTCCCATACTCATCAAAAACAGAAAGTAGCACATTGAAATTATTTTACATATATTTTTCAATAAAATTAAATAAAAATTATACATGACTTTATACTTTTCCATTTACACAACATTATGCAAAATGAGTAAAATTGGCTTTCTGATAGATATTAAAACTTAAATACTCCATAGCTAAAGCTATATGTAAAGTATTATAACTTCAAGATGACTGTAAAAAATGGAAACAAATAGCTATTTTCTGTTGTCCAAACATTTGATATTTATACTATTCTATTATAGTAAACACAAATAAAAACCTTTCTTCTTTTTTTCCTTTTTAGTTTAATGTGGCTAACCTATAAGTTTAAGTTAACCTATAATCTGTAAGCTATCATTTCAATAATATTTAGATTCCAGCACTTTAAGAAAATACTTCATTATGTGTCACCCCATATAATGGCTTTATCTATTGTTTCTGGAAATCTCATTGTGCTTTAGTCTCACTTAACAGTTCAGTGTACCTTTGGATATTACCAATAAAACTTCTAAGACATTCATGTGGAAGTTTATGTGTTAACATAAATTTTCATTTTTCTGGATAAATGCTCAGGAGTGCAATTCATGGGTCATATGATGGTAACAAGTTTAATTTTACAAGAAACTACCTATGTCTTTTCCAGAGCAGCCATGTCGTTTTATATTCCCAACACCAATATGTGAGTGATCCATTTTCTCCACATCTTTATCAGAATTTGATGTTGTCACTGATTTTTATTTCACCATTCTGATAGGCTTAGAGTGATATTGCATTATCGTAATAACTAATGATGTTGAATGTCTCCTCATGTGATCATTTGCCATCTGTAGATCTTCAGAGAAATGTCTGTTTGTATCTTCTGCCATTTTCTAATTGAGTTGTTTTCTTTTTTTTATTCTAAGTCTTTGAGAATTCTTCATATATGCAAAACTAGTCCCTTGAGGAATATGTTGATTGCAAATATTTTCTCCCACTCTATAGCTTCTCTATTTATTCTCTAACAGACTGTCACAGAGAATGTTTTTAATTTTGATGAAGTTTAGTGTTCCTTTTATAAATTGTGCTTTTGGTATTAAATTTAGAAACACTTACTTGTCCCTAATTCCAAAAGATTTTTTTTGTAGTTTTACATTTTACAACTAAGTCTGTGTTACATTTTTAGTTCTTTTTTGCATAAAGCGTGAGATTTGGGTATGTTATTTTGCCTATGGGTATACAAATGCTCCAGTACGATTTATTGAAAAACCTATCTTTCC
This sequence comes from Herpailurus yagouaroundi, assembly GCF_014898765.1. NCBI lineage: Eukaryota > Metazoa > Chordata > Mammalia > Carnivora > Felidae > Herpailurus > Herpailurus yagouaroundi. The sequence continues at coordinate 65,679,559 of NW_024412395.1, read as the reverse complement.
TCCATTGTATTGTTTTGCATCTTTGTAAAAAAATCCAATTGACTTATTTGTTCCCAATTTTGTTAGTTTATCTATATGTTTATGCCTCCATCAATATCATAGTTTTGATTATTGTACCTAAATAATGAGTTAAAAATCAGGTAGCCATTCTTGTCACTTTATTTTATATATATTTTTTTTAAATTTACTATTCCAGAACCTCTGTCTTTTCATATAAATTTGAGAACAATCTTGTCATATCTACAAAAAATTCCTGTTGAAATTTTAATAAGAACTGAGTTATACCTATCAATCAATTTGGGGAGAATGGACACATTACTATGTTAGGTCTTCCAATCCATGAACACAGTGTGTCTTTGTATGTGTTACTGGAGTTTTTTTCATTAGCATTGTGTTGTTTTAGCATAAAAGTTCTGTACATGGCTTGCTAGATTAGCCCTCAAATATTTCATTCTTTTGAGTTATAAATGATATTGTATTGCTATTTTTTTTACCCATATGTTCTTTGCTAATATACTGTTTTTTTTTTCCCCTTGGGATTTTCTACATAGTCATGTTTTCTGAAAATAAGAGCAGTTTTATTTTCTGACCTGTATGCCTTTTATTTCTTTTTCTTACATTATTGCACTAAAATTTCCAGTACTCCAAGTAGGAGTGGTGAGAGTGGATATTTTTGAAAGCATTTAGTGTTTCATCATTAAGCATAATGTTAGCTATGAGTTTTATGTGTATATTCTTTAATAAGTTAAGCAAGTTCTCCTGTGTTCCTAGTTTCCTGAGAGTTTTTGTCTATAAATGGGTGCTCAAATTGTTCCAATTCTATTTCTGTACCACATGATATGATCATGTGATTTTTCTTCTTTGGCCTATGTGTGATTTCTTGCATTGATTTTTTTTTTTAATTGAACTTACCTTACATCTCTGAAATAAGTCCCAGCTGGTCATGAATATAATTCTTTTCACATATTGCAGAACTATTTTCTAACAATTTAAAGATTTCTTCTTTCTGTATTCATGAAGGATATTGCACTTTAGTGTACTCTTTTTGAATTGGTTTTGTCTGGTATTGGCATCAGCATGACACCAATTTCAAAAAATGAAATTGAGAATACACTCCCTCTATTTCTGTCTTCTGGTTTTTTGAAATAAACTGTATAGAATCAATGTTAATTCTCCTTTAAATGTTTCATAAAATTCTCCAGTGAAATTATCAAGGCCTGGGATCTTTTTTGAAAGTTTTAAATTATGAATCCATTTCCTTAATAATTATGGGGCTACTAAAGTTGTTTATTTCATATTGGGTAGGTTGTGTTAGGTGTACATTTTGAAGCATTGACATTTTCTCTAAATTGTTGAATTTATGGTTCTGGAATTAGTTGTAGTATTCATTTATTTTCCTTTGATGTTTGCAGGATCTGTAGTGATACTTCCTGCTTCATTCCTGATTTTGGTATTTGTTGTTTTGTCTTTTTTTTCTTGTCTGTTTGTTAGAGGTTTATCAATTTTATTGGTCTTTTCAAAGAACAAACATTCAAACTCTTTGTTGCATTGATTTTCTGTATTATTTTTCTATTTTCAGTTTTATCACTTCCTATATTTATTATCGCCTTCCCTTTGCTTGATTGGAATTTATTTTGCTCTACTTTTTTTAGGCTCTTGAATTGGGAAGTTAGATTATAGATTTAGAGTTTATCCTCTTCTAATGTGTGCATTTATTGCTGTGAGCTTCCCTCTTGGCCCTACTTTACCTGTGTCCCACAGACTTTAATATGTTGTATTTTTTCTTTCATTCAGCTCAATATATGTTTTGATTTCCTTGAGACTTTTTTAAACCATTGATTATTTGAAAGTGTAGTGATTAATTTCTGTGTTTTTGTAGAAATTTTTTGTTATATTTCTGTTATTGATTTCCAGTTTGATTTGACTGTGGTTGGGTAACATACTTTGTATTATTTCCATTGATTAACTTTTTTGAAGTTTGTTGAGGTTTGTTTTATGGCTTAAAATGTCATCTACTTTTGGTATATTTTCTGTGGGCACTTGAAAAAAATGTCCATTCTGCTTTTTTATTATAGTCTACTGTAATTTGAGCATAGAAAATTAACTTTCTGTGTTCCTTTATCCTGCCCTGTTTATAATACAATTGTATTAAATACTTATTTTATATACATGTAGGGCCACATTAGACAATGTTACAATTTTTGTTTTAACCACTTGGCATAATTTAGGAAACTCAAGAGGAAAAGACAAGCCTATCATATTTTCACTTATTTTTGCTTGCCATCTCTTCTATCATTTCCTTTATGCTTAGAGGATTTTATTTAGCTATGTTTTAGGGTATATTTGCTATTAAAAATTTATTTTAATTGTCATTAATCTGATAATTTCTTGTTTTCCTTTTATTTCTTCTTTCCTAGTTTTATTGAGAAATAATTGACATACTTCACTATATAAGTTTAAGGCATAGAGCATGAGGGTTTGATTTATATACGCTGTGAAAATTACCACAATGGGTTCAGTTAACATCAATCTTCTCATATACATACAACAAAAAAAGAAAGAACAAAGAACAATAGAAAAAATATTTCTTACTGTGATGAGAACTCTTAGGATTTACTCTCAACAATTTTCCTATATATTATACATAAGCTTTTGCTATAATAATTGTGTTGTATATTAATCCCTAATGCAATGCTTATTTATCTTATAACTGGAATTTTGTACTTTTTGACCACCTTCCTCCAAGTCCTCTTCCCCTTCTATCTGCCTCTGGTAGCACAAATGTGATCTCGCTTTGTATGAGTTTGCTTTTTTTCTTTTAAGATTCCATATGTAAGTGAGATAATAATCTATTTTTAGTTAATTTTTGTGAGTGGTGTAAGATATAGGTCCAGTTTCACTCTTTTTCCTGTAAATATCCAATTATCCTAGCACCATTTATTGAAGAGACTGTCTTCTCCACTAAGTATTGGCTCCCTTGTCAAATATTAGTTGGCGATATTGCTTGGGTTTACTTCTTCTCTCTCAATTCTGTTGAGTTGGTCTGTCTTTTTTTTTATGCCATTACCATAATATTTTGATGACTATAACTTTATACTATTGCTTGAAAGCAAAAAGTATGATACCTCCTGCTTTGTTTATCTTTCTTAGGATTTTTATGGCTATTCATAGTCTTTTGTGGTTCATATAAATTTTAGGAGTGTGTTTTTTTTCTACTTGTCTAAAACATGCCATTGCAATCTTAATAGAGATTGAGTTGACTCCATACATGGCTTTCAGTGGTATTGACATTTTAAAAATACAATTCTTCCTATCCATGTATACAAGATACCTTTCCATTTATTTGTGTCTTCTTCAATTTCTTTTACCAGTGTCTTGCAGTTTTCAACATAGACATCTTTTGTGTCCTTAGATTTACTCCTAAACATTTTATTGTTTTTGATGCTATTGAAAATAGGATCAATTTATTTCTTTTTCACAAATTTCATTGTTAGTATATAGAATGGCACTAATTTTTGAATGCTGATTTTGTATTCTTCAACTTTACTGAATTCATTGATTAGACATAACAGTTTTAAGTTGAGTCTTTAGGATTTTCTCTCTATAAAATCCTGTCATCTGCAAATAGAGAAAATTTTACTTCTTTCTTTCCAATTCTGAAACCTTTTGTTTCTTTTTCTTGCCTCATTTTTCTAGGTAGGACTTCCAGCATTATACTGAGTAGGAGTAGGTGAGAATGGAAACCCTTGTCTTGTTCCTCTTTTTAAAGAAAAAGCTTTCATTCCTTCACCACTGACTATAAAGCTAACTGAAGGTTTGTCATATATGGCCTTATGTTGAAATATGTTCCTTCTATGTCTAATTTGTTAGAGTTTTTATCATGGCTAATTGTTGAATTTTGTCAAATGCGTTTTTCTTTGTCTGATTGTTTTCTTTCATTCCATTAATGTGATCTATCATATTGATTGATTCACATATGTTGAAGCATTTTTGCATTCTGAAGATTAATCATATTTGATGTTGGCAAATGATCCTTTTAATATGCTGCCGAATTTGACTTGCTGTATTTTATTGAAAATTTTTGTATCTATATTTATCAAGGATATTAGCCTGTGCTTTTATTTTCTAGTAGCATTCTTTTCTGGTTTTGGTATCAGGGTAATGCTGGTTTTGTAAAATAAGTTTGGAAGTGTTCCTTCACCTTCAATTTTTTACTCTTCAGTTTTTTGGAAGAGTTTGAGGATTGGTGTTAATTGTCTGAAATATTTGGTAAATTCACCAGTAAGGCTATCTAGTCGTGGGCTTTTCTCTGGTTGGATTTTTGATTACTGATTCAGTCTCTTTACTAGTAATTGTTCTGTTCACATTTTCTATTTCTTCCTTATTCAGTATGGTAAGTTGTAAGTTTCTAAGAATTTTTCAATTTCTTCTAGGCCTTCCAGTTTGTTGGCATATAGTTGTTGATAGTAGCCACATGGTCCTTTAAGTTTCTGTGGCAGCAGTTGTCATGTCTACTTTTTCACTGATAATTTTGCTGATCTAGGTCCTTTTTCTTTTTTTTCCTTGTTTAATCTAGCTAAGGTTTGTCAATGTTGTTTATCTTCAGAACCAACTCTTAGTTTGGTTAATCTTTTCTGTTGGTTTTCTCTTCCCTATGTCATTTATTTTTGCTTTAATTTTTATTTATTTCCTTTCTTCTGCTAACTCTGGGATCAGTGTATTATTTGGTTGTTTATTTGGGATATTCCTTGTTTTTTAATGTAGATGTTTATTGCTATGAAGTTACCTCTTGCGTTTGTTGCATCCCATAGGTTCTGGTATGTTGTGTTTCCATTTTACTTGTCAAGGAACTTTTTAATTTTCCCTTTAATTTCTTCTTTGATCCATTGATTGTTCAAGAGAGTACTGTTTAATTTCCATATGTGTGTGAATTTTCTGGTTTCTTCTTGTTATTGATTTCTACTTTTATGCCATTATGAACAGAGAAGATACTTATTACGATTTCAGTCTTTTTAAATTTACTAATAATTGTTTTGTGGCCTAACATACGGTCTACCCTAGAAAATGTTTCATGTGCACTTGAGAAGGATGTGTATTCTGCCTTTGTTGTTTATGTGTCTGTTAGATTCATTTGGTCTATAGTGTTGTTCAAATCCATTATTTTCTGATTGATTCTCTATCTGGATGATCTCTCCATTGCTGAGGGTAGGATATTAAAGTTTCCAACTATTATTGCATTACTGTCTATTTTTACTTACAAGCTCTTTTCGTTTTGCTTTGTATATTTAGGAGCTCCAATGATGGTTGCATGAATATTCACAATTGTTATTATCTTCTTGATTTATTGATCCCTTTATAACCATATAATGACCTTCTTTTTTCTTTTTACCACTTTTAAAGCCTATTTTGTCTGTTATAACTTCCCCTGCTCTTTTTATTCTTTGTTTTGACTACCCCCTTTGCTTGAAATGTCTTTTTCCATTATTTCACTTTGTCTATGTATGTTTTTATTTAAGGCTAAGTGAATCTCTTATAGGCGTTATAGTGTGGTTTTGTTTATTTTTGTTTTGTTTTGTGTGTCCATTAAGTCATTTCATGTTTTTTTTAGTTGGAAAGTTTGATCCATTTACATTTAAGGTAATTATTGATAAGGACTTATTGCCATGTGTTGTTTTTTCTTTGTTTTATAGATCTATTTTTGTTTGTTTATTCTGTTGTCTTTTTTTGTGTGTTTTAATGTCTTCTGGTATAAGTATGCTTTGAATTTTTATCATGTTCCTTTGTGTAGCTATTACAGGATTTTCCCTTTGGTCACCATGAGTCTTAAATAAAATATCCTATTTTAAGTTGATAACTACTTAACTTCAATAGATGTTGTATATTCTACACTTTCACTTTTCTGCCCCTCTCTATTATTGAAACTGTATTTAATTATGAATAATTCACAATTTACATGTTTTTTATATTGTGTAACTAACAACAGATTCTGTATTTATGGTTATTTTTGCTATGTTCTTTTTTTAAATTTATGAACTAGAGTTGTAAGTGAATTATGTACCACTATTACCATATTGCAAAATTGAACTGTGATTTTATACTTACCCATACTATTGAGATTTAAACTATCTTTTGGTGTTCTTATTATGTTTTAGCATATTTTAGTTCTACTCAAAGAACTCCCTTTAGATTTTCTTATAAAGCAGGACTGGCAGTAATGAACTCCATCAGCTTTTGTTTTTTTTGAAAAGTCTTTATTCCTTCTTTGTTTCTGAAGGAATTTCACCAATTATAGAATATCTTTGTTGAGAATTATTTTCTTTCAATACTTTGAATCCCTTTCTCTCCTGACCTGAAAAGTTTCTGTTGAGAAATTTGTTTATAGTCTTATGAGGGTTCCTTTGTATGGAACTTCTCTCTTTTTTTGCTCTTAAAATTCTTTCTTTTTTTTTTTTTTACTTTTGACAATTTAATTATTATGTGTCTCAGTGTAACCCAGTTTGGGTTGAGCCTGTTTGGAATCTTTGGGCTTCTTGTATCTGGATGTCTGTTTGTCTTCCCAGGTTTGGGAAGGTTTTAGCTGTTATTGCTTTAAACATACTTTCCATCCCTTTCCATCTCTTCATTTTCTGGAATTCCCATAATTTTGAATATTGTTTCTTTTTATTATGTCCTATAATTCCTGTAGGCTTTCTTTACCCCTTTTTATTTTTTACTTTTTGCTCCTCTGACTAGGTAATTTCCAATGTCTTATCCTCCAGGTTATTGACACTTCTGCAAGGTTGAGTCTACTTTTGAAACTCTAATTATGGATAACTCAGTACAGTTCAGTTATTGTATTTTTCAAATGCAAGATTTCTGTTTTTGTTTTGTTTTCTTTTGTTTTGATTGTTGCTATTTCTTTGTTGAACTTCTCATTTTGTTCATACATTGTTTTCCTAATTGCATTTAGTTGTTTGTGTTTTCTTACGGTTCACTAAACTTCCTTAAGTGGATTTTTCTACATTCTTTGACTGTTTATAGTTCCCCATTTCTTTAAAGTTAGTCATTAGCGGGGTTTTTTGTGATCTTTGATTCCTTACATTGATGTCTGGACATTTGATTAATAGGGCTCCTCTTTCAGACTTTACATGTTTGTTTCGTCAGAGACAGTTCTTCACCAGTCATCTTAATCTTTGGGTTTTTGGGTGTATGTGTGTGTAATGTTTTTACATGGATGGGGCTTGCTTTTTAGCCTACTTTCAGGAGAAGTAACTGTTTGAGCTCTGAGGACTGGGATGGGGTAGTGTGCCACTGCTGAGAACAGTTGGATAGCCTGCTGGCTTGATTCCTTACCTGAGTATCCTGTAGAATGGGCTCCATGGTTGCTTGAATTCTCTGGTCAGGCTTACTAGATTGTCAGTACTGTGTACTATATTCAGTAGTAAATTGGGCTGTGAATTTAGCTTCCCTGCCTTAGCAGGGCAACAGTCCAAGGCCTAAGGCCTGTACAGCTCATAGTTTGAGAACCCAAATCAAGTCTGAGTGTGAGGTTACATGAGGCCACTAGTTCTATAAAAAAGCTTTTTAAAACCTTGTATGGTTTTAATTTTCACATTAAGTATTTTCAAGTTATTCCAATTTGACTAATATTATTGCTCTTTTTCTAAAAATAAATGAGGATAAAAATATGTATCAAGTATATTTCAATAAACCTGAGGTGAAATAATAAAAGAGTAAGTGAGAATCACATATTTATCTGCCTTTATGGACAATTGTTCTTAAACATTTTTTAATTAAATAAATTTTTAATGTTTGTTTATTTTTTGAGAGGGACAGAGACAAAGTGCAAGCAGGGGAAGGGAGACGGAGAGAGAGAGGGAGACACAGTATCTGAAACAGGCTCCAGGCTCTGAGCTGTCAGCACAGAGCCTGATGCGGGGCTCAAACCCATGGACTGCGAGATTATGACCTGAGCCAAAGTCGGATGCTTTACTGACTGAGCTACCCAGGCACTCCTTGTAAGATATTTTAATATAATTTAGGATTTATTCCTTTAATCAAGTGAAATATTTCCTAAATAAAAATTTATGAAATAAAATTTATATTAATTCTTCAAATATATGCCAGTTAATGGAGCCGGTTGAACTAGAGTTGGAAATTTTGAGATGGGTTTCACACAGAACTCCAACTTCTCCAGCTATCCCCAAGCAACACAAATACAGTTATATCTCAATATCCATATATGATATATCAATGCAGTAGTTATACTTTCTTGGGTTCTGGACAGTAGTCCTGACAGCAGATTTTTCAGTTTCAGCCTGATACATTGAAGGTCGGGAGAATTGCACTGTATAAACCCTTTCTTAAATTCAAGTTATATAAAGATACATAGAAAAATTACATCATAAGTAAATGTAGGTAATGGTAAAAGAAGGTAATGGTAATAAATTTGTTATTTTACTCATAACACTCATAACTCATAATGTTAATATCATGAGATATTTTATAGCTAATCTCTGGTTGCTATCATCTATATAATAAATGGTTTTGTTAATTTACCTCTGGAAATAACTCTTGAACTTTCATTTCCATTTGTACCGATCATTGAATTCATGTGATCAGAGGGTTGAGAAGAGTTAAATAATGGAACTATTATTGTTAGTTGTATTTTATTTCTTCAACATCCAGTTCAGCACACCTGTTTTTAAAGGATAAAGATTTAAGAGATTATAGAACAAAATTTCAGAGTCTGAAATAAATACCCGTTTCTGTGTCTGGAGGTTAAACACCACACAATTTACTAAGGAAACTTTGTTCCACATTTGATCATCCTTCCTTGTTCCGTTAATTTATAGAGTAGTCATATACATGAACTAACTTACCTTTTTTTGTTAGGTATTAGATAAAGAAAAAAAAAATATATATATATATACTTACAACACAGAATTTGAAATCCCAAACTTTTTGCCAGAGAATATAATTTATCAAAACTTTATTAGACAAAAATATTCTTGGTCTATTATGATATGGATTGCAGCAGAACAATGTTCCTGCTGAGAACATTTAGAAAATTTGGATAAAATGTCAAGCATTTGCTTTAATTCAGCATATAAATATTGAGGCAAATTATCTAAGGATGTAAACTTTAGAGAGAAGGAAACTGCAGAGAAGTGAGTAGATATTCAATAGTAGTTTCTTCCATGAAAGTATTTGCCAAGTCTTGCTAAATCCAAGGAGAGGGCTTCAAAATAGAGCTGTTGCTTAAGTCACAGAAAAGCCAGTGGAAATTCTGGCAATCTCATGGGATTCAAGAAACAAGTATAAAGTGGATAATTTTGGGGAGAGAAGCAAACAAGAATACTTGCAAAAAGTATTGCAGGATAATATAGAATGAAGGGTAATGCAGAAATGTTATCCCAATTCACTACTTTTCTAATCTTAATGCATTGGCAAACCCTTGAACTGTGTTGAACAGAATATAATCAACCTACAGAATGTTGAGAGGCATAACAACAGTTCCTTACTGTGCTTTCAGTGATAGTGAGGGATTAAAATTTATTTAATAAAATAGGAAACCATGAGTCCAAAGTGAAAGAAAAACAAATAAATACCTAAATATATAAATTAAAAATTTGATGAGGGAGGAGTCAATGTCAGGGAAGTAGGGGGACCTGAGTTCCCTCTTCCCTCAAACACAGTAGCATTGAGGCCAGAAGACTTGGCATTCCCGGAATCCGGGCTACAGAGTGACAAAAACATCACCAGAGACCCATGGGGACAACTTCGCAGGCCAGAGGTGCGTGATTGCAAATTGGGAGAGATAAAACAGGAGGCATAGGCACAGAAGGGAGGGATCCCCTTCTGTGGAGAGACAAAAGGAAGAGAAAGAGAGGCTGTGGAAGTATAGGGTTGTATTTAGACAAGAGAAAAACCGTGGACTTGGGAATGGAAAAAACAGAGAAAGAACCAATTTCAAACTGATCCACAGTTGAGAGACTTTCTCCGGACTGGGGCTGCCCTCTGTACATGTTCTTCAGGTGGATGGGTAGTGAGCTCAGAGGCACAGTTGGAGAGAGAAGTCTCTTCCCTTGAGTTCAGTGGGAAGAAGGTATATAGCCACTCCAAGGTCAAAAAACCCTGCAGGCTCCCAGCATCCAGAGGCCCTTTGTCAGCTGGGTGGAGTGGCACTTCCCTAGATCCAGGGTTCAAGGTGTAGGATCTTTTAAGACATCAGGGTTTGAATCCCAGCCAAGTGCCAGAGAAGTGTGGGAGACTGTGGAGTGGGACAAACTGACCCACTTGCACTTGGGCCCACTTGGCACTGTGAAGATGGCCTGAACAGAGTGGTTTGGGACACCCGGTCCAGGGAGGAGAGACTGGAGTGTCACCATTTTTCTCCCCATTACCAACAAGGTGGGGCTTCAGGGAACAGGACAGGTGGAACTGCCTACACCAAACCACGCCCCTCCGTGCCTGGGTAACTGGTAACAGAGGAATATTGACAGTGACTGAAACAGACAGCTCCTCCTTCAGACCAGCACAGCCCCTGGTTCCAAGGCACCATCATATATGTGTCCAGTGGTTTTGCACTTTCTGATTTGATTCTTGGTCAATTCTTATTGTGTGTGTGTATGTGTGTGTATTTTTTTTTTCCTGCTTCCTTTTTTCCTCTTATTTTTTCCCTTCTCTATTCTGGATATTCTGGTTATTGGTTTGTTTAAGCAGACTTTTTTAATATATTCTTTTTGCACCTCTTCTGTATCTTCTCCTTTATTTTCCCCCCTCTCTCTCTCTCTGTCTGGATTAAGCCATATAGTTTCCCTGATTCTATGCCTAGTCATTTTTTTGTCTTTTCTTTTTTCCAAATTTCCCTGTAATTTCTCTTTTTGGATGGAATAAGGCTTCTTCCATCCTCCACCTTTTAAAAAAATTTCCAGGGTTATTTCAATGCACAAATCAAAGCACACCTGGTGGAAGGCCCAGAAAACCATTATGAGTAGTGAGATAAAGCAGCCAGAGTCACAACAAGAGACAGCATGCAACACACTCCAAAAACACCTTCTGAAAGGCCAGGCCCTAGACAATGTATGACCCATTTTTAATATAGTAGTGATTGCAGGTGCAGGACACATAACAAGCTATTAAAACACATAAAGGACAGAAAACTAGCCAAAATAATGAGATGGAAGAATTCTCCTCAAAAAAAATTCTGGGAATAAGTGAAACCTAGAGAATTGTTCAAAACAGACATAAATAATATATCTGAGAAAGAATTGAGAATAACAGCCATAAGATTAATAGCTGGGCTTGAAAAAAGCATAGAAAACAGCAGAGAATCTATTGCTACAGAGGTCAAGGAACTAAGAAATAGTCACAACGATTTAAGAAATGTTGTAAATGAGGTACAAAATAACCTAGATGCAGTGCCTGCAAGAGTGGAGGAAGCAGAGGGGAGAATAAATGAAATAGAAGCTAAAATTATGGAGAATGATGAAGCTGAGAAAAAGAGAGATAAGTAAATACTAGACCACAAGGAGAGAAATAGAGATCTAAGTGATTCAATAAAATGTAATAATATTTATATCATAGGAGTTCCAGAGAAGAAGAAGGAGAAGGAGAAGGAAAAGAGAGAAAAGGGCAGAAGGTTTATTTGAACAAATGATAGCTGAACTTTCCTAATTTGGGGAAGGAAGCAGACATCCAAATCCAGGAGGGACAGAGAACTCCCTTGAGATTTAACAAAAGTAGGAATCTCCATAGCACCTCAGTGAAAACGACAAAATACAAAGATAAAGAGAGAATTCTGAAAGCAACTAGGGACAAATGGGCCTTAACCAAAAGGGTAAACACATAAGGGTAGTAGCAGACCTGTCCACTGAAATTTGGCAGGCCAGAAGGGAGTGGCAGGAAGTAGTCAGTGTGCTGAATAGGAAAAATACACCACCAAGAATCCTTTATCCAGGAAAGCTAATATTCAGAATGAAGGGGAGATAAAGGCTCCCAGACAAAACAAACAAACAAACAAACAAACAAGAACAAAAAAAAAACTGAAGTTGCTCATTACCACTAAACCAGCCCTGTAAGAGATCCTAAGCAAGACTCTGTAAGTGGAATGCTGAAAAGACTACCAAGGACCAGAGACATCACCACAAGCATGAAACCTACAGATAACACAAGGACACTAAATCCATATCTTTCAATAATAACTCTGAAAGTAAATGAACTAAATGCTCAATCAAAAGACATAGGGTATCAGAATGGATAAAAAACACAAGATCCCTCTTTATGCTGGCTATAAGAGACTCATTTTAGACCTGAGGACACCTTTCAGATTGAAAGTGAGGGGGTAGAGAATGACCTATCATGATACTGGAAGTCAAAAGAAAGATGGAGTAGCCATACTTACATCAGACAAACTAGATTTTAAACTAAAACTATAACAAGAGATGAAGAAGGGCATTGTATCATAATTATGGGGTCTATCCATCAAGAAGAGCTAACAATTGTAAATGTTTATGCCCCCAACATAAAGAACCCAAATAGATAAGTCAATTAATTATGAACATAAGCAATCTTATTGATAAGAATACGTTAATTTCAGAGGACTTTAATACTTCTCTTACATCAGTGGACAGATCATCTAGGCAAAAAAAATCAATAAACAATGGCCTTGAATGATACACTGGACCAGATGGACTTGACAGATATATTCAGAACTTTTCATCCCAAAGCAGCAGAATACATAGTCTTCTCAAGTATACATGGGACATTCCACAAGATGCATCACATTTTGGGTTACAAAACAGCCCTCAATAAATATAAAAGAATGGAGACCATACCATGAATATTTTTAGATCAAAATACTATGAAACTTGAGATCAACTACAACAAAAAATTTGGAAAGCCTCCAAATGCATGCATGCATGCAAGAACATCCTACTAAAGAATGAATGGGTCAACCAGACAGTTAAAGGAGAAATTAAAAAATATATGGAAGCAAATAAAAATAAAAATATGACAGTCTAAATCCTTTGGTATGTAGCAAAGGCAGTCCTAAGAGGACTGTATTGTAATCCAGGTCTATCTCAAGAAACAAGAAAAATCTCAAATACAAAACCTAACCCCACACCTAAAGGAACTAAAAGCAGAACAGCAAAGAAATCCCAAAGCCTGCAGAAGAAGAGAAATAACAAAGATTAGAGCAGAAATAAACAATATAGAATCCAAAACACAAAAAAGCAATAGAACAGATCAATGAATCTAAGAGGTGGTTGTTTGAAAAAATAAACAAAATTGATAAACCTCTAGCCAGACTTCTCAAAAAGAAAAGAGAGAGGACCCAAACATAAAATCATGAGTGAATAAGGAGGGATCACAACCAACACCACAAAAATACAAACAGTTATTAAAGAATACTATGAAAAATTATATACCAACAAACTGGACAACCTGGAATAAATGGACAAGTTTCTAGACACCCACACACTACCAAAACTCAAACGGGAAGAAATAGAAAATTTTAACAGACCAGTAACCAGCAAAGAAATGGAATCAGTTATAAAAATCTCCCAACAAATAAGAGTCCTGGGCCACATGGCTTCCCAGAGAAATTCTACCAGACATTTAAATCAGGGTAATACCTATCCTTACCAAGCTGTTTCAAACAACAGAAATGGAAGGAAAGCTTCTGGACACATTCTGTGAAGCCAGCATTACCTTGATCCCCAAACCAGACAGAGACCCACTAAAAAGGAGAATACAGACCAATATCCCTATATCCCTGATGAACATGGATGCAAACATTCTCAACAAGAGAATTCAACAATATATTAAAAGAATTATTCACCATGATCAAGTGGGATTCATTCCTGGGCTGCAGTGCTGGTTCGATATCTGCAAATCAATGTGATACATCACATTAATAGAAGAAAGGATAAGACCCATATGATCCTGAAAATAGATTCAGAAAAAGCATTTGACAAAATGCAGCATCCTTTCTCAATAAAAACCCTAAAGAAAGTTGGGATGAAAGGAACATAACTTAACATCATAAAAGCCATATATGAAAAGCCCACCACTAATATCATTCCCAATGGGGAAAAACTGAGAGCTTTCCCCCTGAGATCAGGAACATGACAGGGATGTCCAGTCTCACCACTGTTGTCTAACATAGTGTTGAAGTGCTAGCCTCAGCAATCAGACAACAAAATGAAATAAAGGCATCCATATTGGCAAAGAAAAAGTCAAACTTTCACTTTTCACAGATGACATGATACTCTACAAGGAAAACCTGAAAGACTCCACCAGAAAGCTGCTAAACTGATCCATGAATTCAGCAAAGTTGCAGGATACAAAATCAATGTACAGGAATAGGTTGCATTTCTACTCAACACGTCTCTGAAGGAAAGGGAAATAAAAGCAAAAATGAACTATTGGGACCTCATCAAGATAAAAAGCTTCTGCAATGCAAAGAAAACAATCAACAAAACTAAAAGGCAACCAGCAGAATGGGAGAAGATATTTTCAAATGACATATTGGATAACAGACTAGTATCCAAAATCTATAAAGAACTTACCAAATTGAACACCCGAAAAAAAAAAATCCAGCAAAGAAATGGGAAGAAGACATGAATAGACACTTTGCCAAAGAAGAACTCCAGATGGTCAACAGACACTCATGCTGTTGCTCAACATCACTCATCATCAGAGAAATACAAATCAAAACCACATTGTGATACCACCTCACACCAGTCAGTGTGGCTAAAATTAACAACTCAGGAAACAACAGATGTTGGTGAGAATGTGGAGAAATGGGAACCCTCTTTCACTGTTGGTGGAAATGCAAACTGGTGGTCACTCTGGAAAACAGTGTGGAGGTTCCTCCAGAAATAAAAAAATGGAATTACTCTATGACCCAGCAATAACACTACCAGAAATGTATCCAAAGGATACGGAGTGCTGATTCATAGGGACACATGTAACCCAATGTTTATAGCAGCCCTTTCAACTATAGCCAAATTATGAAAAGAGCCCAAATGTCCACCTGCTGATGAAAGGATAAAGAAGAATGTGGTTTATATATACAATGGAATACTACTTGGCAATGAGAAAGAATGAAATCTTGCCATTTGCAACAACGTGGATGGAACTGGAGGGTATTATCCTAAGTGAAATAAGTCAATCAAAGA
Organism: Herpailurus yagouaroundi; assembly: GCF_014898765.1. Taxonomy (NCBI): domain Eukaryota; kingdom Metazoa; phylum Chordata; class Mammalia; order Carnivora; family Felidae; genus Herpailurus; species Herpailurus yagouaroundi. The sequence continues at coordinate 65,664,392 of NW_024412395.1, read as the reverse complement.
CAGATATCATGTTTTCACTCATATGTGGAAATTGAGAAACTGAACAAAAGACCACAGACGAAGGGAAGGGGAAAAATAGTTTCAAACAGAGAGGGAGGCAACTTACAAGAGACTCTTAAAAACAGACAACAAACTGAGGGTTAATGGGGGGTGGGGCTGAGGGGAAAATTGGTGATGGGCCTTGAGATGGGCCTTGTTGGGATGAGCACTGGTTGTTGTATATAAGTGATGAATCATGGCAATCTACTCCTGAAGTCATGAGCATACTGTAAACACTGTCTGTTAGCTAACTTGACAATAAATTATATTTTTAAAAAATATGATGAGGGACAGGTTATTTATATACTTTCAGAGATCCTATTTCTAAAATTCTTATTAATTATATATGGGAGGAAAGTAACTTTATATCAAGTAATCAATTGAAAATGAACTACATCTGAAGGGGACAAAATAAAATTATCTGCAACCTGATAAAGTGCAATGTAAAGAACATAGAATTCTTTATGCAATATTTTTTACCAATATGGATAACCTAACTTTACTATGAGGATACATCTGAAAAACTTATTTAGGAGATTACACAATAAATCATCTGAAATCAATATTATGAAAGTTGAGTTCTGGATGTTTTAGCTTGATCTTACTTTATTAATTACATAAATGCTCATGAAAAACATCAAAAAGTTACATAGTAATCTGAATATTTCAGAACAGGAGTGAAAAAATATGAGACCAAATTTTAAGATTATGAAAGATGGTATTATTTAACCTATTCTTGAGACTTTATTGAAAATACATGACAGAGAAATTAACTGATTTGGAGTTAATACACATCTGATTGAGAATAATTTCCTCCTAATAATGAATTAAATGTAACAAAAATTGAGGCACCTGGGTGGCTCAGTTAGTTAAGCATCTGACTCCTAATTTCTACTCACATTATGATCCCATGGTTCATGAGATTGAGCCCCTCATTGGGCTCTGTGTTGACAGCACAGAGCCTGCTTGGGATTCTCTCTCTCCCTCTTTCTCTGCCCTTCTCTCACTCGTTTTTTCCCCTCTCTCTCAATATAAATAAACCTAAAGAAAATAAATGTATAAAAAATTGAAGCATTTAAGTTAACTAATTATAAATTGAAATACTGTTATTATATATATGAAGAAATATATCAAAATATACTGATTTGATAAAATATATTTAGGCTAATTTTATGATTACATATTAATAAATTGCTTGTATTCTCCATATCCTGTATTAGTTTCATTTTTTTGATATTTTGTGATAATACAAAAGTAATATTATTTCTTCACTTTCTATTTGAAATGATTTAGACTGGTTTAACTGTTGCTACCATTCTGTATATCCTATTGTTATATAATAGTAGTACATTACCAAAATGAAGAAATTAACATTGGTGCAATTAACTAAATTACAGATTTTATTTGAATTTCACTAGTTTTTCCAGTAGTGTATTTTTTACATTTGAGAATCCAGTCCAGGAACTCACATATATTAGCTTTTGCTTCTCGTTATTTTGCTCCCAAGCTATGACAGTTCCAGAGTCTTTCCTGGTCAGGTATCAGCCTTAGGCATTTTCTGTGTCCTCGGGTCTCAGGGGCTGCCCTTCTCAATCTTCCTGTGTTCTCTCACCTAGTTCTGAGCTCAGCAGGTAGTCCTGTTTCTTCTTTAGTGGTAGATAGAGTGTTGTCTTTTTTAACTGTACCCTCATTCCTAGGATTGTCTGAAAACCTATAGAAGTTCAGTTAAATTTGAATATTAGATAAATGGTGGTTAATTTGATTTAAATAACAAATATTACATGGTAGATACCTACCTAAATATTATTTTTTAATAGGAAATCTAAATTTAACTGGGAATCTTATATTTGCTAAATTTGATAGCCTTACTTCTCCCAGCTACAAAAGGTATTCTTAAGTGCCTCAAGAACAAGGTTGTTTATCACCTTTCCTCCTACAGATAAAAGCTTTTGCTCCATAGGGGAAATAGGGCATGTTATGGTGGAATTTTGTGTAATTCCCAAAGCAGTTGCTTTTTCCCTTCTCCAGTTCTGCACCACAGGTGAGACTTTATCAGAATGCTCCTGATGTTTTTGTGAGTACCTAGTAGGACTTGTGGAGCAAAAGCCTGTAAAACAATGTAGAATCCTCTTACATGTTCAGTTTCTAGGAGTTTCATCTTTTCTCACTAGTGCACATTCAATTAACCCTCACCACTTCACCAAACTACCTAAAATATTTTTACCTACAGTTGAGTACCTCTTACATCTTTCTGTAGACATCTCTCTCTCATATTTTTGGTTGGTTGGTTGCCAATCAATTCAGAAAATTTTGTGAACTTGCTATTTTCTTCTGTCCCTTTCTTTCTTTCTTTCTCTTTCTTTCTTTCTTTCTTTCTTTCTTTCTTTCTTTCTTTCTTTCTTTCCTTCTTTCTTTCTTTTCTTCCTTTCTTCTTCTTCTTCTTCTTCTTCTTCTTCTTCTTCTTCTTCTTCTTTTCTTCTTTCTTTCTTTCTTTCTTTCTTTCTTTCTTTCTTTCTTTCTCTCTTTCTTTCTTTCATTTGTTTTGTATTGTATTGTTTTAATTTTAAAGTTGGGAGGGATGCTCTTTTAAGTTCTCAATATCTCTGAGCAAAATACCAAAGTCAGTGATTCAGTTCTTAACATAGATAACAAATTACCATTGCAAGAAGACCTCTTTTATCCTCAATATTTTTTTTCAATGAGAGTAACACTATTAGTTACACTGTAATATGTCCATATTATATACCATCTTTTGTATTAAAAGTAGTCAAACACAGAATGTATGTGCAAATAGAATATCATGACTCATTACTTTCTTAGCATCATTAATAATCTGGGAGGACTTTACAAAAAACATATTTAAGGCTAAATACATTTAAAGAGTTGACCATACTTTCGGTATTTTTAATGATTAATTTCATATCATATAAACAAAAAATAGATTTTTCAACTCTTTACAAGTCATTGTATGCTTTAGACTTCATTTTATAGATATAAATATTTATATATGTAAAAGATATTGTTACAGTTTTTCTCTCTGATTCTATCTGAGATTTACATAGAAGATCTGTTATACCCCAAATGAACCGAAGATGGATTATGAGCTTTATGGGCTTAAATTTAAAATATATAACTTATAGCAAAAAAAAAAAAAACAACAACACATAGGAGATAATCTTCAGGTTCTAAAGCTAGACAAGGAGTTCTTAGACTTCACACTAAAGGCACAATCCATAAAAGAAAATAAAAGATAGTTGAACTTCATCAATACCATACTGTTTTGATCACTATAGCTTTGTAATATACCTGAAGTTAGGAATTGTGATTCCTTAAGCTTTGCTTTGCTTTTTCAGGTATCCTTTGGCTATTTGGAGTCTTTAATGGTTCCATACAAAATTTTTGTTTTAGTTGTTATAGTTTATTTGTTCTAGTTCCAGTGAAAAAATGCTGTTAGTATTTTGATAAGGATTGCATTACATGGGTATATTGCTTTGGGTAGTATAGACATGCTAACAATATTTGTTCTTCCCATACATGAGCATGGAATTTCTTTCTGTTTCATTGTGTCATCTTCAGTTTCTTTCATCAGTGTTTTACAATTTTCAGTCTACAGGTCTTTTGTATCCTGTTGTTTTGGGTGCAGTTGTAAATGGGATTGTTTTCTTAATTTCTCCTTTTGCTGCTTCATTATTGGTGTATTGAAATGCAACAGATTTCTGTACATTGATTTTGTATCCTGTGACTTTACTGAATTCATTTATCATTTCTACCAGTTTTGTGGTGGAGTCTTTCAGATTTTCTATATGGAGTATCATGTCATCTGCAAATAGTGAAAATTTTACTTCTTTGTGAATTCAGATGCCTTTTATTTCTTTTCCAGTACTATGTTGAATAAAAGAGGTGAGAATGGACATCTTTGTCTTGTTCCTAACCTAATGTAAAAACCTCTCAGTTTTTCCCCATTAAGGATATGAGTTGTGGGTTTTTCATAGTTGGACTTTATTATGTTGAAATATATCTCTCTAAACCTAATTTGTTGAGGGTTTTTATCATGAGTGGATGTCATAGTTTGTTAAATGGTTTTTCTGCATCTGTTGAAATGATCATATATTTCTTACCCTTTCTTTTATTGATGTGATGTATCACATTGACTGTTTCGAACCACCCTTTAATCCCAGAAATAACTCTCGCTTGACTGTGATGAATGATTGTTTTAATATATTGTCAGATTTGGCTTGCTTGAATTTTGTTGAGGATTTTTTCATGTATGTTTATTATGGATATTGATCTGTGGCTCTTTTTATTTGCTGTGTCTTTGTGGTTTTGGTATCAGGGTAATACTAGCATCACAGAATGAATTTGGAAGTTTTCCTTCCTTTCCTTTCCTTTCCTTTTTTTTTTTTTTTTTTTTTTTTTTTTTTTTTTTTTTTTTTTTGAGTAGCTTGAGAAGAATAGATATTAACTCTATTTTAAATGTTTGGTATAATTTGCTTGTAAAGCCATCTGGTCCTGGACTTTTATTTATTGGGAGTGTTTTGACTACTGATTCAATTTCTTTGCTGATTATTGGTTTGCTCAAGTTTTCTATTCCTTTAGGTTTAAGATTTTGTAGTTTATATGTTTCTGGGAATTTATCCATTTTTTCCAGGTTGTCCAATTTATTGGATAGTGTTTCATAATATTCTTTTATACTTTTTTGTATTTCTGTGGTGTTTGTTTTTATTTCTCCTCTCCCATTTGTGATTTATTTATTTGGGTCCTTTCTGTCTTTTTTGATAAGTGTGGCTAGAGGCTTATCAATTTTATTGATTTCTTTTCAAAGAACCAGCTCCTGGGTTTATTGATCTGTGTTAATTGCTTTTCAAGATTCTATATCATATATTTCTGCTCTAATCTTTGTTATTTCCTTCCTTCTGTTGATTTTAGGTTTTGTTTGTTCCTTTTTTAGTTCCTGTAGATGTGAAGTTAGGTTGCTTATTTGAGATTTTTCTTGCTTCTTGAGGTAAGCCTGTATTGCTATACTGCTTCCCTCTTAGAACTGCTTTTGCTACACCCCAAGGAGCTTTTGGACCATTATGTTTTCATTTTCATTTGTTTCCATGTATCTTTTCATTTCTTCTTTTATTTCTGGTTGACCCATTCATTTTTTTAGTATCATCTTATATAAATTCCATGTATTTCTGGTCTTTCCAGATTTTTCTTGTGTTTGATTTCTAGTTTCATGGAAACTAGTGGTCAGAAAAGATGAATGGTATGACTTTGATCTTCCTAAATTTGTTGAGGCCTGTTTTTTGGCCTAATATGCAATGTATTCTTAAAAATGTCCCATGCACACCTGAAAAAGAATGTGTATTCTGCTGTTTTACTATGGAATGTTCTGTATAAAACTGTTAAGTCCATCTGGTCCAGTGTGTCATTTAAAGCCATTGTTTCCTTGTTTATTTTATGTTTAGATGATTTATCCATTGATGTAACATGGGTGTTAAAGTCACTTACTATTATTGTGTTATTATTAGTTAGTCTTTTATGTTTGCTATTAACTGTTTTATGTGTTTGTGTTCCTTCATGTTGGATGCATATTTACAATTGTTATATCTTCTTGTATTTTACACTTTATTATTATATATTATCCTTCTTTGTCACTTGTTAAAGTCCTTTTTAAAGTCTATTTTGTGTGACATAAGTATTGCTACCCAGACTTTCTTTCAACACCCAGTTACATGATAAATATTTCTCCATCCTCTCACTCTCCATCTGCAGTTGTATTTAAGTCTCAAATGAGTCTCTTGTAGGCAGCATATAGATGGGTCTTGTTTTTTCATCCATTCTGACACCCTATGCCTTTTTATTAGAGCATTTAGTCCATTTACACTCAAATAGTTATTGATAAATATGTATTGATTGTCATTTTATTATTTGTCATTGTGTGGAAGATTTTCTCTGATCCTTTCTTGCCTCTTTGTTCATGATTTGCTGATTTTCTTTAGCGAAATATATGTATTCTTTCTCTTTATTATTTACATATTTATCTGTGGTTTTT